>NC_082389.1:18537133-18614633 GCF_031168955.1 Gadus macrocephalus
CCTCTCTCTCCCTCTCTCTGACTCTCTCTCTCTCTACCTATATGACTGTATTGAGAACCAGAGTCTGAGCGTGCATACGGCCAGGGGCAGAGCCAAACGGAGCACTGAGAGGAGGGCAGGGGGTGGGCCGGGGACTGGAAACAAGGGGAGGGATGAATGGGGGTGGCAGAGGGGAGACTTTTAGAAAGAGAGAGAGAGAGAGAGAGAGAGAGAGAGAGAGAGAGAGAGAGAGAGAGAGAGAGAGAGAGAGAGAGAGAGAGAGAGAGAGAGAGAGAGAGAGAGAGAGAGAGAGAAAATGCTCACCCTGCCGATCTTGACCGATAGTATTTGTACAATAATAAAGCAAAGGGAATCAAATAAAGTATAGATAGAGGAATATATATATATATATATATATATATATAGTTTATGCATACAACTTGGGCATTCTATTGTATAAAGTATATGAACAGCAAAACAATAGAAAAGAGAGACACAAAGTGATGATGAGAAGCTGATGAAGCAGCTTTTCCCCACATCCTGCAGTTCTCTTGCTCACTTGCAGACATTAGTTCAGTAAACAAGTCATCTGTCCGTCACGCAGAGAAACCACAGTTTTTTCCAAAAATTCAGTGAAACTCACAAACACATGCACAACCCATACGTGCAGACAAACCATCATCGACAAATGTGCACCATACTCTTTGACGACACACACACAAACACACAGTTAAACTGGATCTTATATACTGATTGTCAATGTTGCATGAACCAAGAATCCCACAGTTCTCCATTCATATAAGTGTTCTATGTGCTGGGCTTATATTCCCCGTAGACTCAAACAAACCTGGTTTCTATCAGCAGAGATCTAATGATTGACTGATGCAGCCCATCCAGTAGCTGAAACACAATAATAGACGTTCTGTCTCGGATCGGAATGATTGCCATGCACGCTTTGTGTGTGTGTGTGTGTGTGAGTGTGTGTGTGTGTGTGTGTGTGTGTGTGTGTGTGTGTGTGTGTGTGTGTGTGTGTGTGTGTGTGTGTGTGTGTGTGTGTGTGTGTGTGTGTGTGTGTGTTTGTGTCTCATGATTCTCTGCGGTGGTTGTCTGTTTACAATGAAGGGCTTCCTGTCTGCATAAATGCTGTTTAGATGAACACGTGTTTAAGGAGACTGGGATCCCAAAATGACCTGCAAACAAACTTTTAAATCCATTTATGTCTTGAAACAATTTTGCTTTGTGTCTAAATTACCTTATTACCATCCTAAGAGTTTCCTTTTTTTCAATTCTAAACAGAAATGGAAAATAAGAAAACAATAACAACAACTAAATATTTTTTGAGGATATTATATAAAAGTTTCTTTAGTGACATGTTCACACTTCACTTTATTACTTTTCCTCTCAAAATCAAGGGTTATTATTCAAATATTTTCCTCTCGCTGATTTCTTTCACTTACTTATTCCATAAGGCTTGAGCGAACATGCGAGCAGTGAGATCGTTGGGCGCCTCCTTGTGGCTTTTTCAGTCCACAACCTCTCACTGAATTCAGAAGTGGTAATTCTTCCGTTTATTTTCAAATTATTGTTTTGATTAGACGGATAGGTCTAATTAAGCATGGACTCGATAACGAAATAGATAGAGGTTCAGTACAATTGGATGAGATGTTCCCTGAAAGGCGCGCCTGCTCCAATCGAGACGTCAGAGAGGCGGGCCAATCAGACGTTGGTGCGCCAGAGGGACAGCTGATACGCAACAACACAAATAGAACGGCGAGGGAAACAAGTCCTTCGTTGTAGCATTTCATTAACGTAGAATTACCCGTTCCAAGCAGAATGATGCAGGTTCAAAATATACTATAGGTCTGAAATATGTTTTTCTGGACAAACATTTGAGACCCCTGTTAGTTGACTTTCTAACATGGTAAGTCCACACATTGAACGTTTCGACCAAGGCTTCTGTGGCTTTACAGAGATCCATGGGATTAGAGGATTGCAATGGTTTACTGTTGGGATCAATGAGGAGTCAGAACGATACGACTGCTCCTTTGCTCTGAACTTCCTCTCAAACTCACATCATCTCAGTTCTGTGTTGACATTTGTGTTGGTTAATGAATGCCATCACTTAAAACTTATTTGGGTGTGTTGTGTCCTTCTGTTCTTATTCTACCAAGTACAAGCTGCTCATACATGTAATGACACACATGCGTATTAGGGGTGGGAATCACAGGGTACGATACGCCTACATGGCCCATGATACCGATAATATCGCGATACAGCGATTCTGCAATTATCAATATATTGTTAGGCCAATCTTATAACGATATATCACAATATATGTCTAACGATGAATACAATGATGGATTTCCATCTTTATTCATGGTCCAAACTTACTTGACTTTGGTTAGTTAACTTCCGTTCAGGTTTTTCCTCATTCGTGTTGAGCGCCACCTTGAGGAGAAGGGAAATCTGTTTAGAGCGCCTTATTTTATTAATTAAACTATAAATGTTTGGGGCAATATTCCTGTCTAACTCTTAATGCTTAAAGCATAAAAATGCAAAAATATATATTGCACAAAGATGGTCGACGATATATCGATGTATCGGTATTTGGTCCCCCCCTTAATTCCTATACTATCTGAATCCAGGGCTCACAACGACAATGTCGTTTGTGTTTTTGATGTTCCAGGATGCCCCGGTCCCGGTCATGTCTCTGTGTGACCTGTGCCTGTCCCGTGTGTGCTGGAGCCTGGACCAGCTGTGTGACAGCAGGGCCGACGGCTCCCTGCGGCTCCGCCGGGCCCCCAGCCTGCCCACAGAGACCGCCGACCAGCTGCTGCACAAGATGACGGTCGAGGGTAGGCCCCAATAAAGTGGGAGGATCTAAAAACAGGATCAGAAATTTGGACTCGAGTCTGGAATATACTGAAAGCTTCTGAGATGTTTCAAAGAACAAATCTGTTTTCACCTCGGATGGACGGGCCAGAGGAAGTCCCTGATCGTTCGGAAACACGCCAGGCAGTGGTCTGAATATAAATACTTGATACTGAATGCTTGATACTCTTGTTCTCACATTTCTTTACTCTGTTTTGCTTCTCCCGCCCACCTGCTACCAGGCCTCCTCAATGACAGAACCGTGGCCATATTCCGCGACAGCAAAGCCTTCCGTCTCCGCAGAGCGTTCATCAGGGGCGGCCCCGTCTCCCCAGGGGCCTTTCGCCTGGCCCTCTGCCCCCACCGCCTCCAGGACCTCGACGCCTCCCGCCTCGCCGAGGGCCACGCCAGCGGGGCCGAGGTTCTCGCCGCCCTCCTCACCAACCCAGAGCTCACGTCCAGCCTGCAGAGGCTGTCTCTGGCCGGGCTGCAGCTGGGCTGGGACCCCCTGGGTCCGGACGGAGGCCCCTCGGTCCGGGCTGTGGGGGGCTTCAGCTCCCTGCGGGCCCTGCGGACACTTAACCTGGCGGACACGGGCCTGACGGACGCCGCGCTGGAGGAGGTCTGCTCGCTGCCCCTGCTGGAGAGCCTGGACCTCTCCCGCGGCGCCGTCACCAGCCTGGCGCCGCTGCTTGGGTGCCGGGCCACCCTGAGGTCCCTGAGCACCCACGGGCTGCATGGGCTGCGCAGGCGGCCGGTTGTCATGCCGACCGCCCCCGGTGTCCCCTCTGTGCTGATCCGGCTCAGCCAGCTGAGGCATCTGGATCTCTCTGACGACCGTTTTGCCGCCAACGCCGTCCCATGCGACTCAAGCGAGGTGGATGAGGTGGTGCAGCGGCTCCTGGAGGGGGCCCCTGATAAGGAAGGGGCCCCTGATGAGGAGGGGCTCATCCTCCCGGCGCTGGTCTCCCTGGACGTGTCCGGAAGGAAGGCTGTCACTGAGCGGGCGGTCCGGGCGTTTGTGAAGGCCCGGCCCAGCCTGGTGTTCCTCGGCCTCCTGGCCACCGGGGGCAGCGCCTGCGAGGTTCTGACCTCACGGGAGAACCTGAAGGTACACAGAGGTTGTTGTTATATGAGGTTTGTGACTCAGTTTTTGTCTCAGTGAGGACTCAAGAATTCTCTGTTTTGATTTATTTATCTAGGTAGACAATGCATTAGCAGTACATTGGATATACCTTAGGGGTGTGTGTGTGTGTGTGTGTGTGTGTGTGTGTGTGTGTGTGTGTGTGTGTGTGTGTGTGTGTGTGTGTGTGTGTGTGTGTGTGTGTGTGTCCGTCCAGGTGACCGGGGATGCTAATGAGACTCAGGTGTGTGAGGCGTTGAGGAGGTACAAAGAGAGGGAGTGCTTTCTTCACGAGGCTCTCGTCCTTCTCTACAACCTCACCGTCGACCTCAGCACGCCGCGTCAGGACCTCCTCCAGGTACCGGCGGGACTCTTCTGACGGCTTGTTCCAAATGTACGGACACTCACCTGATTGCATCGCAGAGTAAACTCATAACAGGTCTGATGACCTCTGACCTCCAGCTGGTGCTGGCGGGGATGAGGAGCCACCCCTCCTCGCTGCAGGTGCAGCTGGTGGCGTCTGCGTGCGTCTTCAGCCTCACCACCCAGGACCTGGCCGAGGCCATGCCCCCGCGCCTGCTCGCGGCTGCAGTCGACCAGCTGCTGCTGTCCATGCAGAGCTTCCCCAGTCACGCACAGGTAGCACTCCTCAGCTAACACATTCTCATTTACTTTAATGTTTCTATACAATTATCGTGGCTTGATTTATACACATGGTGTTGTGAGGTTCTATCACATTAACTCCAATCCTGTGGTGTGCAAACGTATGATTGCACCCTGTATTTCCATTGTTGTGTCATTGGAAATACATGCTGTTTATTTCCCCCTCTAGGTTCAAAAGAACTGTATCCTGGCTCTCTGCAGTGACTACATCCTCCTGGAGATCTCCTTTAACAGGTCGGACCATTCACATCACACACACTTTGTTATATCACAAGTCTTATAGCGTTGGCCCGTTGGATGTAGTTTTCTTAACAAATATACCTTCTCACATATTCTGACTGTTTGATCCTTGAAAGCAAGCAATAGCAATTCACTGATTTTTATTCTGGCAAGTCCATAGATCATGTCTATCCAAACTGTATTTCATTTGAAGCTAGGGTTCGGAAAAATATGTTTTTTGAAATTTTTACTGTACTGTCCTAATGGACATTATGGGTCCAAGAGGCAAACATTTTCAGCATGCAAAATATGCACCAATTTCTGAAATGTTCATTCATCAATCATCACTTTTTATGTAAGTAACGTTAAAGTTTTAGCTCAGATACAGCTCATAATGCCAAGCTCACTTATTCCCTGTTTAGAGATCACATGAAATTACTTCCTGTAGTTCCTCAAGTGACCACAACAAAATCCAGATCGTTTTTCGAATGGAGACTTCTAACTTGGTTGTAACAAAAGAGAGAGGGTTTATTCAATCTATTCATTTCCTGTTCCTAGCATAACACATGTTTCTCTCATGGCATCCACATGGCATTAACATGTGTTTCAATGTTTCAGGTATTTGGCCACCAAGCTGGTAATGACCTGGCTCAGTAGCCATGACGACCCCACCCTGCAGAAGATGGCCGTCGCAATAATTTCCGTCCTGGTTGCCGAGGTAGGACTAGTGGACACCGGGTTATAAAAAATGAATAACATCTGATCACAATGTTGGTTTAAACGGTTTTGTTCAATCACACAACATGTTCCATAACAAATCATTTTGAACTCTAATTTGATCTTAATTATAATCCCAGCCCCTGTTTCAGGTCATTTCTGCTACTGTTGGACATTCAAAATTTTAAATAAAAACATTGTTGAGTTATGAGTGGTCATTTTCTGTTCAACAATCAATCTGTGCAGTGATGGAGGCAAATCTCTGCAGACAGCCTGTTTTATGTTCCTAGTTATATCTGGTAAACATCCCTTTGCTTCATGAAACATCCACCCCACTCTGCCTGTATGCCACGTAAAGGATGCATTAGAAGAAAAAAGTATTGTATCATTTAATGTTATGATTATTTATTATTAAAAGAAGGGTTTAAGTGTTGCATCTTGCCTCTTTTTTGAAACCCTTTTGTTTGATCTAAGAAAGACTTTCCTTGCGTCGTTGCTTCCTGCCTTTATTCCTTACGTTCCTCCCTAGCTATCCACAGAGGAAACTACACAGCTGGGCACAGATGTTTCCATTATCAGGGTATGTTAACCATTACATTTATACATACTTTTACACGCATACTTTATGTCTGAATGTTTAAATGTAGGTTGTTTATATTATATTATTGTTCATATTTAGTATCCTCAACGCATATTTTAGCTCCACCTAAATGGTACCAGTGTTATGGATCCACAACACCAGATTCAACACTTTCATACCATTAATCACATTTGATTTGGGCATTTACAGTGTGTGTGTGTGTGTGTGTGTGTGTGTGTGTGTGTGTGTGTGTGTGTGTGTGTGTGTGTGTGTGTGTGTGTGTGTGTGTGTGTGTGTGTGTGTGTGTGTGTGTGTGTGTGTGTGTGTGTGTTTCTCACTCTCTGTTTCTCTCTGCCTTAGCAACTGCTGGGCGTCGTGCAGCAGCGGGCCTCCCTGGGCGTGGTGGACAACACTCTGAGGTTCGCCCTGAGTGCTCTGTGGAACCTGACGGACGGCAGCCCCGCGGCGGGCCGACACTTCGTCCAGTGCCAGGGCCTGGAGCTGTACGTGGAGGTGCTGGAGGTAAGCCTGAGGGAGATGAACGGACTGCTGGGCTTCATGTGTGTAGGGACTTATGCACCCCAAGGTAGATCAGGAGGTAGAGCGGGACTGACTGGTAACCGGAGGGTTGCTGGTTCGATCCCCGGCTCCTCCTAGCTGAGTGTCGAGGTGTCCCTGAGCGAGACGCATCACCCTGACTGAGCTGGCAGTCCCCCTGCGTGGTTGACGCCGCCCTCGGTGTGTGAAAAAGATGCAGGAGTTCATCAGGAAGCACAGCCAGTAGAAAACAGGTGGTTGTACCTTTTAGTATGTGGTCACAGGTAATGACTGGAAGGTATGGGAAACTCCTCCTTTTGATATGCTGTAGTTTGTGATGAAGTGAGGAGATAACAATGGGACAGAAATAAAAGTAGTGAGAGAGCGTATCACAGTGAGACAGAATGAGAGAGAAACAGAGTAATGGGAGAGGACCACAGAGGACATAATAATGTGAATTACATTGGAAGGACTATTGGTATGGAGTCCCATATCCACATTTTACTGTGAAAAGTGCTTTGCTCTGTCGGTATATTAATGAAGGGGCAGGGGAATGCGTCCAACAGCTAACACCCTACGTCCCCTGAGTTTCGCTCCTGGCACATAAACAAGACTTATGAAAGGGCCCTGGCTCATTTCTTCTGGCCTGGGATGAGACGGGCTGTATAAGATTACTGCCGGCACTATGCAGCCATAACACGGGCCCAAATGCCTCCGATTGCAACGCTCTCATCCCACTCCTTATCACTGAGACTCCCTTCAGCCCAATCCCTTGGGAACCTGCTTGATGTCCAAAGTAATGGTTGAAATGAAACTCCTACAAGAGCTCCTTCAAGAGCTCCTTCAAGACCTCCTACAAGACCTCCTACAAGACCCTCCACACGAGCGAAGGCCCTTTCCCTCCAAGACACACAATGGGGAAATGTATTGATAATCCATATTGCTGCACGATTGACAAGGGGAACACCTGCCGGCCATGAGGCCACTGCTCCAGGAGGCCAGCTCTAAGAGCTGAACCTTCTCAGTCGAGAAAGGACTGGGAAGCGTATGGCAAGCAGCCATTGGCCCTGAAGTGGACACAGACCTAGGGGGATGAGACTTGAAGAAGGATGCTATAGCAGCGAACCATTGTGTGTGCTACCTGTGCTCTCACCCGTTCCCCCAGTCTGTCCACACAGCCTGTGTACCCTTGAGGCCCTGGGAGGAAACGCAGTCCGTTCCGGGAATGCTCTGAGTTTAATTTAGTCCCCTCCTATTTTCCTCCCCCGTTTTAAATCAAACCCTTTTGTGTGTCGCAGTCCTACTGCTCCGAGCCCTCGGTCCAGCAGAAGGTCCTGGGCCTGCTGGTGAGTAAGGGGGCTTTCCTTCATGTTCATCCCACACAGTGTTGCCAGATTGGGACCGATTTCCCCCACTACCGCCAGAGTCGTTTTGGTAACTGAAGGACTGACCCTTTGAGCGCAGAACAACCTGGCTGAGGTGGAGGAGCTGCAGGGGGACCTGATGGAGGAGGACCTGCTGGACTACGTCCTCAGTGTGCTGGGGGACCCCCGGGTGGGGGTGGAGGTCAGGTACTTTGCTGGTGGCTTCCTCGCCCAGCTCTCCTCCAGACCCAAGGCCTGGACCCTCCGTCAGGAGCTGCTGGAGACCATTCACCAACAGCTGGTGTGTGTGTGTGTGTGTGTGTGTGTGTGTGTGTGTGTGTGTGTGTGTGTGTGTGTGTGTGTGTGTGTGTGTGTGTGTGTGTGTGTGTGTGTGTGTGTGTGTGTGTGTGTGTGGGGGGGGGGGGGGGGGGGGCAGGGTGTGTGTGTATGTGGAGGGGGCAGGGCGTGTGTGTGTGTGTGTGTGTGTGTGTGTGTGTGTGTGTGTGTGTGTGTGTGCGCGCGAGTTTTCCATCAGGGTGGCTTTATTTGTTCTCTGATTCACACATTGACCTAAATTCAAATCATTCCACCATACAAAGAACTTCTCCTCAGTGCCCATCTCCTCCTCTACAGCATCTCGCGGTCATGACCTGGAGCCCAGCCGAGAGAGAGATGGTCTCCTACAGGTGAGATACAACGATGGTGTACTCTCCTGCGTACCCCAGGTGTGCAAGTCTCATGGTGTCCTCCATCCTCTGGCCTCCTCCTCCAGGTGCTTCACTCCCTTCCTGCCTCTCCTCCAGACCTCCCAGCCAGCCGGGGTGCAGCTGTGGGCTGCCTGGGCCGTGCATCTGGTCTGCAGTCACAACGGTATGCCCTGCTGTGGTGGTCTGTTCTGGAGGACCCTGGGGAGGGGGTCGCTGCCGACGTACAGCTCATAATGTTCAAGATGCTCCCCATTCTGAGCAGCTTTAGGGAACCCAAGGACGCTTGACACAAGAAAGGTGTTTTAATGCTCGGTTGCTTTGTCAGTGCTTTGTACTTGGTTTTATGAACATCTTTACTGTAAAATGTACTATTGATAAAAATTGCTTTGGATAAAGCATCTGCTAAATGAACCCTGTAAATTTAATATCATCCTACATGCGTGTAAGGTTGTGTATGAAATGTAGAAATTGTGGAAATTACATAAAGGTTTGTCCATTGAGGTCCTTGAGGATAAAAGGCGTTTAATGACCCAACTTCACTGAGGTGGTTTTCAAAGAAACAGAAGCAGTACTGTCTTATATTGGTTTCTCCCCCGCCCCCCCCCCCCCCCCCCCCCCAGCCCCTCACTACAGCCCCATGCTCCAGCAGGAGGGGGTGGTGCTGCTCCTGGAGGCCCTGGCTCTCCACCCAGGGACCCACGCTGACGTCCAGGCCCTGGCCCGGCTCACCCTGCACCTCGTAGGGGCCCGGCAGCAGGCCAAGAGGGCCCCTACCGGCCCTCCACACAAAGAGTGACGGGAAACCCCTCTTCAGCGCTATGCTCCCTCGGCCCTTCTGGAGACTGAAGAGTCGCTAATGACGGCTCGAGAGGTATTTAACTCATTACCCAACACACGTGTTCCTGTCGTTACAACAACATGTTGATAACTGAAATCAATATGGGAAATGTGTTGGACATGAAGCAGCAACATGTAGCTGTACTCAGTATTGGACATGCTGAAGACCTGGTGGTGGCAGTTCAGCCTCTGCTTCAAATGGGGTGGTGATCTGCACCAGTAAATGCAGAAGTTACAAATGTCATCCAAACTGCGGTATGACATCATCTCTGGCATGGAGCAGCGGCAGCACTTACAGAGCCAGCCATCCTGTTGCTTCAGAGGAAATTCAAACCCCAATTATTATTTTTTTATGTGTTTTGGGGCGAAGTTTTAGGAAGGAGGGGGGCTTGTTATGGTCAAGATCTACGCCCACCTTTTGATATTTTTTTAGTACCATCGTTGTGTAACTTTTATGAGCGTTATGTTAAGCTGTTGTGTTTGAAATCAGCCACGCACCAGAGGTATACTATAGGGGCTAGCATGGGCTTAAGCTCCCCTGAAATGGGATTTGTAGTATTTGACACTTAGTTTGCACTATTTAGAACAAAGTGTTGTTCAAATAAATATGTCCATGTTTGTGACTGACCCAAACTCCTGTGTGGGACGTCATTCTTAAGAACACCACTAGAGGGTGCTAACACATTTGAACGCTATGGAACACAGTAACATACTACACTACAACATGCGTGTGTTGTGACACATTCGTTATTCATAACTGACTATTTGAAACGACCAAAGAAAGACCATATTGCATTTCTTCGAGAGACGCTGTTATAAAAGGATCTTACCTGAACGCTGACACACAAATGAACATAATTAATCTGGGCTTCTCTCTGTGTTATGATATAATGTCATTCTGAGTCTCCTAGAAACAGGATCCATTATGCTTAACGTAAGGCGGCCACGGCTGAAGCAGAGGCTCACAGCCCTGATCCAGTCTATTCTAAGTTCGCCTAATAATAATTCCTTTTGGAAAGTGGATTATCGGGTGCTTGCGGATGTTTGCTCCGGACCAACACTTGTGAGTGTGGCGTATCCTCTGAGCCGCTGTAGCGTGGTTTAGTGTGGTCTGCTGAGCTTAGCAGAGGGGCCAGCAGACCCTCCGGCCTCCGCTGCTTGTGTAAAGGTCAGCAAAGGTCGGGCAGACTGCACTCAGTGGAACACATAACCAACGGGTCTCGAACCTCCAGAAAGGACGTGTTGAAGGCGCTTAACCTTTCTTTAAAACCACGCCGATTTGCCACCAAAGGAAAAATGCAACCCATGTCTGACAGTGCACCCACACACCCAGGCACGCACTATAAATGCTCTTTTGAGTTAAGGGTATGTTACCTGTTGTTTAGCAAATGTTGCTAAGGACCACCTATCATTTGTGTGTGCTTATGAGTAAGGCATCAATATTTGTACTGTGTAACAATAAAGATTGTTATGCAGTCTCCGTTGTGTGTGTTTGTGATTTGACCAGGTAAAACTTTACCCAGAATTCCCAGCTAGCTCTCTTCTTGCTGCCTGGGGTGTGGATATCTGTTTCCATTATTTAATGACTGCGTTAACCCCTGGCGCCTCTTAAAACCACGGGACACTTTAAAGAGAAGCAGGGGGTCAAACGGCAGAGTGACCTCGGTGTGAAGTGACCCTGGGAAGACCCTATGGGGGTATTATTGGAGCAGAACAACTGAGCACCTCTGACAGCAGAATTTGAAGTTGGAGAAAATAAAAATAGAAAGTCACATGTCTATCAGTACATTTGAATTCTTTGTGTCATAAGGTCAACAGCTTTTTCCTTTCATGATTAAATTCAACCTTTGAGCCTCTCTGAATACCCAAAGCTACAACAGAGGAACAAACGACAACAAACAAATAAACACAAATGGATATATAATAAATATGACATGATATAAATAGCTACACAGGATTTTGATCTAGAATTGGGACCAACAAGCGCTCTGTCCCTGGGACCTGCTGAAGCTGAGGATGAAGACAGTAGTTGGCAGGTAAATGGTAAATTAACTGCATTTGTACAGCGCTTTCCTAACAGGTTGCCACTCAAAGCACTATACAATACTGCCGAACATTCACCCATTCACGCACACATTCACACACTAACAGCGGTGTCAGACACACAGGGCGACAGCAAGCTCGTCAGGAGCAGTCAGGGTGAGGCGTCTTGCTCAAGGACACCTCGACACTCAGATAGCAAGAGCCGAGGATTGAACGAGCAAGACCGGGTCGGCCAGGTGGGGTCAGGGGTCAGCCAGGTGGGGTCAAGGGTCAGCCAGGTGGGGTCAGCCAGGGGGGATCCGGGGCAGCTGTCGAGGTGCTCGAACAATCACCCAAATGCACCCTCTCATAGGCAACAAATTATATTCACCTTACAGTATTCAGTATCTCTCAACCCTATCCACCTTCCTAGTCTACCTAACATAATCCCCATACCATAGTCATCCTCACATCTTCACCCTCATTTTTAACCTCTCTGAGTCACACAGACATATTCTCCCTTTCATATTCACCCTACCATATTCCCCCTACTGATGGTAAACTATGTTTACCATTCCATATCCATCTTACCCTCTGATATTCTCCCTCCCATAGTCTCATATGGGAGGGTTGATGGAGAACCTCACATATTCACCCTCTCACATGACTTTGCTGAGTGTGACCATGGGCATTCATGTAGAAAGTAAGATCGATGCTCCAACAGACAGAGTCATTTGTTATTGGTGTTTAAAGAGATAAACTCAGCTGAAATCTGCTGGGACAACGAGGACACATTGATTTCAAGGGAAGATTTAAGTGAATAGTAAGAATGAGTGAGGGTGAGAGAGGGAGAATCTATATTTCATGGTCATTTATACCATAAGGTTTGCGTAAATGTGTTCCCAGAACTGTATTCGTCCTGTGCCACAAGAACAAGTAACTGTTTAAAATTGTAAGCAAGTGTGTAAAATAGCCGTGCGTGTGTGTGTGTCTGTGAGTGATGCGTGTGGATGCAGAATTCCCTGGAAAATATAAATTATGATTATATTGAATCCAACGCTATTTCGCATTGAATCAAAGTTATTTGAGTAGGGTCTAGTCACAAGGTGCACACTAGAGGATGCAGAATGCCAATGAACCATGCTCATCCACCTCGAGAAGGCCATAGATCAGTGGTTCACAAACGGTGGGTCGAGAACACTTCCATCAGTGGCTCCAAGTAAATCATGGGATTGCCACATTCTGACAGTGATCCTTCCATCCAGATACTCAGACAGGCACCAGCTCTGTCTCCCAGGCACCAGGACATGTTCAAATAGGCGGGATAGTCCCCGGGTTAGGGGGTTAGATCCCTGGCCTGTGTGTGAGTCCTCCGTGTCCGCAGCCTATCGGTAGTCAGCCCTTCTGCTGATGAAGCACATCTCCTACTTGCTCCCTTAATGCCAAGGCATTCTAAGGGATGTGTCTGCTAAACAAAGAACTTGTATTGATTACTGATTGCATTTGTAATTCATATATAGGCTTTGACTATTGCGTTTAAGTGTCTGTGCGTGTGTGTGTGTGTGTGTGTGTGCGTGTGTGTGTGCCTGTGTGTGTGTGTGCGTGCGTGCGTGTGCGCATGCGTGTATACGTCTATGTGTGTGCGTGTATATGTAACCTAACTATAGTTTCCAGGAGAGTGCAGAATGTGAATTCTGCAGAATGTGAATCCAGCAGATGCTGCCGTTGTTTGTTGTCACCAGCACATTCAGCGGAGCAACAACCAGCCCTGGATGGAGGCTGGAGCGGAGGTTGGTTCTGATGAAGTTTGGTTCTGTGTGTGCGTGTGTGTGTGTGTGTGTGGGTGCACACACACACACACACACACACACACACACACACACACACACACACACACATACAACAGGGTCAGGCTTCTTACTTCCCTGTTGTTTAGCTCAGGGGGCTGGGGAGAGACGGTAGCATGTGAGGGTTTCATGGAGACAGAGATGGAGAAGAGACCCCCGTCTCCCCCTCCGGCTATCTGGGTCACAGCCAGACATGTGTATGGGGCATCAGGCTATCCGGTTCCACGGCTCCACCTAGCCTCATCCCGTGCCTATAGGTTTCAGTTTTCCTACTTGGCATGCTTTCACAAACCTGATACCCCCCCCCCCCCCCACCCACCAGTCTGCTGTGACCGCTCACGGCAGCGTTTCCATGCGGTCATCGGGGTTTCATCAAGAATTCATCAAGTTCACACCGTAACACGCATGTATTCTAGTACTCCTTTGGTGACGCGCTACATGTGGCAGCCTCCTGTTCATTGAGGAACATTATGGTCCAGACGCCATGGAGGACATCCTGGCTGAGAGACCCTGAGGTACGAGGGCACATTCCTTCAGGGAGCCACACAGCAGCCATGTTTGTGACTGAACACGTATGTTGCTAAACATGGGCATCGGTCTATTTGTACATGTATGGCTATGGGCACATATGTGCTCGAGCGCATATGCATGCACAGGTGCACACACACACACACACACACACACACACACACACACACACACACACACACACACACACACACACACACACACACACACACACACACACACACACACACATGTTGACACATACACACAAATATATCAGATTTGACGTTTGATATGGTCAAACGCAGCTGAATTGATTTATAAACAGGAAGAGATAGGTGATACAGCCTTATTTAGAATAACCTATGTATATGGCTGTTAGTGACCGGATGTTCAAGTGCCAAACAGGAAGTGCATCTACAACCCATTAACCCATGTGATGGAGATAGATTTAGAATAATTACACATTTTTAGACTAGACACACTACAACTTTTTCTAGTGTGATTTGGAATGCAGCTGACATAAACAAATGCACATACATTCACAATCACAATACCCCTGTTTGGTTCTTGCACTAAAAAGGTGACGAAGCAGATTATTATAAAAAAAACAAAATAAATTGCGATTCGCTATTGCAGATCTATTGTGCATTTATTCACATTTTGTGTGAAATAAATGGAAATCAGTAATTTCGCAGAAGCCAAAGCAGTGATGCTGTAGTCTTGTTTATTTGTATGTCCTGCTGTAATGCAGAGTGAGATCATCACCTGGTATATAACAGTCACAGTCATAGCCACCAGGTAGGCAGGAAGGACATGCAGTAGATTTAAATACACAAGGCCTGGAAGCACTTCTTCCATATTGATAAAAAACAACCCAGCAATTTTACTATAAATGCATTATAGAACTTCCAATTTGCATATTGATTGGTGCATTTGTTTGAAAAGAATCGAAATCAATCTTAATGCAAAAATTGTGTTGTGCTAGTGGTAGCATTGATACTGTTTCCAAAAGTAAAAATAATAAAGATTTACTTCTCTCCTTTCCAAGTGTAAACAGAAGCCAATATTCACCATAAATCACCTAGATTAAATCGGTTAATATATTTTTGATATGAGTGCTTTGGGCATCGCACTTGTCAGAACCCTATTGCTCTCCCGGTCGTCCCGAGAAGTAGGGATCCTACTCTCCTCTCCTGGTCCCGTGTCCAGGATCCCCCCTCTGGGTCCGGGGTCGTTCTCCTTGTCCTTTAGAGGCTCAGGGCCCTTTAACACTGGGAATCGGCCATGAGCAATGGGCACCGGCACGCTTGGCTTTTCTATTTTCTAGAATAAGAGAGTACTGCCTCTCATGCGACATCAACTCCGTAACCGTAACATTTATGAGAACACTTGTTTGAGGCAAATGTTATCTTTTATGTTGGGGTGGCAGTGGGCCAGATGGTTGAGCGGGTTGACTCGTAACAGGTAGGTGGCTAGTTCGAACCCCGGCTTCTGCTAGCGTTCAAATCGTGTCGAGGTGTCCTTGAGCAAGACACCTCAGCCTAACTGCTCCCGACGAGCTGGCTGTCGCCCTGCGTGGTTGACTCCGCCGTCGGTGTGTGAATGTGTGTATGAATGGGTGAATGTTAGGCAGCATTGTAAAGCGCTTTGAGTGGCCACTGGTTAGAAAAGCGCTAAATTTAGTACATTTACCATTTTAATAGAAAGCAGGACATTCCATATCAAGTTATGAAATTCAATGTACTGGACATGACCCAATAAGGCTTTCCGGTGCATGCAAAGAAATGATTGGATTACATAGGCTGTAGGGAAAAAAAAACAAAAGTAGATCATGTGGTCTAAGAACAGGCTGGGCTCCATCGTATCCCCAACGCACGCTAACATTGGCCTGGTTGGCCTGGGGATCACTTCCAGGCCAATCAACACAGAGAAGCATCCAGCACAGAACACAGCAGCTAGTATGTATGTGCATGTATGTGTGTGTGTGTGGGGGCGGAGGTTTGTATGTATGTGTGTGTAGGTATCTATGTAAGGGCATGCATAAATGTAGCTGTTCGTTGAGTGTGTGTTCACACCTCCACACAGTCTCAAGCTTGCCCCCCTCTGGGTGTTCCTGTGCTGGTCCACGTCTCCTTAAAGGTCCAACAGTCGCGTATGGGGGGGGGGGGGGGGGGTTGGGGGGAGTCAAGTCAACAGTTCAAAACGGACTCAAAATCAAACCCCATGAGAGGCCTTGCGGTCCCCGTTGCCCGGGTGACCCCTGCCCTCGGAGCTAGTCCGTCCCGTCCGTCCCGTCGGCCCCATCTCCACCCGCTCGCCCCCCTCCCCCTCCGCCTCCCCCCGGCCCCCCCCCCTCGGGGTCGCCCTGCGCGTCCTTGCGCTTGACGTAGCGTTCGTAGAGCACCATGACCACGCCCATCCCCCAGGCCGACACCGTGCCCGCCGCAAAGATGACGAAGCCGATGAGGATGAAGAACAGGTAGTCCCAGGAGCCCAGCGCCTGGTGGCAGCGCGCCCGCAGACCCAGCCCCACCTCGGCCACGCGGCGCCCCCGCAGGTCGGCCGGGGCCCCGCACACCGTCTGGCCCTCCTCTGAAACACAAGTACACACAGCTTAGAGAGACGCGGCTACTGTAACATGGAGGGCAGGAGAGTGCGGGGGCGTAGCGGTGGGCCCTGAATTTCATCTGAAAGGTTATGGGTTTAATGCCCTCATCAAACACTACCCTAATCAATAACTGTCGGTGGTATTCATAAGAAAAACCACGAGGTCTGTACCTCGCTTTCAATTCCACACTCATTAATTCTTATCATTCCTTTCATTGTCATCAGAAGAAAGATGTTAAATAGGTGTTTCTTTGTGTGGGTTTCAATAGCCTCGGGCAGACTAACATATATAAGATCTATAATATAGAGAAGGACGGCGAGATGAGAGCTCTCTCATCCCCTGGGAACACTGGCGCACGCGAGGAGATCAGTACCAACCAGGAGCAATGGAAATGGATGACAGCCAGGAGCTGATCCCAATCCATCCCTGGGTGGGTGGTCTGGTAGTGGGGGATAGGGCGGGTCGCTGGGGCCTTTGAATGGGGCTCCCAGGGCCTCGAGGGCAGCACACTGTTCCATACTGATGGAGCCATACTGCCACACTGATGACCTCACACCAGGCATTAGGCATTAAATGTCTGTACAATATAAATATATACAATTATTTTTGAACAATTTATTGCCTTTTTAGTGAATAATACAGAACATAAGGAACTTACTAAATTAAAAAAATTGCATAATAAATCAGAATCGCAATATTGGGCAAAATAATCGCAATTTGATTATTTCCTCAAATCGTTCAGCACTAACACACACACACACACACACACACACACACACACACACACACACACACACACACACACACACACACACACACACACACACACACACACACACACACACACACACACACACACACACACACACACACACACACACAAATATATACATACACCCTAGTTTGCAAACATGAATGCAAGTTACGTAAGTATAACCGGGACAGATTTGTGCATGTTCGCTAATGCAAAGAATGATGCAATGACCATTGCATTGCAATGAAGTAAGCAGCAACCTTGTTAAATTGACCATACACACACACAAACACACACATGAAAATGCTTACGCAGACACACATGCATACACACACACATGCATGCATACACACTTACACTCACTAATGCATACACTTGCAAATGAGGCCAAATAAATCTGCACACAATGCAAAATAACCATATCACTGTCCAATGACTGGATCATAAGACATACACCATAACCACCACCAAAGGCTTGCAACACTCAAAAATGCTAACCAACGCTAACTAATGCTAATTAATGATCACTTCCTCTACTGGCTAACTCTAGATATACGCCAAAAATTCTCAGGACTGCATGTCCTGCCTTTGAGGTGAGCGAGTAAAGCCCTCTAGGATCCCCCTCCCTCACCCCAACCCGATGCGGCCCCAAAGAGTAGAACTCTGGGACATGAGGAGGGCTTCCCCCTCTGCCTCTCCAACCCCGTCCCCACTGCTGTCTATTTCTAGACCTTGGTCTTATATAACAGCACAGCACATGCTAACGTAGCCGCGCTAGGCGTGACTCAAGGGGAAAATCTGTTGTTTCCTTTCCAGGGGTTTAATCTCTCTATATATCCCTCTCTCTCTCCCCCTCTCTCTGTCAACCACTCTATCTCTCTACCCCCCCTCACTCTCTCTACGGATGTGTCTCTCTCATCTTCCGCTTTCTCCCTGAATGTTAACAATTGTGTAACTCTCTGTAGCCTTTATCTCAATGCAATCTCTGTCTCTAACGCTATCTCTAATGACATGTCCTTATATCATCTGTCAACTCTATGTCTCTATATCATCTTTGTCTCTGTCAGCTCTGTCTCTATGCCATCTCTGACGATATAGAGACATTGAGATGATATAGAGACAGAGATGATATAGAGACATAGAGACAGAGATGATAGAGATTATATAGAGACATAGAGGTGACATATAGAGGGTATAGAGACATAGAGAGATAGAAACAGATGATATAGACATAGAAGTGATATAGAGACATAGAAATGACAAAGAGACGACATATATATGATATAGAGACATAGAGATGACATTGACATAGAGATGATACAGAGATGACAAAGAGATGACATAAAGACATAGAGATGACATAAAGCTGATGTAGCGACATAGAAGATATTGCAACATCGAGATGATATAGAGATGATATAGAGACATACATGATATAGACATCGAGATGATAGAGAGATGATATAGGGACATAGAGATGATATAGCGATGATATAGAGACATAGAGGTGATATAGAGACATAGAGATGATATAGAGACATTGAGATGACATAGAGGTGATATAGAGACAGATGATATGGAGACATCGAGATGATATAGGGACATAGAGGTGATATAGGGACATAGGGATGACATAGAGACATATAGATGATATAAAGATGACATAGAGATGATATAGAATGATTTAGAGACATAGAGATGACATAGAGATGACATAGGGATGATATAGAGATAACAGAGATGACATAGAGTCATAGAGATGATATACTGTAGATACCTATAGAAGACATAGAAACATAGACGATATAGTTGATTTAGAGACATAGAGATGATATAGGGCAATAGAGATATTCCATGCTCTACCACTCTTTCTCCGTCACTGAATCTCTCTAATTACATATTTTCCCCATACAGTGCTCGCTCTTACTTTCTCTCTATCCCTCTCTCCCACGGGATTTCTTCGGCTCTATCAACTCACTATTGATGCTTTGAGTCAAGTGTAAATGCAGTGTGGATCAGCTGTTATCCAATGTCAATCCAATGTGAATCCAATGTGGATTCAATGTGAATCCAAAGTGATTTCAATGTGAATTCAAACTGTGCAGTTTCATTCTTATCCCCGTCTGTCTCTCTACCATGTGCCTTCCATCCCAATCTGTTCCCTTCTCCAACACCCTGAGAGAGGGAATCCCTGATTATATGTATGTATGTATGTATGTATGTGTGTTTGTGTGTGTCTTCTAGTTTTCATGTGTGTGTATGTGTGTGTGTTTGTGTTAGTGTGTGCTTGTGTTGCCAGCTGTCATTGGAATATGCTGTACTCCATATTAAAACAAAAGGCAGCAAGCTGCAGGGCAATAGGAAAAAATACTCTGTCAGAGCTGGGGGAGAGAGAGAGAGAGAGAGAGAGAGAGAGAGAGAGAGAGAGAGAGAGAGAGAGAGAGAGAGAGAGAGAGAGAGAGAGAGAGAGAGAGGGATGGAGGGAAGCCCCACACATCTATCAGGCTGAGCACTAGGAGAGCAGAGCTGGGATCAATAGCAGGTTTCACCCTGGGTGCATTCCCTGAATAAAACACACTTCGATTAGAGAGAAGGCCTGGTAACTCCTCCATTACCCTCGAATTGGATATACATGTGTGTGTGTGTGTGTGTGTGTGTTTGTGTGAGTGTGAGTGTGAGTGTGAGTGTGAGTGTGAGTGTGAGTGTGAGTGTGTGTGTGTGTGTGTGTGTGTGTGTGTGTGTGTGTGTGTGTGTGTGGGAAGGGGTCCTGACAGCCAGTATACCCCGGTCCTGTGATGAATTGGTCCATGATGCTGCTACCTGCTTTGAATTAATTTGTTATTTGATAACCTCGCCGCCACTATACTCCAGTCCTCTCACCTGCCTCTCTGGTCCCCTGCCTCTCTAAGTCACCTCTCTGAGTCACCTCTCTGGGTCTCCTCTCTGGGACTCCTCTCTGGGTCACCTCTCTGAGTCTCCTCTCTGGGTCTCCTCTCTGGGTCTCCTCTCTGGGTCTCCTCTCTGGGTCACCTCTCTGAGTCTCCTCTCTGGGTCTCCTCTCTGGGTCACCTCTCTGGGTCACCTCTCTGAGTCTCCTCTATGGGTCACCTCTCTGAGTCACCTCTCTGGGTCTCCTTCCTCTCTGGGTCTCCTCTCTGGGTCACCTCTCTGGGTCTCCTCTCTGGGTCTCCTCTCTGGGTCTCCTCTCTGGGTCTCCTCTCTGGGTCTCCTCTCTGGGTCTCCTCTCTGGGTCTCCTCTCTGGGTCACCTGCCTCTCTGGGTCTCCTCTCTGAGTCACCTCTCTTGGTCATCTTTCTGGGTCTTCTGCCTCTCTGGGTCTCCTTACTCTCTGGGTCACCTCTCTGGGTCACCTCTCTGGGTCTCCTCTCTGGGTCTCCTCTCTGGGTCACCTGCCTCTCTGGGTCTCCTCTCTGGGTCACCTCTCTGGGTCTCCTCTCTGAGTCACCTCTCTGGGTCTCCTCTCTGGGTCTCCTGCCTCTCTGGGTCTCCTTACTCTCTGGGTCACCTCTCTGGGTCACCTCTCTGGGTCACCTCTCTGGGTCTCCTTCCTCTCTGAGTCACCTCTCTGGTTCACCTGCCTCTCTGGGTCTCCTCTCTGGGTCTCCTCTCTGGGTCACCTGCCTCTCTGGGTCACTTGTGGGCCTCTGAAGGCCCAGAAGCAGGGGGTCAGGGAGGCTGTGGTTCTGGACGCCCCTGATCCCATCAGATCCCACTTAAACAAACGAACATGTCATGGCATCGCTACAGGGTTTTCTACCCTCAGAAATAACAGGGGTTACCAGGACGCATTCGATCACTTTGAAAAAGGTCTAACCTTCAGCTGGTTTGGTTTGTTTATAATTCATTGCATTAGTGAGTGTAATTCACCCAATATTTCTACTGCTATGTTCTGCTGCTGAACATGAGGTTAGGGTTATGGTTAACCCTCCTGGATAAAGGATTACAATTATTAAGATGAATCAATACTAGATTATGACTTGACGCCTATCAATGTTGAATGAAGAAATTCAGTGGTCAAAATGTAATTCCTGACCTTTGACCAAAGAGGCGGCGGGTTACCTTGGAACTTAAAGCCCTCCACGTGCACCCAGAGACAGAGGTCCTCGTTGTCGCACGCGCAGCTCCAGGGGTTCCCGCTCAGGCCCATGGAGCGCAGCGCGGGCAGCGCCACGAGCGAGCTGACGTTTAGCGCCGTCAGGTTATTCCGACTCACGTCCAGCACCTGCAGGGCTGCGTTCTCAGAGAAGGCGTCTGGGTGGATGTCCGCGAGCCCCGGGTTGTCCGTCAGCCTCAGCATCACGAGGCTGGCCAGCGGCCCGAAGGTCCGGTCCTCCACGCGTGTCAGCGTGTTGAACGAGAGGTCCAGGTAGGCCAGCTGGCGGAGGTTCCCGAACGTGGACTCGGACAGCTCCGTCAGGGAGTTGTTGCTGCAGTCCAGGTACACCAGGTCGGACAGGTAGTTGAGCGCGAGCGGGGGGAGCTCCGCGATGCGGTTATTGGAGATGATGAGCTGCCGCGTGGTCAGCGGCAGGTCGGCGGGGAAGCGGGTCAGGTGCTGCCCGGCGCACTGGACCACCCGCTGGTCGTCGCACACACAGCTGTCCGGACAGCCGGAGGACATGGCCGGGGACGGGCTCGCCCCCATCACGAGGATCACCACTATCACAAGCCGCAAGGAGTGTGCGCTGGGCGGCGGGGCGAGGCGCATGACGCCGCGGAGGGCTGCATCCACTCCGAACTCACATCTTTCATGGGTCCCCGCCGAGTTCCCGCTCACACAGTCGATAATGAGCCGGCGGGTTCAGCCAATAACAACGTCCGTTCTTGTTTTTAGTTGTCGTTAGTTTGGACACTTTGAGCCCGAGACATCAGCTCACTTCATTCAATCGTCTGTCATCTCGCGCCGTCGGGTTCTCTCCGGTGAGTTTGAAGTCCGTGCCTGTGCGTCTCGAGGTCAGCGGCTCCGACACGTTCCAGCTCGCATTACTGGTTCATTTGATGTTCCGCCCGACCCGCCCCGTGGTGGTCGGAACGAGATGTGCAGCGATCACTATTTTCTGTCCTACTCCAGCGCGCGTGTCTTCCCCTCGCCGAAACTCCAGAATGGGAGGGGGAGAGGGAGGGGAGGGGGCGGGGAGGGGTCCGGGGGGCGTATGTGTGCACTGAGCGAGAGTAGAGAGTAGACTCTGGACGGACTGAGACGATATATAGAGAAAAGCACACCCATCTTCCCACATCACTTCACCAAAGTGCGACGCCATGTAGAAGCAGCGAGGCCCGCAACTCAGTGTAACCAAGAACCACGTGACCACGACACACACCTGACCTAGTTCAGCACGCGCATCGAGGGTGCCTCCAGTCATTGCAATATCATCCGACTGCAGACACAAATGGGCGTTCCCGTGTCGTGGGCGTTCCCGTTCACGCAGACTAAAACGCCCCCCCGGCGTTCTCGTGTGGTGGGCGTTCTCGTTTACGCAGGCTGGAACGCCCCGTTCTTCTTCGTCGATCTAGTAGTATGGGCAGCATAGAACTGACGTTAGCGCCCCCTTCTTCGATCTCGTAATACGGGTACGTTAGCCAGCTAGGCCTACAGAATGTTAACTTACATTTATGTGTCGGATCTCGACCCAAACTTTGCATCAAACTTGATGCAACACGATCATTACAGGGAGGCTCCATGATCTCATGTTCATTATCTTCTGGGTTAGTATAGGTAGGGTATTAGGTATAAGTGAGATGTTTGATATAGTTGTTTAAGAATATGCCCAAATTAAATAATGAATAGATTAAAATAACACTTGGGACATTATGCAGTTCAAATCCAGTTACCAGACACTATGAAGGCTCAAACAGTAGGCCATTTGACTCCAAGTGTTCACTTACTTTTCCAACTGAATGTTTTCAATAAAGACAAAAAACAGTAATTGCTCTGTAACAATTAACCTTACAACATACATTGTAGGCACAAATGTATGTTATACATCGTATAGCATTTGTCACAAAAACAAAAGAAAGGAGTAATAAAATACCAGCATTTCTGGGCAGATACATTTACTACAGTAGTATGCACATTTACAAATGAAAGGGATTGCAAAAAAAGACGTCCCAAATAAAACGAAAAAGGAGTAATAAAAGAACATTATCCTAGGCAGACATCTTTTATGACAAACCTGCCATATGCAACGTGCCTCAGTACCAGGGGTGCTCTTGGCCAATTCTTCTTTTTTAAGAAGCCTTTGAGGCGTAGCGCAAGGCCACTGCCACAGCCTGCATTGTTGTAAATCTTTCTAACCGTTATGCATATGAGATTGTCTTTATTAAGCTTAAGGTCCCCTGCCAAACTCATTTAAATATATGGAAGGATGGAGAGGCTTGATTAGTTCTCGGAATGTGTTTGAAACCCTGTTGAACACGCCAAGCATCGCCATGTCCAGTCTCAGCGTCTCTTGAAGAATTTGCTGAAGGACTTCGGGTGGTAAGAATGGCCTGTCCTCTGTTGTGCCAGATTGGAGCGTGTGGCTGAGATGGGGAGATGGAGAGGGTGAGCTTGGTGTGCCAGCTAGCCCTGCAGGGCTAGAGAGAGCGAGAGATCCGAAAAAGAGTGAAGGAGAGCGAGAGAGAGGGAGAGAAACAGGGATTATAATCAACCTTCAATTCAATCACACAAGCCCAGACCAACACTACCCACACCATTAAACAAAAAGGGAATCACTGATCGATCAAAAGTCTGAGAAAGAGCAAGAGAGAATATACGTAAATAGAAAAGTATGGACATAGTATGTAATACCTTTCACTGCTTAGTGATTGGAAGGTGTGACTGAGATGGGGAGATGGAGAGGGTAAGAAGGAGCCAGCTAGTTCTGCAGGGCTAGAGACAGAGAGACAAGTGTATTGGCTACGACCTTCGTGAGCACCAAAAATAAGTAAATAGCAACATGGACACAGTATATAAACCTTTCAAGCATAAAGGTCTCCAACAGCTGTCCAACCACCACCTCCTGATAGAGAGCATGTCCCCCTGAAAAGTAAAGTTATGCTTTAAATGACTTCATAGCCTGATACAAATCCATGTTACAGTACTGTTTAGCAGTGTACTATGGCAGTGTAAATTATTGTGAAGATGTAGCCATCTCCTCCCGTAAGTGCAGTACCTGAAGACAAAGTAATGTGTATGACCTATGATGCATGTTAATTGTAGCCTCCAGTAAGGATGACTAAATTATTAAAAGCCTTATATTTCATGCTACACATCTGATTGAGATTTGAAAGAACTCACCTCACTGAAATCATATTGCTTTTGAGGGTAGAATACATTGCGTACTGAAATTAACATACAAATTAGTTAGTTGTTTTGCAAACTAGTCATCGGTCATCATTTCTGAAAATAATGCATCTCACCATCAGCATAAACACCCCACAGCTGTTGCTCTGATACTGGTGAGGTGCATCCTGTGGTGGTATAAGGGGAATGTGATTTGTCAATGATTCTTATTAGTACATAATGCCTATAAACTATAAAGTGATATCCACCCTCATTTTGTAGCTACATACAAAAAGTGCACAATGCACTTTCAACAAGCATTTAGCAGCAACCAGGGCCCATCAGCGTCACATAGGAACACTTAATTAAATCATAATAAACAATCTAGAGGCCTGCCTGTCTACCAGTGAATGCTACTCTACTAGATGCAATGAATCGTGCGCCAGCCACACGTTTTACCTCGTCAGCCAAGTAAAGTCCCTTCCATGGTCCATTGGACAAAGCATGTGCCAGGGTACTGAAAAGGTTTGGAAGACGTGTAAGTTGCAATTCATATGCATCATCATCAACACGCATTCGGTACACACTACGCTTCGATTTCACCCAAGGGTGAATTAAAAGTACATGTTTTCCTAAACGTTGGTCATCAGCGAGGTAATAAAGTAGTAACTTCGGGCACATCTGTCATCTGTTTTTCAGAGTGCTAACGATCTTTATTCATTCGTTGCGCAGCGACCGAACAGACAGAATTCTCTGATATGCCATGCATGTAAACATACTAGTTAGTTAGACGTACTAGTACGATGCACAGTTTAATCAGATGTGTGTGTCACCACAACGAAGCAGAGTGGCCGCGATGTCATGCCTCTTACCATGCCAGGCTGCCAGCTGACACCTTAACATCCAACTTAACAATGTACTTTGGTAATGTTAACCTCACAGTAAAATAATCGGCAAAGCCTTCGCTGCAAACTTTACCCTCTACCTACAAACCGTCTTAAACGTTGCTGATTTCTGAATAGTATATGCAACGTTTATGGACGAGATAGCATAGCATTCGCTGCTACCGAACCATGCTTGTCACGAGTATTTATATCGGATTCGAATTCGGATACAACGATACCACAGCTAAATCAGTGATTTAAATGAGAATACTTCACAGCCAATGTTCTCAAATAAACAATATCATACTTACTGACATAATCTCTCATCATAACTCTTTCGTTTTTCTGGAAAGTTACTACGAGGTAAAACCGCCAAAAAAGCAAGCCTTGCGAAACTCACTCACCTCTTCTTGATTGATCGATGAAACGCTACAGGAACGCCTGATGGGCGTTTTTGTGTCATGACGGGAACGCCCAAGCCTGCAGCTGGACCCTTCTCAGTCATTGCGCTTGATGCCAGTGAGGTGGACCATTTCGTGTGTGTGTGTGTGTGTGTGTGTGTGTGTGTGTGTGTGTGTGTGTGTGTGTGTGTGTGTGTGTGTGTGTGTGTGTGTGTGTGTGTGTGTGTGTGTGTGTGTGTGTGTGTGTGTGTGTGTGTGTGTGTGTGAGTGTGAGTGCGTGTGTTAGCGCGCGTCCACGTGTGTGTATTGTGTTTGTGTTCACATTCGTGCATGTGTGCACGTGTTGTATACTGACACACCTGGCGCTCTGTTTGAATGTTTTACCGCGGATCACATAGAAGTGGGCGTACAGACCCTCCCACGCCGACCACCAGCGGCGCCCCGGGCTCTATCTCAGTCGGTCCTCCATCTCACTCGGCCCTCCTCCTACTACTGCATGAGTTCTGGGCCGAGTCTATTACTGGTCCCTGTGTGGGCGTTCGAGTGCTGATTCATAGCAGCAGGCCAGATGTGGTGCTGGCCGGGACGATGTTGAGCAAGACCACCCCACCGTCCAAATCCTAGGACATATTAGAAATTATGTTAGGCTATCTGACAACAAAATAATACCATCTCTAAAATAAGTAAGTACATTTATATGTATGATTTAATGAGGCTACCCCCATCTATTAGATCACAGAAAAACGATTCCGTGTTATGGCGCTATTAAGTGGCCATCCAGTGGCCCTGCGTCTCCAAGAGCCAATGAGCTGTGCACAGTCTCAGTTCACATCGATTTAATGGTAAACTAAAATACCAAGTTTTAGGAAGGAGGGGGGGGGTGTTATCCCTATAAATTACGAGCTACAGCAACGTCACATTCTTAGTACTATCGTTGTGTAACTGTAATGCATGTAAGGAAGAGGATTAGGCCTAATCCTCTTCCTTACATGTTCCTCACACATGTGGCCCGGGCCACATGTGTGAGTTCTGAGTCAGAATAAAAAGCGTTATAAGCGTTATCCTTATAAGCGTTATAATAAGATGTTGTATATGATATGTGTCGTGTATCAAACACTAATACAGTTCTAACTGTTTAAGCAGACAACTGGAAGCGCACACGCAGACTGGGTGACTCAACGTTGTATTATTTATTAACGCAGTAACTAACAACAGCGCTTATCCAGGGCCGAGTAGAGTACCAAGAGGGCCCCCTGGTGGCGATTCAGCATTATATACTTTTCAGGAACAACCAATAGAGGACCTCCACCTTATGAAGTACCAATCACATTAACCTGCTATACAAAATGCTGTACTATATTTGATACTATATGTTAATATGCTATGCTATTACACAATATTTTATACTACATGTTAATATGTTGCAGGCTACTATATATATGTCATGCTATATGTTTATATGTTATACTATATGCTATACTATATTTTAATATATTACACTATGTGTTTATGTTACACTATATGTTATACCATATGTTAATATTTTACACTATATGTAATACATATGTTATATGTTATACTGCTATATGTTAATACGCTATACTATATGTTAATATGTTTTACTATATGTTATGCTTAAGCAATAGATCACGCCAGGCTGTGGTATGTGCTCATTATACCACTGTTAAGGGGCGTTGTCCGGCCCCGACGCGCAGCGGAGGGCCGGCGACCCCCTTCACAGTGGTAAAATGAGCACATGCCACTGACTGAAGTGATCTATTGCTTTTATACAACGGTTACTATTATGGCAAAACGAAAGTCATAGACACAATACATTTAAAAAGAAACCAAGAAAGTCAAAGTAGCCGTTTTATTAAAGAATACAAAAAAGTAGTCCCTCCTGGCTGCCGCTATGCATCGACGGTCGCTATGCAACACACTTTAGCGTCCCTTCGAGAGAAGGCTCCGATAGAGTGGTTCGCCGGCAATTTATCCTATGGAGCAGTTCACTCGCCGTGTGCCTAAGCTTTCGTTAGTCTCTCCATCGCCTTGCTCACTCCCGGAGTAACAACATTTACACCCTCTCCATCATCCAACATATGTTTTACTTTGTAACTGTTTCTACTTCCAGGCGCGGAGTGATATGCAAACTTTCACAAAATGATCGAGCGTCATAGAGTGGCGAAGTCACGCCCCTTCCGGTAGGGCTCATGGGACCTATGAGATCGAAAAATATGAATGGGTGTCAATGGAGAGAAAATAATTATTTTCTGGTCCCGGCCTTTATATGCCCTGGATTACACATATGTTGTTTGTGGATTTAAAGGATAATTTTTCATGCAAAGAGTTCGACCGTTTATTGTGCAATTGTTCAGATAAAGGCTGTAGAGAAAACACAATGAGAAAGACTACACGGCTCGTATGTGACGTCACGCTCCCTGCGACTGGCGTGGAGAAGACCGACAATCTTCCCATTGGCATAACAAACTCTGCACGTGCCCCGACTTATAATGGTTTTCACCTCTTTCGATGCTTTTATCCTCCCCTTGGAAAAAGCGGTGAAGTGGGGCAGAGAGATCGCCATCTCTGTGCCGAGTTCCAAGGGCGGGTGTGGTGACGTATATCATATGCGTCGAGAGCAGCGAAGAGCTGTAGTTCACAAAGCGGCCTCACATAAAACCTAAAATTATCAAACTTCTTCACGAACATTTTTAGTTTTCTTTGCATGAAAAATTATCATTTAAATCCACAAACAACATATGTGTAATCCAGGGCATATAAAGACTGGGACCAGAAAATAATTATTTTCTCTCCATTGACACCCATTCATATACCGGAAGGGGCGTGACTTCGCCACTCTATAGCAGTTATGTATAGAGTGGCGAAGTCACGCCCCTTCCGGTAGGGCTCATGGGACCTATGAGATTGAAAAATATGAATGGGTGTCAATGGAGAGAAAATAATTATTTTCTGGTCCCAGTCTTTATATGCCCTGGATTACACATATATTGTTTGTGGATTTAAATGATAATTTTTCATGCAAAGAAAACTAAAAATGTTCGTGAAGAAGTTTGATAATTTTAGGTTTTATGTGAGGCCGCTTTGTGAACTACAGCTCTTCGCTGCTCTCGACGCATATGATATACGTCACCACACCCGCCCTTGGAACTCGGCACAGAGATGGCGATCTCTCTGCCCCACTTCACCGCTTTTTCCAAGGGGAGGATAAAAGCATCGAAAGAGGTGAAAACCATTATAAGTCGGGGCACGTGCAGAGTTTCAGTTATGCCGATGGGAAGATTGTTGGTCTTCTCCACGCCAGTCGCAGGGAGCGTGACGTCACATACGAGCCGTGTAGTCTTTCTCGTTGTGTTTTCTCAACAGCCTTTATCTGAACAATTGCACAATAAACGGTCAAACTCTTTGCATGAAAAATTATCCTTTAAATCCACAAACAACATATGTGTAATCCCAACCCAGTCGCCAAGAAAAAACGTCGACGGTGTACGTTTCCATGAACACTGGAGACGTACTATTACAACGTAAAAACAGCGTGTTATACCTACAGTATCCACGCGTGCCGCTGTGGAGGCGGGTTTCGGGGTTTGGGTTTCACGGCTTTCGCGGCAAATTGTGGACACGATTGTTTAGGGGGGGGGGGGGGGGGGAGGTAGACTGTTGTTGACCGGGGAGGGGGGGGGGAGACACGTTTGTTGAGGGGGGGGGGGGGACACGATTGTAGGGGGGGGGGGGGGGGGGAACACGTTAGTTGAAGGACGACGACGACGACGACACGTTTGTTGAGGGGGGGGGAGACACGTTTGTAGGGGGGGGGGGGCACGCTCGACAACGAGAGTTGGTTTTTATTGAACGCTCGACAACGAGAGTTGGTTTTTATTGAACGAGACTTCAACACGGAACAGCTGCACGAAACGATGGTCACGTCACTCTCGGTGACGGTGTCGACAACAATGAACACACGAACAATGTTAATAGAACAACACACAACCACATAACATCCCGAACCCATCAACCCCACTTAATCCTAACAACAAAACAAGTTAACAAAAGCCCCATTTGTCAACTGACAACCCCAATTCCCAGAATCCCCCGCGGCTCCGGAACACGGCGTAGCTTATATTAATCTTTATTATCCGAATGGGAAATGCAATATTTTAGGACAGATACACCATTAAACGCGTTTCTAATGACATTTCTAGCGAGAAATGTACATTTTCCTTACATAATCTTCAGTCAGTGAATGTGTATGATCTTTATTAATCTTTATTATCTGAATGGGAAATGCAATATTTTAGGACCGATTCACCGTTAAACGTGTTTCTAATAACATTTCTAGCGAGAAATATACTTTTTACTTGCATAATCTTCAGTCAGTGATTGTGTCTGATCTTTAGTTTTATAGTTATTAGGATTTGATCGGATCGCTCGCATGTTTCAACGTCAGGTTGTTTGGCTGCTTTCGCTAAACTGGCAGCTCACGTGCTTCCTGCGTTTGTGTTATTAAACTGTTACTTTATGTAACTTTTAATGATATCATCTTGTTAGAAACACGTATATCTGAGAGGCAACCCAGTCGCCAAAAGCATTCGTTGACAGTGTACGTTTCGTGAACACTGGATTACGTCGCATTTCAACATAAAATAGCGTGTTATACACACACACACGCACGCACACACACACACACGCACACGCACGCATGCACAGACACACACACACACACACACACACACACACACACACACACACACACGCACACGGTGCATTTCGCTGCTAAAACAACAACAATAAAATATTCCCTCAAATATTATTACTAAAGAACCGTTTTCCAAAGAACGAAATGTAAACCAATGCATTCTGAATGGGAGTGTTTCTCCGATTTTTCCATGCTACACAGAACGAAATGTAAACCCATGCAATTAAAGACTTCATGGTCATAATAATTTAAATATCATTAATCTCCGTGTGTTGGGTGGTATTCTATTTTTTTCAACGGGGCTGCATCCAGTCACTTGACCGTCATGCTGCTATAGAGTGGCGAAGTCACGCCCCTTCCGGTAGGGCTCATGGGACCTATGAGATCGAAAAATATGAATGGGTGTCAATGGAGAGAAAATAATTATTTTCTGGTCCCAGTCTTTATATGCCCTGGATTACACATATGTTGTTTGTGGATTTAAATGATAATTTTTCATGCAAAGAAAACTAAAAATGTTCGTGAAGAAGTTTGATAATTTTAGGTTTTATGTGAGGCCGCTTTGTGAACTACAGCTCTTCGCTGCTCTAGACGCATATGATATACGTCACCACACCCGCCCTTGGAACTCGGCACAGAGATGGCGATCTCTCTGCCCCACTTCACCGCTTTTTCCAAGGGGAGGATAAAAGCATCGAAAGAGGTGAAAACCATTATAAGTCGGGGCACGTGCAGAGTTTCAGTTATGCCGATGGGAAGATTGTCGGTCTTCTCCACGCCAGTCGCAGGGAGCGTGGCGTCACATACGAGCCGTGTAGTCTTTCTCGTTGTGTTTTCTCTACAGCCTTTATCTGAACAATTGCACGATAAACGGTCGAACTCTTTGCATGAAAAATTATCCTTTAAATCCACAAACAACATATGTGTAATCCAGGGCATATAAAGACCGGGACCAGAAAATAACTATTTTCTCTCCATTGACACCCATTCATATTTTTCGATCTCATAGGTCCCATGAGCCCTACTGGAAGGGGCGTGACTTCGCCACTCTATGGTGGTTGCTATCGACCGCCCCCTCTAATCCTTACATGGCTCTAAAAACCACGCGGCAAAGGAGCTGCCGTAAATTGTGTTGTTTTTGTCGTAACCTGGGGTCCGACGGTTAAAAAATAGGCAGATATTCCGAGGTATCCTTAAAAGGCAGCTTGGATGTTTTTATATTCTGCAGTTTAGACTTCTTCTATAACCTATTTTTGAAAGCAAAACACCAAGTTCATTGATTTAACGAGGCAGGGTTATTTGAAACAATTTATTCAATTAATATTTGTGAGAGGTCATTCCTTCTCCTGAGTTTGCTCCCTATTTATGTCTAGTGTACACCCCTACTGTCCAAAAGCATCCCCCCCCCCTCCCCATATGGATTTGGAGAGTTGTTGCCACGTCCCAGTGGTGGAAGTATCATATATATTAGAGGCGAGAACATTTAAGTAAACTGTACCTTGGGGTCTCTTATGCCCCATTTCCACTGCAGGGTGCGGAACGGATCGGATCGCAAAGGTGCGGTAGGGAGGGGGCAGTATAGCCCAGCTCAGTTCCGAGGTCGCGTTTCCACTGCCGACAGTACCCTTGGTGGTAGGCCGGATGTCAATCGCCGCGGCAGCTATGTAAACATCGTAAACAACGTCTTCCTCCGCAAGAATGCAGACGAACGTCTCCACCTCCTTGTTCGCCCAAGCAAGCTTTTTACGCGACATGTTAATTGTAAAGAATAATACCTTGAGGCTACTGTTTGTTTGTTTTTATCCCTGCGTCACCCGGAAGTGACGATTCTGTCGACCAATCAACGGAGGGGGGGTGTAGCTAGAATTCCAGGGTACCCTTTCAGGCGTCTGGTCTCGTTTTGGGTACCGCAACGGAGGAGTCCCTAGAATGGGGTCGGAACGGGTATGGCAAAGTCCGGGTCACGCCCACTTTTGGCGGTGGAAACGCGATCCGACCCGCACCTTTGCGATCCGATCCGTTCCGCACCCTGCAGTGGAAATGCGCCATTATATATCAAAGGGGGTTTCAAAGGACGCATACGCTTCAACCTGTGGCTCCAGCCCTACAGGAAATGACTCAGCAAGTGCTCCATCTCGTTGCACCTGCACCCAGCGGCTCGCTTGCAAGATTTTGGCCTGAAGTTCTTCCCAGACCTATACCCTAACAGTCCAACATGCATATCTGAGAATCAGGCCTCTCTTCAATAATGACAAAATGTTATGAGAGAAATACAGATTCACTTTTTGTTATCTCATAAGCGGCGTGGTGCCGGCTCCTTTTGACCTTTTGACCCCAGACTTCAAAGACGTGGCCACAGGCCAGCTGTGTCTACACACATTAAGCCACAAATGTACACCTCCATCCCGCAAAAAATGGGGCCTAGAAACTAACCTCCGTCTTACATTGACTGTACTGTTGGAGGTCACGCCCCTTTTCCGGCCTTTTCGAGATAGCTAGGGATGCTAAAATGTTTACACACATTTCCCGGGGCCCCGAGAACGACATATCCAAGATTTGTAGTTTTAGCCCATAGAGAAAAAAAGTTTTCCCAAATGGACTGTCATTTGGACAAAGCCCCTTCAGAAGTGTTGCCTGCGAGACCTAATGGTTCAGAATGTGGTGGAAAAACAGTTTTTGAGATAGGAAGGTCCTACCGCCCTGAAATTTGAATACCATATTCTAGGGCCTAACTGGGACCCCCGCACCGAAACTTGGCCTGGTCGGACCCCGAGTGCAGGAAGGGGGGGCCTGGACTTTCATAATCTTCGCTCGGTGAATGTAAAGGATGTTTGGTCGGATGTTATGACGAAGAATCATAATGTGAATGGGAATATTCTATTAATGTCTTGATATCATCTTTCGTCTCAACACTTCTGCTGCAGCCGCTTAAAGTCTCACTCCGAGAACCTTAAAATATGAATCAATCCATTAGAAGTATGAAAATATCTTCCCGGTCGTGCAACAGGGCAAACAAGGTGTCCTTTGACATCTACGTTTCGAGACGATTGCAACAGTGCCACAGATGATCCTATTTGAATATGTTTCGGGGTAGTAATTAGCTGTCGATTTTGGAGGCCTTTATCAATAATGACCAGCTATAGATTTGCTTCCCGATGGAGATTTTTGACAAATTACATGTTAATTAGCATCTACACGTTAAGCTGAGTCCAATGAGATCAAGCTCGCCCTCTTGCTACACCGAGATCATGTCCTAGACCTAGGTGTACCATGTAAAATACATGTTACCATTAGCTAGAGTGTCATGCTTGGTGTCATTGGACTCAGCTTAACGTGTAGATGCTAAATAACATGTCATTTGTCACAATTTTTTATCGGGAAGCAAATCAATAGCTGCTCATTATTGATTAAGGCCTCCAATTTCGACAGCTAATTACTACCATTAAACATGTTCGAATATGCTCATGTGTGGCACCGTTGCAATCGCCTGGAAGTGTAGATGTTGAAGGACACCTTGTTCGTTCTCCTACACCACCGGGAAGATATTTACATGCTTCTGATTGACTAATGAATTGATTCAGCTATTCCCCCAGAAGTCTGGGGTCAAAAGGTCAAAAGGAGACGGCACCAGCCCCGTTGAAAAAAATTGAATACCACCCAACACACGGAGATTAATGATATTTAAATGATTATGACAATGAAGTCTTTATTTGCATGGGTTTACATTTCGTTCTGTGTAGCATGGAAAAATCGGAGAAACACTCCCATTCAGAATGCATTGGTTTACATTTCGTTCTTTGGAAAACGGTTCTTTAGTAATAATATTTGAGGGAATATTTTGTTGTTGTTGTTTTAGCAGCGAAATGCACCGTGTGCGTGTGTGTGTGTGTGTGTGTGTGTGTGTGTGTGTGTGTGTGTGTGTGTGTGTCTGTGCGTGCGTGCGTGTGTGTGCGTGTGCGTGTGTGTGTGCGTGCGTGTGTGTGTGTATAACACGCTATTTTATGTTGAAATGCGACGTAATCCAGTGTTCACGAAACGTACTCTGTCAACGAATGCTTTTGGCGACTGGGTTGCCTCTCAGATATACGTGTTTCTAACAAGATGATATCATTAAAAGTTACATAAAGTAACAGTTTAATAACACAAACGCAGGAAGCACGTGAGCTGCTAGTTTAGCGAAAGCAGCCTAACAACCTGACGTTGAAACATGCGAGCGATCCGATCAAATCCTAATAACTATAAAACTAAAGATCAGACACAATCACTGACTGAAGATTATGCAAGTAAAAAGTATATTTCTCGCTAGAAATGTTATTAGAAACACGTTTAACGGTGAATCGGTCCTAAAATATTGCATTTCCCATTCAGATAATAAAGATTAATAAAGATCATACACATTCACTGACTGAAGATTATGTAAGGAAAATGTACATTTCTCGCTAGAAATGTCATTAGAAACGCGTTTAATGGTGTATCTGTCCTAAAATATTGCATTTCCCATTCGGATAATAAAGATTAATATAAGCTACGCCGTGTTCCGGAGCCGCGGGGGATTCTGGGAATTGGGGTTGTCAGTTGACAAATGGGGCTTTTGTTAACTTGTTTTGTTGTTAGGATTAAGTGGGGTTGATGGGTTCGGGATGTTATGTGGTTGTGTGTTGTTCTATTAACATTGTTCGTGTGTTCATTGTTGTCGACACCGTCACCGAGAGTGACGTGACCATCGTTTCGTGCAGCTGTTCCGTGTTGAAGTCTCGTTCAATAAAAACCAACTCTCGTTGCCGAGCGTTCAATAAAAACCAACTCTCGTTGTCGATCGTGCCCCCCCCCCTACAAACGTGTCTCCCCCCCCCCTCAACAAACGTGTCGTCGTCGTCGTCCCCCTTCAACTAACGTGTTCCCCCCCCCCCCTACAATCGTGTCGTCGTCCCCCCCTCAACAAACGTGTCTCCCCCCCCCCTCCCCGGTCAACAACAGTCTACCTCCCCCCCCCCCCCCCTCAACAAACGTGTCTCCCCCCCCCCCTCCCCGGTCAACAACAGTCTACCTCCCCCCCCCCCCCCCTCCCCGGTCAACAACAGTCTACCTCCCCCCCCCCCCCCCCCCCCCTAAACAATCGTGTCCACAATTTGCCGCGAAAGCCGTGAAACCCAAACCCCGAAACCCGCCTCCACAGCGGCACGCGTGGATACTGTAGGTATAACACGCTGTTTTTACGTTGTAATAGTACGTCTCCAGTGTTCATGGAAACGTACACCGTCGACGTTTTTTCTTGGCGACTGGGTTGGTAATCCAGGGCATATAAAGACCGGGACCAGAAAATAATTATTTTCTCTCCATTGACACCCATTCATATTTTTGGATCTCATAGGTCCCATGAGCCCTACCGGAAGGGGCGTGACTTCGCCACTCTATACGCTCATTATACAACAGTTGGGAACCAATCAGATCGCTGGATTTTGGTCCCCCGTTGTATAATACATGTTATACTATATTTGAATTTGTTATACAATATGTTATGCTACAGGTTATACTATATGTTAATATGTTATACTATATGTTATAGTTATTCTATATGTTAATATGTTGTTCTATATGTTATACTACACGTTATACTAAATGTTAATATGTTATACTATATGTTATTCTCCAGCTGTGCCTCATCCGTCTCTCGGACCCCGCTGCCCAGACAGATCTCAACACGTCCACACAGCGGGTGGTTTGGCCTACCTTTGACTCACTAGGCCTAGTGAGTCAAAGGTAGGCCAAACCACCTGGCAAGGGATTCAAGTTTGAAAGAGATTAGGCTTTATCGGTAAACACAAAAGGTGTGGAGGCCAGAGGCAAAGGGGTGCGGAGGGCTGCAGACGGCAGTTGATCTTGACAGATCGTTTCAGTCATAGTCTTTTGAATAAAATGTAATTTAGTTGTTGTCATATTTTAGACATCCGAGTTGTTTGAGCTTTAGTCTAGTTCTAGTCGACTAAATATCATAATATTTTAGTTGGCTAAAATAGAACTGGTTAAATTGTAATACAATATTTAAAAAATTCTCTAGAATTTCCAAAATCATATACTTCTAAAGGAAACATCTATTAACCCGGGGAATTATGGAACGGTATTAAGGCTTGAATGTGCAATAACAGGCCTTACTGTCGATCTTAAAATCAAATACAAATAAAAACAAGTCTCATATAAAATAAACAAGAATATGGCCTTTATTTTTCATTGCAGAAAACAAAAGAACACCAATTCATAATTCTTGTCAAACAGATTGCTTATTCTAGGTTTCTTAGGAACAGTCAGCCTCCTATATCAACTTTATCAATCATCAAAACAAAGGGTGCGCGGCGGGCTGGAGAGCCAGGCTCACCTGCCAGGCCGTCCTATGACGTCTTTCTCTCAGTGCCAGTTTAATCTTTATGGGGCCCTTAAGTCGCAACCTTCAATTCTATTCGAATGGTTGATGATTAACTCCCTATTTGATTATGTTGCCATGTCTGTTGTTGGTCATTTCATTGTTATATGTCGCGGTGGCGGACAATCAAACGATATCAAACGTCGTACAATTTATTTCCATTCAAATGATCCTTGAGGACGGATGCGCCCACACTGCTCCGCGCATGCGCTGTAGTGCCCACGCAGTCAGGAAATCCGAGCGCCTCACGAATAGTGAATAGTTCCGCTCCGGTTCTCTTCTCGTCCTTTCCTGCTCACGGCCCGTCACCTCTGAATCATCAGCTTTAACACTAAAGGTAAACCTGTGCGTTTTATGCATCCTATCGTGTGTTTTCTTTTGTTATTTTCAATGTCTCACTGCGTCCCCAATGTGAATAAATAAATAAATAGGCCTGCTCTAAACCTTGGTGTGTTTCTGTGAGAACTACCGAACTTTTGAATCATTATTCTGTGAGTACCACTAACCTAGATGACTAGAGCTCCTGGGGATATTGTGTGTTGTTTTGTGAATCGTGTGTTATTTAAATAGCTAACATTCGTCGTGCGTATAGCCTATATTGCACAATTATTTACAAATATGTCAAAGTGAAACTTCCTTTTTATTAGGGCATCTTGTGTTAAGTGAACTTTCTAAAGATATCGCTGACTACTATACCATACTGTTTAAATATTGTCTATATCTATTCAAACTCAATCAAATTAGGTACTGCCATGAGATTATAATCACACCTGAAGTCAATAGGTGGCAATTGTCCCACGCCATTAAATACAAATTAAATTGATCCAGAATAAGTAAAAACCTAATTTGCTTTGTTTTGTGTGTGCGTCTATCTGTGATATAACCTCGGTCTAAATTAAAGTAAAGTTATACTTTTCACTGAACGTGATCATTTAGATCAGGGATAGGGGCATAATGTAGGCCTCCGACTGCGGTTGAGGAATCTGATTTCACTTGCTCTACTTTACATGGCATGTTCACTTCATCATAGTTATGTTATGTTTATTTGTGTGTATATTATATGCAAATTCTGAATATTCTGCATATTTATTTATTTACATATATTCATAGGCTATATATGTTTGTATTTATTTATAACTGTGTGTGTGTGTGTGTGTGTGTGTCTATCTATATATAAGTTATTTTCTTCTATTTCTTGGGTGTGTTGTCTCTCCAGGTCGTCATGGTGGTTCTCTCCAAGGAGTACGGCTATGTGGTGCTCACAGGCGTGGCCAGTATGGTGATGGTAGGACACCTGGCTATGAAAGTCGGACGGGCTCGCAAGAAGTACAACATCGATGTGAGTCCTGGGGATAAAGTGGTTACCTGTTGCTGCACATGTGCAGTAAAGACAGATGAAGCCTTACCTTTACTTATATATATATTTTAACTATATTTTCATGTTGTTTTACCCATTGTTTCTCGTTTTATTCTACACATTTCATTTACATGCACACATTTAATGAAATCAATTATTTTTACGTTTACTGGTTTTCAAAAATAATATCCTATTTTTTGGCCTATATTTTTCAGGTTTTATATAAATGCAGTTTAAAAAAGGTGCTATAAAGTGTATTTTTTCTGAATTTGGGTTTTGAGTGTGCCTTTGCTTGTGACCCTGTGTTTGAAACTGATCTGAGGACCGGTTTTAACTGCTGACGGCTTTTCTTCCTCTGATGTTTTTGTTATGAGAACAGTACCCGCAGATGTATAGTGATCATCCAGAACACGGGCATATCTTCAACTGCATCCAGCGGGCACACCAAAACACGTAAGAAAACCTCACCTCGCCCTATGCCTGGACCAGAAAATCTAACCAGCTCAGCCACATTCATCAGCATCAAAACAAAGGCATACATGTGGCCTCTTGAAGAAGTTTACTCTTGGTGTGACCTCTTGTGAACTCCTGGAAAGCTCACTACATAAGGTAGTAAGAGATTGTTCAAGCATGATCCATTTTCCAAGTCTGTTGTCCTAAATAGACCATAGAACCAAGATGCAATGTTCAGTCCTTTATTTGCTGGCTCCTACAGGATACCCCAACAAACAACCTGGCATCCTGTAACATGGTGGACCCTCTTCTATGCTACACTCAGTTACTCCGTGTTGCTTTGTCCCATTGTCATCTGTTGATCACGCATTATATGTGACAAGTTACTGTATATGTGTCACATGATAATGTGGCCTCTCCAATTACCCTGTCTTCTGTGCTACTCTCTTCAATCACTGTTTGTGGGCTCACGTAGGAAACACATACCACCCAAGTCCTTCCTTAATTCTTCATTAAAATTTTCCCTCCTCATTCTACACATACAACAATCTGTCAAAACACATGACAAGGATGCGGCTATTAGTTAACCTCCCGATCATTACCTATTAACGTATAAAAAGGTGCAACCCCCTGATTCCTATTGGGTAACCGTTATTCAAAGAAAAGCCATTCGACCACCGCCTGCACCCTTTCTAGGTTGAACAGTTTGGCGGGCTGGGATGCCCGGGTAAGATGGACCCCAGGTTAGGAGAACAGAACGATGAAACCATATCTTAACTGTTTAGTGGTCAATCTATTCTTCTGCACCCTACCTGAATTTATATGTTGCCTACTCCCTGCAGACTGGAGATGTATCCCAACTTCCTCTTCTGTCTGACTATAGGAGGCTTGCATTGTCCGGTAAGTTCAAGCCTTTTATTTAATCATTCACATTTCTTTCTGGCACTTTTTATCAACAAGAGATCAAAGTCGTGTGTATGTGTGTGTATGTGAGTGTGCATGCATGCATGTGTGTGTGTGTGTGTGTGTGTGTGTGTGTGTGTGTGTGTGTTTTTGTGTGCATGGGTGTGTGTGTGTGTGTATTTGCGCATGCGTGTGGGCGTGTGTGTGTTTTTGTGGGTGCGCGTGTATGTGCATGCACGTGTGTGTGTGTGTGTGTGTGTGTGTGTGTGTGTGTGTTTTCACTCCAGCGCCTGGCTAGCGGTCTTGGGATGGTGTGGATCATTGGCCGAGAGGTGTACGCCTACGGCTACTCCACCGGAGGTACCGGGGGTTTGGTTGTCCTGGTCCTTTCTTTAGAATATATATAATGTCTCATTGATAAAGACATGGGGTTACCTGTTAAAAGTTAGAAAAAAAACAAAAATGGGAAGCTATGTCGTTTTGGAAGAACATTTGGTGGCAATTTTTTAAAACGGTTCATAAAAATGTACTTCTTAAACACTATAATAATAATCATGATCATGATGATAATCATAATAATAATCTGAATTATCAGACCCTTTATCTGTAAAGAGAAAAAGTGTTTTAACATACACAACAAAAACTATTGCTACTTCAGTAATGGGAAGGAATCGTGGTATGTGTACATGTGGACATCTGTCATTGTTGACCATCCTGGTGATGTGGCTTCCCCATTAGATCCTAAGAAGAGGATGTGGGGGGTCTTCGGGAACGTCGCCCTGCTGGGCATGATGATGAGCTCCATGCGCTTCGGCTGCCAGCTGCTGGGGTGGGGCCCGCGCGGCTTCGGCTGCAGGGGCTGCGAATGAGCACCAGTTACACCAGCAGTTACACCAGGAGTACCAACAGACCCCCATGTCCGCTCCCCCTACTCTACTGGCGGGAGGACTCCGGCTACAGTAGAAAATAAAAATATATAGAATATATATTCTATATATATGTTTTTTGAATGTAATTCCTTGAAGCAATGTTCACATTTATTTGGCTTGTTCAGGAGCAACATGCAGCATTGAGTCTAGCTTGATGAGTTTATACGTATCATGTGGCCCTCTGTATGTCTGACGGTATAGCAACCGCTGTCTTATGGTGACAGAACACCTTGAAATGAGATGGAGTACAATCAGTCATGATAATAAAAACAAACTCCAGATTAACTTGTCCTTCCTTCACTTATCCATCGCCTTTACTAATCAATAATAATACAAAAAGAATTAGACAAAAAATTTGGCTATGATTGGGACCAACCTGATAGCCGTACAGATAGGTAAAAACCTGACCAAATGGATTGATGTCGAATGCAGAGCGGAGCATGTCTGCTATGATGTGTGCTAAAGCACGTGTTGGTTTGTCAGAGTTTGGATTGACCAGGCAGCCGTTGGTCCACCATTGTTCTCAGTGTGGCGAGGGTGTGGTTCTCTGGTAGCTTTCCATTGTCTTCTTGTTTAAACACGTTGATTTCTAGATGGATGTTTTGAAAAAAAGGAAACATCGAGGCCAAAGGACGTTTGCAAAACAGGTTTCATTAACAGACTTAATAAAACAAACACAAAGTACAAAGTCATTCATTTATCATCAAAAAAACCTTCTGTTAATGTTTAAACGTTTACAATCCGCTGCAAGGGGAACTTTCTTTTTAGCACTTGACTATTTTAGGCTTTAAATCTAACCTTTATTCAAAATATTCCAATGCATACAACAAAAAAATATATATATAAAACAATTATTATTGAAATAGTTACAATTATTATAGGCTGAAAATCTTTTCATCTTACATTACACTTGAAAACATCCCTAGATGCAATTATTTTAAACATAGAACATCTTGGTCTTTATCAGTATACTGCAAAAAGTACACTTTTATGGTATGAATAAAAATTAACCTACATATGAGTCAGCAGTATTAAGAATAAACCAGTTTTGTGTTTGTATTTCAAGACTACTTTTATCTACCCGCATAAATTATAGGTCATAAACAATAAGAAATCAAACACATTCAGGATACATTGAATAGTGGAATATAACCTATCCTGTTTCCATGAATTGAAAAGCATATTTACATTCCCCTGGTCAATTGGCCAATTGCAAGGCTTCTTAAACATCGTCCAACATCAATATTAAACACAATGGATCCAGTTATGTATCTGGACTGGCTTACACCTGCTATGCCTAAGAATAATTTAAGTCCCGTCGACCAGTTTACCTCATTCAGTTGCACCACCAATACGCAGGTCTAGACAAAACGTGTTTTAATTAAATTAACCATCAATTAAAGTAAAGGTGAACCCGTTTGAATTTGAACCATATGAGATGAAAAAAAAGGAGTGAGATTTGTAATCAATTAAGGACATTAATTACAAATTGGTGATCTAGTAAACTGCTCCTTTGAAACAAACTAGCAGTTACTAAACTGGACTTTAAACAGTCCCAGGTCTCTGTGTAACCAGGCCTGTTTCAAAAAAGCAGTTTGTTCAAAGGAGCAGTAATCTTTGGTCAATTGGCTGTAACATGTTAATACTCTTGAAGCGGCAGGCGACTAATATTTCCTTAACACTAATCCAATTACATTCTGTTAGTAGGACTAATTTTATCTTCTTTATCAACCGTATATTATATCTACCGACTTAAGGTGCGAACACACCAAGCGCGTACCTCGCGTACCATGTACGTGCTTAACGCAGCGAAAATGTTGCTTGACCATTTTGTGTCAAAAATTGTCAGATACGCGCGTACGCATACGCGCGTAGATGAGACCGCCCAAAACTCCCCCCCCCCCCCCCCCCCCAGCCTGTGGCTGCGCTGGATTAAGGAGTCCGAGGAAGGAAACCCAAACGCCGCCGTGTTTGGATGGATGATAGAGCTTGGATCGGGTTAGATTAAATAATCTCGGATATAAATAACAATAATCGGGTTAAATAACTTCACATGGTGTGTCTGGTGTGTTTCCAGCATTCGTAGTGTTGATCAGCAGAGAAATAGTCCGCCAAGACGTTGAGGTTGCTTAGCAATCAGAGACTCTGTCCATGCAAGTGAACGGAGCGTTCACTCTTCGTCATAACTATCAAACCAAACATCCTTCACATTCACCGAGCGAACATTATGAGAGTAAAATGCACATTTCTCGCTAGAAATGTTTCCATAAACGCATTTAATGGCGTAACTATGTTACTATTTCCACTCAGAATAAAGAAAGTTGCCGGCCGTGGCTGCCATGGACATGGCTGCTCTGGAGTCCGAGGTAGGAAACCCAAACGTCGCCGTGTTTGGGTGATAGAGTTTAGATCGGGTTAGATTAAATAATCTCGGATATAAATAACAATAATCGGGTTAAATAACTTCACATGGTGTGTCTGGTGTGTTTCCAGCATTCGTAGTGTTGATCAGCAGATATATAGTCCGCCAAGACGTTGAGGTTGCTTAGTAACCAGAGACTCTGTCCATGCAAGTGAACGGAGCGTTCCCTCTTCGTCATAACTATCAAACCAAACATCCTTCACATTCAACGAGCGAACATTATGAAAGTAAAATGCACATTTCTCGCTAAAAATGTTTCCATAAAAGCATTTAATGGCGTAACTATGTTACTATTTCCACACAGAATAAAGAAAGATGTCGGCCGTATGCTTCTGTCCAAGCTCACTACTCTCTGCCAGTGACGTCGGGTCAAGCTCAACGCTGATTGGCTATTGCGGCGCGTATGAGCGTAAAAAGTTCAATTTTTTGAACTCCTCGGGTACATGTACGCGCGTATATGTACGCGCGTATATGTGCGCGCGTATATGTACGCGCCTCATACCCCCTACAGCGAGTAAAATGTTGCTTGGTACGCATGATACGCGTGTACGCACCTCATACGCGCGTAAACCAATGCTTCCCTATGGAAAAATTGCCGATTTTATATGCGTGGTACGCAGGTAACGCGTTTGGTGTGGCCGTACCTTTAGATATGCAGCAGAAATGTATCCATCCAAAGGAATGATGCAACACTCTGCATCTCCGCCAGGGGGCGCCGCCCAATCAATCAGGGCAGATTCAAGTTGGGGGCTATGTCGCACTCACCTCGATCTAGATCTTAGAAACCGAAAAGTCAACGGATATTTTTTTTTCTAACGACTAAATTGCAATCTAAATCTCCATGAAATGTTTCGGTCAGGGTTTGTTTTTGTTTTTTAAGAAAAAAAGGCACAATAAAATCTCCTCAAAGGAATGTCGAAGTGGTTGACTAGGTCGGAAACTATTCCACGCGTTGGGCATCCCGTCCACTCAAGGGCTTTGCCAGGCTTTTCTGTCTGGTACTTCCGTCCTTTAAGGAGAAGCGACACATCGGATGCTTCGTCATACCGTCGTCGGGAGAAGTGACCAATAGGATGCTTGGGTCAATATGTGTAACTGGAGAGGGGTGCGTCCTCCATCAGGTCATCCTAGAGGAGAACACAGGGGGGCGCCGTAGGATTAGAAAATCAGAGAGGTCCTGGGTTCAGGACCAAATCTCGTGGGCATCTTTTAAGATGCCTAGCCTCTTGACTTCTCCCAGAGTATAAAGTCAACAGTTAAAGTAATTAACTCTCATCAATGAATCTACAACCTTGTACTTGTTTATAAAATCACACAGTTCTTCGCGGGGCAAAGTTGTCCGGTTGTTTTATCATTTCTCACCGCCCCAAACAACATGGGACAAACTGATGGGAAATCTTCAACTGAAGAAAATGAACGTGCATTGGAGGGGTATTTATTGTATATGTTTGTGTTATGTGCATTGGAGGGGCTATTGTATATAACTGAGCTGAAAGAGGTTGATCAACAAAAAGTCTCAAAGTAAGTTAGCAAAAAGTAGCCGGCAGCTTCTGCATTGTTAACACTTCATTATTTTATTTTTTTGTAACTTAAAATGTACCTTTGACTATTTAGCAGAAGTTTTTGATCCAAAGTGACTATTATCAGTTTGTCAAATTGCTAAATAATAGAATAGTATAGTAGTGCTTTAGTCGCGCTAAATAATAGCACAACAAATAATCAGTTTAGTTTGGATCCAACCTAAATAGATCATTTTTTTACCAACACACTTTGTTACACCATGAGGGATTTGCGTCTCAATAACAGCTGCCTCCCGCTAAACTGTGGACATTGCAGTCTGAGGGCAGCAGCCTTCAGCTGGAGGTCAGTGGGTCTCACCATGGGCACGTCCTGCAGCCGCTGGAACTCTGGGCGCCCGGCCTGCTGTCGGAAGCGGAGGCAGAGCACCACGGAGGTGACGGCGGCGGTCACCACGCACACCGACACCAGCCCCGCCAGCAGAGGGTCCAGGAGGGAGCTGGGTCCCGGACCCTGGAAGGCTGCGAGGGGAGGGAGACGGGGAGAACACATGAACTGGGGTTTTCAAACGGCTCACATCTCGGTCGTAGAAGGGGACCACATCGGTGGCAAGATGAGATTTGAACGAGGAATTTATTGAATTGTTGAATATTTTGAATGATCTAGATCAGCGGTCCTCAAACTGTGGGTTGCGACACAAAGGTAGTGCAGGTAGTTTGTTATTCCAGATACAGGTAGTGCATTATTGCAGATCCATAGGATCCAGATGCAGGTAGTGCATTATTCAGATCCAAAGGAGCCAGATACAGGTAGTGGATTATTCCAGATACAGGTAGTGCATTATTCCAGATCAGATACAGGGAGTGCATTAGTCCAGATCCATTGGATTCAGATTGAGTTAGTGCTGAGCCCCAATAGTAGATATAATATTAAAGATTGTACTTTTTTTAAATAAAAAATACAATTATAAAACTATTATTTCATTTTCTTTTTATTGCCTATGCATATTTGCAGACTGCAGGTAGAGCTAAACTTACTGTTGACTGAGTGAGATATATATATACTTTATTTTGTGTTCATATAAATAAATATTTTAAGGAGCTAGACTTCAAGCTTGCTTAAATGTATATACAATATATATATATATATATATATATATATATATATGTTTGTGTGTGTATGGCTGCGAAACACCCCTGCTGTAGGAGAAGGCTTCTCGTCAGGCTTCAGTTGAGGCCCAACATTGGATGGCCGAATAGTTCCTCGTTGGTTAGTTAGTTTTGTTTTGAGTTAGATCGTTAGTTAATTTTGTATTGTGATAGTTACTTACTTAGTACGTTTTGTATTTGGTTAGTTAGTTAGTTAGTTTTGTATTGGGATATCAGAACATCATTCGAGTACGTCGGTAGCATTTTGACACATGCCGACCAGTTGGAGAATAGTAAAACTAACTGTTTATAATAATATAATATGCATTAAATGTTCCGTTTGTTTCCCCAGGATTTAGGTTGTGGCAGGCGTTAATGACTAACTGAATACACATGAATAGAACAGAGATGTATTTTCCTTTCATGACGATCCCTGATCCACATGGAGCCTGCAGGGTTTCTCTTTCGGTGAATAGCCCTGGTCCTGCCGTACATTGAATACATTTTGAACAATGTTCAAACTTTGTTTATTCGTGGTAATCGGGAGTAGGCCTACTCTCATACTATGGAAGATGTGTGTTTTCGGAAACCTTTGAACCCCAAGGCCACTACCGCGCCTAGTGGGAAAGCATGATGATGACGATGAGGAGGGCTGTCCAGGACATTCGCCTTCTTACCATCGTCGCCCACGTTGAGCTCCGACGGAGGGTCTGGGTGGAGCGGGCCGGCAGGGCGGCGTGCGGGGGAGGCGGATTGGGGAGGGGTGAAGGAGGGGGGCGGTGTGGCCCCCCGGGGCCCCGTCCGCGTCCTGGGCTGGACCATGGAGGTCTGGTTTGGAGGACTGGATGGTAGAGTGGAGGAGGCGGAGGCGGAGGAGGGCTGGTCGGGCGTGGAGGAGAGTGTTGGTGCGACGGAGGCTGGATGACTGACTGAGGCTGAATACAGGAAGCCCAGGAAAGAGGATTAAGGACCAACATTTTTATATTTGCTCGTTTGTATTTGTGCTTTAGAAAGATCATAATGCAATTCCATACCATGTGATATGATTAAAGAACAATGGACTACCCGGCTACCTTTATATTGTTTTTTAAATCATCAAAGCAATATTGGTATCTCTGCTTTATCCTGTCTCACCCACTGACTATACTTGGTTGGTTCGTCAAATCAAGCATTATTAAAGGGACACTGTGTAATTTTTTAAGTAATTTATTACCTCAAATCAACGTATTCATTCATAAATAAGTCCTCAATGGTGTAAAATTATCTCTGCCAAAAATCTCACTTATCCTCCTGAGCGAAGAATAATTAATATGTAGTTACATAGGACAGGTAAGCTTCATGGAGGCTTCCATGTTCTTCCGGTCTATGAACTGCTGAGACGGACAAAAAGCACTACGTGGTACAGGAAATGCAAACGCATTTTCACTCTGAGCCAGCGTGAATGATGAATGAATTCACTATCTTGCTTGAGGAATAATTACTCATACATCATTAGCTTACACTAATGATGCAATGCAGTTTGAAATTTGTTTGAAATAACGAACCTCATCATCACTCGAATGACTCGATGAGGTGGTATTGGATGTCATGACACAGCTTCTTGGCAAATACTGCCCACCGTAGTTTTTGAACAATAGTTTGAATGCAATTTACAATTGTACCACTAGATGGGAGTAATTTTTACACAGTGTCCCTTTAAGATCAATTTCATCAATATCAAACTGATTGGCAGGGTTTAATGAACAGGTGTTGTTATGTTGGCGCTGATTGGACCAGAAGGTGAGGTGATGAAGAAGGCGTGGGGTCGCGACCCATCATCACACTGTGTGGGTCCTGTAGACGGCCGCTAACACAGGTTATATCTGATCTATACCTTAACACCGGCGACCACACACACACACACACACACCCACACACACACATACACAAACACAAACACACACACAAACACACACACACACTCTCACAAACACACACAAACAGACACATACACACACACACACACACACACACACATACACACATATATATACGCACACACACAAACACAAACACACACAAACACATGCACAACCACACACACACACTCTCACAAACACACACAAACAGACACATACACACACAAAAACACACACGCACACACACACACAGAGGCGCCGCGTCCCATCAGGCATACCAGGCAATTGCTTGGGGCCCCGGGCCACTACTAGGGCCCCCAAAAGCCCCCCCCCAAAAAAAAAAAAATCGCTCCATACCCCACCCCCCCGTCAACAATCGGTCCGAATGTTGCATGGGACGTAGGCTACATAGTTAAATAGGTACACACGTTTTTATAATTACGTAGATGTCGATGCTCGTTTGCAGTTATTGTAGGCAGCTTTAAAGTTTATGTCTATTTTGTATGATGCTCATTATGCTATTGTTTGTAATGTAATAACGAATGAGCCAGGCTGTTTGGTTAGCCTACCTGTCACGCCCCTCTAATATTGGACGTTGTTGATGTCAGGGAAAGCCAGGGCGGAAACAGTAACACCTAGTGGAGAACCCAGAAGAGCCTCCGCTCTTCTCGGATATTGGCAGAACTCAAAATAAATAGACGTATTAAGCTTAAAGTCAAAATCCATGCAGCCAATAACGGAAACAGAGTGGCACCCTACTGAGGGTACCATAGACACGTCATACAAGACACACCTACCTTCCATCACACCACCACCTCCAACCACAACTACACCACAGCTCCAAGATGAGGATGATAAAAGCCTACCTTCTCCCCGCGAAGAGCTCACCGCCAGCAGTGCACAAAGCACGAGGTCCACCTCCAGTGTCATTGCATTCGCTTCCTCTCTCCCTCTTTGTTCGCGTGTGTTCGCACTCGCGTTGTGATCTGTGGCTGCCTGGGCGGATATCTGATGGGCTGCATCACCAGGGCTAAAAATACCCCGGGGAGTTAAGGGCAGAGGAGGAGACCGAGGGGAGGGGCTGCGGGGTAGGGTGGGGTGGGTGTGGGTGGGGGCGGGGTCGGGGGGGAGAAGGGGTGATGTTTGCAACATGTGACCTGCCTGATTTAAATAAGCAAATGTGCCAGATGAGTTTTGCAGTATTAAAACTGGAAGTCTGCCTATTACGCATCGGCAACTGTTTCGAGGTGGGGGGCAAGGGTGGATGTCTTGTGTGTGTGTGTGTGTGTGTGTGTGTGTGTGTGTGTGTGTGTGTGTGTGTGTGTGTGTGTGTGTGTGTGTGTGTGTGTGTGTGTGTGCGTGCGTGCGTGCGTGCGTGCGTGCGTGCGTGCGTGCGTGCGTGCGTGCGTGTGTGTGTGTGTGTGTGTGTGTGTGTGTGTGTGTGTCTTGGGGGGCGTCAATCAGCCGTCAGCGCGTCACACTCGCAGCTGTCAGCCGCGCCGCGCAGTATAGAAAGTGGACAGAGGAGTGTTCTACCGGATCGCCACCGAGTCCAGTCTCCACCGTGTACCACTTGTGTTGTCTTCTATCGTTGTGTTTGTAGATAATGCCGGAGCCAAAGCAGTAACAGTAAAAAGTCATTTGAAAGAACTTATTTGCTCTAATCGCTCCAGAGGTCAGTGTTAACAGACTCGCAGTAAATGCGGGGTTGTGTGATATGTCCCGTCTCCACAGTCTATGATAACTAAACCATAATGTCTCTCATTCACTTCTTTATTTTCTTAAACAGGGTGTTGAAAGGACAGACAGATCACCTACACTGATCCTTTACTGCTCCAGATGGAGCCTGTGAGCAATACAGGAGACAGCCCGGGGGAGTTAGTGGTGACGGTCGAGAATGTAAGTTAGAAAGTAACTTCGGGTTTATTATTGCTGCTCTATTTTGATGCTTATGCACACGTGATTTTTAAGTCAGTGGAAAAAACGGGTGGTTATTGAATTAATCATGGACCTTATAGGACCTTATAGCCTACATATTGTTATACTATGTGCCAAATATATTGTCCATTTGTCCATATTGGGCACAATGAATTAGAATGACAGCATTGTTGTTCAACAATTAGATTTGAATATATTATGGGACTTTAAAGTTTGAGCATGCCCGCTACCATGTAATGTGATATCTGGTACACTAAAGCATATGCTGTGCTAATAATAACCCTCCTCATGCTGTATGGTTAGTTGTTATAAAGAACAACTGCAATTCATGGGCCTAGTTTACTCCCAGCCCCAGGTTCTGGGTTCAAACCCCATTGTCTGCCTGCCGAAGTCTAGGCCTCCTTGGGCAAGATTCATAACCCATAACTGCTCATTAATTACAAGTAACAAAAAAGCACTGATGTTGATATGGAATTACGAAATATTATCCATCAACCGGCCTTTCAAATGCAAAGTCCTCCCTACATAACATATTCCACTTCTCATAAAAACAGCACCCTCCATTTATAAATCTTCCAGATCCTGTCCAGACCTAACATTGAATGCTAACCCTTGTGTGTGTCTCTCAGGCCCTCCAGCAGCTGTACTACGACCCCGACATGGAGCAGAAGAACGCTGCCCAGCGGTGGCTGACACAGGCCCAGGCCTCCCCACAGGCGTGGCACTTCTGCTGGACTCTGCTGGGCCCCGACAAGGTCTGTCCCGGAGCTGTCCCCGCAAACACACAAACAGCAAACCACGGACTGCAAGTGTCTCTGTTGTGAGACGCTCCTTCTTGTTGAAGGGCGCTGAGGGTTCCTGGGTTACGATCGCCAACGTGGACAGTCTACCTGAAGGGATCCTAACCTTTACTCGCTCCTTAACGACATGAGGATAGGTCACTTTGGTTAAAACAGTCAGCTAGCTAGCTTTTTATTACATATTGCTTTTGTATATTATACATTCGATAACATGTGTGCGCTTTTAAGGAGCTGCCCATTGCATTTCGTTGTACTTTGTACAATGACAATAAAGCTTTCTATTCTATTCTATTCTATTCTATTCTATTCTATTCTAAATGACAAAATATTAGGAGTGTGTTTAGTAATATTGCCTTGTATGTAGCGGTGCATGTGCTATACCCATGTCCTTAATGATAACAGCCCTTTGGCGTCGTGATGCCTGACACTGTCCTCTTCCTGATCACCCAGCTGCCCGAGGTCCAGTTCTTCGGCGCCAGCACGCTCCACACCAAGATCTCCCAGCACTGGGCGGACCTCCAGCCCGACCAGCACCCGGGCCTGCGGACCCAGCTGCTCTCCCACGTCCTGCGCTTCTCCGCGGGGCCCAGGATGGTGCTGACCAGGCTGTGTGTGGCCCTGGCCTCCCTGGCCCTGAACCTGGTGCCCCAGGCCTGGCCCAAGCCCGTGGCTGACCTGGTGAGGGCCCTTCAGCCGGAGACAGAGCCCCCCGAGGGGGCCGCGGCTGCCCCCCAGGAGGGCCCCCAGGAGGGCCCCCAGGAGGGCCCCCAGGAGCCTCCTCCCCACGCCCGCTGCCTGGTCCTCCTGGAGCTGCTCACCGTGCTGCCCGAGGAGTTCCAGAGCAGCCGGCTGGCCCAGGCCCGCCGTGCCCAGCTGAGGGAGGCCCTGGCTGGGGAGTGGGCCACGGTGTGTCCCCTGCTGCGGCGGCTCCTCCAGAGCCCGGACTCCCCGGGGCCGGTGAAGCAGAGGGTGCTGCGCTGCCTGTCGGGCTGGACGGCGCTGGGGGTGGCGCTGGAGGAGAGCCGGGGGCTGGTGGAGGACTGCTTCTCGGCGCTAGGCGACGCGGAACTCTTCGACGCGGCCGTGGAGACCATCGTCACGGTGCTGTCGCAGCCTGACTGTCAGCGGTGAGACGGTGGAACCAGGGGGGGGGACGTGATCATCTCTCCAGCCTTCACTGAGGATCGCTGGAGGAGTTACAGTGTTAATGTGTGTTTATGTGTGTGTCTGCGTGTGTGTGTATGTGTGTGTCTGCGTGTGTGTGTGTGTGTGTGTGTGAATGCGTGCGCGCGCGCGCGTGTGTGTTTGTATCTGCGTGTGTGTGTCCACTTGTGTTTGTGTCTGTGTATCCATGTGTTTGTGTGTGCTTCTGCGTGTGCGTGTCCATGTATGTGTGTGTGTCTGTATTCATGTGTGTGTCCATATGTGTGTGTCCATATGTGTGTGTGTGTGTCTGCGTGTGTGTCTACGTGTGTATGTGTGTGTCCACGTGTGTGTGACTGCGTGTGTATGTGCGTGTCCCTGTGTGTGTGTCTGCGTGTGTATGTTTGTGTCTGCGTGTGTGTGTCTGCCTGTGTGTGTGTGTGTGTGTGTGTGTCCAGGTGCAGGGCGGCTCTGGGGGGCCTCATCCCCGTGGTGCTTGGGCTCAGGGAGCGGCTGGAGGCGGCGGCGGGGGCCGGGGACATGGAGACCACCCACGGAATCTGTCGCATCGCCGTCGCTCTGGGGGAGACACACTCCAGGTGAACCACACACACACACACACACATACACTCACATGTACACACATGTACACACACACACACACACACATACACTCACATGTACACACATACGCACACACACATACACTCACATGTACACACATACACTCATGTACACACATGTACACACCTGCACCAATGTACACACACATACACACACACACACACACACATGAACACACATACACTCACACACGCATACACACATCTACAAACATACACACAACAAAAGAGATTAGTCCTATTGTAGTTTTGTTTATTAGTGTTAACCTATGGGTGGGGCGGGGTCTTGGCTGCAGGGTGCTGCTGGAGCAGGTGGACCAATGGCAGGACTACCTGGCCCTGGTCAACATGATCCTGTTTTGCACTGGGACCCCTGGCCACTACCCGGTCAGCGAGACCAGCAGCTCCCTGACCCTCACCTTCTGGTACACCCTGCAGGTCAGCAGCAGGGCTCAGAGGACGAGCTCCGCTTGGTTCAGAGTCCTTCTCCGTTCAGCTTGTTGTGGTGAAGGAAGGATGTGTAGATTTGACTCATAGTCATCTCTTTGGTTTGGGATTCACCTTAAGGTAGAAAATGTTCTCTAAAGAACATCATACAATGTAAGGTGATGATGATGAAGATAGGTGATGTTAGGTGATGTCATGGTGATGTCATGGGGATGTTAGGTGATGTCATGGTGATGTTAGGAGATGTTAGGTGATGTCAGGGTGATGTCATGGTGATGTTAGGTGATATCATGGTGATGTCATGGTGATGTTCGCTGACGTCATGACGATATCATGGTGATGTCATGGTGATGTCATGGTAATGTCATGTTTATGTTAGGTGTTGTTAGGTGATGTCATGGTGATGTCATGTTGATTTCATGGTGATGTCATGGTGATGTCATGGTGATGTCATGGTGATGTTAGGTGATATCATGGTGATGTCATGGTGATGTCATGGTGATGTTAGGTGATATCATGGTGATGTCATGGTGATGTTAGGTGATATCATGGTGATGGCATGGTGATGTTAGGCGATGTCCTTGTGATGTTCGCTGACGTCATGACGATATCATGGTGATGTCATGGTGATTTCATGGTGAATTCCTGGTGATGTCATGGTGATGTCATGGTGATTTCCTTGTGATGTCATGACATCAACTATCATCACCAGGACTCCTGGTGATGATAGTTGATGTCATGGCGATGTCATGGTGATGATAGTTGATGTCATGGCGATGTCATGGTGATGTCACGGCGATGTCATGGTGATGTCATGGTGATGTCATGGTGATGTTCGGTGATATCATGGTGATGTTCGCTGACGTCATGACGATATCATGGTTATGTCATGGTGATGTTAGGTGATATCATGGTGATGTCATGGTGATGTCATGGTGATGTTAGGCGATGTCCTTGTGATGTTCGCTGACGTCATGACGATATCATGGTGATGTCATGGTGATTTCATGGTGAATTCCTGGTGATGTCATGGTGATGTCATGGTGATTTGATTTCCTTGTGATGTCATGGCGATGTCATGACATCAACTATTATCACCAGGACTCCTGGTGATGATAGTTGATGTCATGGCAATATCATGGCGATGTCATGGTGATGTCATGGTGATGTCATGGCAATTTCCTTGTGATGTCATGGCGATGTCATGACATCAACTATTATCACCAGGACTCCTGGTGATGATAGTTGATGTCATGGCAATATCATGGCGATGTCATGGTGATGTCATGGTGATGTCATGGCAATTTCCTTGTGATGTCATGGCGATGTCATGACATCAACTATTATCACCAGGACTCCTGGTGATGATAGTTGATGTCATGGCAATATCATGGCGATGTCATGGTGATGTCACGGTGATATCATGGTGACGTCATGGCGGGTGTTGCGTGTTCAGGACGACATCATGTCCCTGGAGGAGGAGAGGCAGGCGCTGTACCTGTCGGTGTACAGGGAGGTGTACGTCCGGCTGGTGGAGGTGCTGCTGCAGAAGGCCCACTACGCCCCCGAGGAGGAGTACGCCTCCTGGAGCGCCGACGACAAGGAGCAGTTCAGGACCTACAGGTCAGACAGCAGGAGGTCCCCGGGGAGAGTGGCGCGCCTCAATGGGTTTTATTAGTAAGGTGGAGAGTGGATCAGAAGACACTGTTTACGGGGTTACTGACACTAACTTATAGTTAAAAAGACTGTGTGGTTCCGGAAATAAAAGTCCAGTTATTTTTCTCCATTGAGGTTTTGATTAAAAGCCATAATGTCGTAATCATTTAATTAACCACAACGTTATATTGTGAATCGACGGTATTTGCTCCTGCAGAAGCCACGAGTTAAAAATGTAACTTCTACTTTTTAGAAAAACAAGATTTTTTCGCGAAAATCCCCATAATCCTAAAGCGTCACACAAAGTCTTTGATTGGTGGAGCTCTGTGCTCTACTTGGATGCATTCCTTTTTAGGAGCGTTAAGTTGTTAGAGCATCTGCTCAAGGATGCCTGGTCAACTATGGACACCGGGAATTGAACCCATTACCTTTCCACTAGGAGCCATCCTGCCCATGTGTTATGTAATATCAATTTGGTTGTTTTAATCACATTTTTACTGATCATTTTCAGGATATACAAAACATGCGTGAACCTTGTTGTGTGTGTGGTGTGTGGTGTTGTGCGTTGCAGAGTGGACATCTCCGACACCCTGATGTATGTGTATGAGATGCTGGGGGCGGAGCTGCTCAGCAGCCTGTACGAGCGGCTGGGCGGCCTGGTCCTGGGCCCAGGGCGGGGGGCCGCCTGGCAGGTAGCGCCTCACCACCACCCATACACACTGTACAGTGAGCCACCCATACACACTGTACAGTGAGCCACCCATACACACTGTACAGTGAGCCATCCGTACACACTGTACAGTGAGCCATCCATACACACTGTACAGTGAGCCATCCATACACACTGTACAGTGAGCCATCCATACACACTGTACAGTGAGCCATCCATACACACTGTACAGTGAGCCATCCATACACACTGTACAGTGAGCCATCCATACACACTGTACAGTGAGCCATCCATACACACTGTACAGTGAGCCATCCATACACACTGTACAGTGAGCCATCCATACACACTGTACAGTGAGCCATCCATACACACTGTACAGTGAGCCATCCATACACACTGTACAGTGAGCCATCCATACACACTGTACAGTGAGCCATCGATGGATATCTGAACTACATGTTATGCATAGTGGTAACACAGTGGTGACACATTTTACATTAATAGAAATGTATAGTATAAGTATTTACTTGTTTATTTTAAATGTGATTTTTCACCTAAGTTTGAATGATCTTTTTTGTATACTGCTGTATGCTTAAATGTTTCAGTATTTATACATATCAAGTTAAAAAGAGTTAACATTTAAAGCCATTTGTGTACTGTGATCTTCAGGACATTGAGGCCCTGCTGTTCGGCTTCCAGTCCATCGCCGAGACCATCGATGTCAACTACTCTGACGTCATCCCTGGCCTGATCGGCCTGCTGCCTAGGATCAGCATCAGCACCGTCCTGCTGGCCGACACCGTCATGTACACCATCGGTAGGCCCAAACCTTCAGTACATCATTGGTAGGCTGACACGTCACTACACCATCGGTAGGCCAGACACCGTCACTACACCATCGGTAGGCCAACACTGTCAGTACACCATCGGTAGGCCGACACGTCCTGTGAAACATCGGTAGGCCTACGCCGTCAATACACCATCGGTAGGCCTACACCGTCACTACACCATCGGTAGGCCAGACACCATCGGTAGACCAGAGGTCAGCTTCATCATACCTCATACCCCACATCGAGCAGGACACATCAATCATTCAGCACTATGGCCGCCACATGAATGAACTGTGTGTCTGTCACACCTCTGTTCAGTTGAGGTCATCCTTAGCATCTTGCTAGCATCCGATCAACACAGTTTTCCCTGGTAAGTGATGACATAATTCTTTGTACACTAGCTGTATTAACATAGACACTTCTGATCCGATTAGAAGTGTCTATGTAAACGCGGCACTGTCTGTTCTATTTCATCTCTTCCATGCCTACGTTCATATAACTAGTTATGATAACATAACTATCATTTTGTGATGTTATTACGTTGTGAACACGGCCTGTGAAGCACATGTAGCGGTGAGTTGACTTGATACTGACGATGTCGGGATCAGATTCTTTATTCTCTATAACCTCTGAGTCCTAACCCCATCCCCACCCCCCCTGACCTGGCCTGACCTCGCCCCCCCCAGGCTCCCTGGCCGAGTGGCTGGCAGACCACCCCGTGATGCTGGTCAAAATATTACCCATGGTGCTTCAGGGGCTGGCCAAGCCGGAGCTGTCGGTCTCCAGCGTCTCCACCCTGAAGAGGATCTGCCGCGAGTGTCAGCACGACCTGGCGCCCTACGCCCACGACATCATCCGCGTGTCACAGGTACACACAGACACAGAGGCCCCCGAGGGCCCCTGGCTGACTAGACCTCTGGGGGGCCCAGGCTGACTAGACCTCTGGGGGGCCCAGGCTGACTAGACCTCTGGGGGGCCCAGGCTGACTAGACCTCTGGGGGCCCCTGGCTGACTCTGCCCCTGAGGGCCCCAGGCTGACTAGACCTCTGGGGGCCCAGGCTGACTAGACCTCTGGGGGCCCAGGCTGACTAGACCTATGAGGGCCCCAGGCTGACTCAACCTCTGGGGGGTCCAGGCTGACTAGACCTCTGGGGGCCCCTGGCTGACTCTGCCCCTGAGGGCCCCAGGCTGACTAGACCTCTGGGGGCCCAGGCTGACTAGACCTATGAGGGCCCCAGGCTGACTCGACCTCTGGGGGGTCCAGGCTGCCTAGATCTCTGAGGGCCCCAGGCTGACTCCGCCCCTGAGGGCCCCAGGCTGACTAGACCTCTGAGGGGCCCAGGCTGACTCATCCCCTGAGGGCCCCAGGCTGACTCATCCCCATTCGTCTTGTCTTTCCTCCTGGTTTCATTTCAAAGGAGGCTGTGCTAAAGAAAGTATTCCAGTATTGGTTTTGCATTGGTGGGTCTTTTAGCTAAGGTAGATATTGTACACATACACACACACACACACACACACACACACACACACACACACACACACACACACACACACACACACACACACACACACACACACACACACACACACACACACACACACACATTCTTGACAAAAACAGGGAAAGATGGCATGGAAGAGAGAGAGATATGAGGGGATTATAACAATTACGAGAGACATACGGGTAGTAATGGATTCTATTGTTCACTCAGCTCACTTTCTCTGCCTACAGGATGTTCTGCTGGGGGACATCCATAAGGTCAGTTTACAGACTTCAACACACAACACTGCTGGACTGTAGATTGTAGATAGGAAACTGTCGTGGAAATATCAATCATAACTATAAATATACAATCACATACAAATTATATTAACCTTGTTGATATAATTATTACATTAGAAGGAACTGTATAACATTCTCCCTGTAAATTAAAACAAATCCCTTCCTCTCTTAACTGAGAGAGGTTAAGTTAATTCGTATTCAAGTTCCCACTGGAGCCAGTAAGTCTGGTTTTGTGACCAGGCCAATCGACTGACTTCTTTGTTGTGTAAACTGTTTACAGCCATGTCTTACAAACCTGCAGACATGTCCAATATCCACCCATTGTATCACAAATTGACTTGGCCTTAGGTCACTCCCACTCCCTACCCACAATGGAAACGTTCCCTATAAGAATCTTGTTCACCTATTGTTTCATCGAATGTGTTCTTGGTAACTTTTGTAGCCAGTACTTTCCCATGATCATGCCTTAAGATTAAATCAAATATTTCGCTGTCCGACGTGTCCGTGAGAGAACTTTCTCTTCATCAGAAACATTGTAATGATTATATTGTATGTTTAGGTCTCTTCTCTCTTTCTCTCTGTGGTATGTGTGTGTGTGTGTGTGCGTCTGTGTGTGTGTGCCGTGTATATGCTGGCGCGTGTGTGTGAGTGTGTGTGTGTGTGTGCTTGTGTGCTTGTGTGTGTGTGTGTGTGTGTGTGTGTGTGTGTGTGTGTGTGTGTGTGTGTGTGTGTGTGTGTGTGTGTGTGTGTGTGTGTGTGTGTGTGTGTGTGTGTGTGTGTGTGTGTGTGCTTGTGTGCTTGTGTGTGCTTGGTGCTTGTGTGTGTGTGTGTGTGTGCTTGTGTGTGTGTGCGTGTGTGTGTGTGTGTGTGTGTGTGTGTGTTGTGTGTGTGCAGAGCAGCCAGTGCATGTGGCTGATGCAGGGGCTGGGCTTCCTGCTGTCCTCCCTGCCGGTGGAGGCAGTGCTGGGCAGCCTGCAGGCCTTCCTCAGCCCCCACATCCAGAGGCTGGACTCTCTGGCCCAGCAGCAGGTACACAACTCAAATATTGTGTACCAATGCACTTTTCAGCCCTGCATAACAGTAAAAGCTATTTAATAATTGATTTACATGCATACTATACTACATTACCCATTGAACAATTACCCCTGTTACCATAAATTGACTAATTTTATAATGTGATTAAATGCTCACACCCTAGCTGCTTTCAGACACACGTGTAAGTCCTGATATTCTTCTGATGGGCCGTATGTGTGAACAACATATCCTGACATTTGTACCCTGAATAATATTACCCCTGAGGTAGTATTTTCTCTGTAGAAAATGTAAATAACCTTATATGTGAATGAGTCGGTATTCCTCACACCACTTCGTGTTGATGACGCTTCTGCATGTCATTGAGTGGCCCCCTAAATGATAATCCGCCTGTTGCCTTTTGTTTGCTGATTGGTTAAAAAATATTTAAATGTTGGCACTGCTTTTAAGAATCATTTGTGGTGAATGAATGTTATACGCTGTAACATTGTAGGTTATATAATATGTTATTATATCATGCGCTCAGAAATTTGTTACATTATCGACTGGGGTTTCCACATTATTGCTATGGGTTTAACTTCAACTAGAGGTTTCAACGCGCGCGGGAAAACTCTAGCAGGAATATGAACCGATATCTAACAACACTGAAGCATCATACCTAACTTTTACAAAACACAAAAACATTATAAAACAGCTTTGCACATGATGCATGCTGGGAAACATGAGCATAAACTTTGAAACCCTGTCGCTATACTCCCACCAGCATGTCACCTGTCCTCAGCCGAAGGGAAGCCATCCCTGACGCCTGCAAACACACTTGGTGACAGGCCCCGGTTCGCCATGTCCGTTTGGACCAGCACACTTGTTGGAGGAACTGAGCACGGTTAGCTGGGCTGGTCTGCAGGGCTTTCAGCCAAGGGGCGGTGAGGTGCTAAGCGGTCCCGATGCAGAACCACAACCAGCCCCCTGACACACATCTTCACTTGGTACAGAACATCTGAAAGCTGCTCCAACCCCTCACAGTGCTCGACCCACAGGCTAGGAGTTCTGGGGAGATACCCTTCTTCCCGGTTGGGTTGTAGATCCACAGCTTCTCTCCGGCAGTGAAGGGACAATGTGTGTCATCGGCCCGTTTTGCTGTTCCTGGTGCTGACGGCAGAAGAGGTGCGCCTCCGTAAGACCTTGTTGGATGTCCTGCAGGTACTCAAAGCCAGGTATCGTGGGAAGGTCTGTGCCTGAGGGTGTGCCAGAAGGTAAGTCTACATTGGTCTGCAGCTTTTCCCAAACATGAGAGTGGCCGGTGTACACCCAGTACTTCCTTGCACAGCTGACGGGTACATGTGATTCGGCCATGTTTTCGACCAGTCTGTCACTCTGGCTCGACCTGTCGCATTGTGGCCAGTTGGGGAGTCGTTCCGTCTCGCTGAGTGTCTGCATTCCTTGCTGGGACATCAGGGGCCTCGGGCTCCTTGATGCTGAGTAGCCAGGTCAGGGAAGCGTGATATGTGCACAGGAGTAAGGACTGAGAGGCAGGGACGAAAGTGATGGAGAGCCACCACCACTGCCAGAAGCTCACGTCAGCTAACAGTAGTTTGCTCAGAACAGCTCAACACATGACTGTAATAGGCCACTACTCCCTCGCCTCAGTCCCCCTCCTGTGAGAGGACTGCCCCCAACTCCCACATTACTGCCATCAGTGTCCCCGGTGAAACGACACCAAGGATAAGGGGCTAAGGGCCAAGATGGATGCGGTGGTCTGGGTGGCACGGAGCTGGGAAAAGGCGGCTGTACAGTTGTCTTCCCATTTGAACCTCCAGCTCTTGTCAGAGAGGTGTTGTACGAGAGATGGTGATGGAGGCAATGTCCCGGACATAACGTCGGTAGTACGAGGGGAGAGCTAGAGCAGCTGCCAACTGGCCATTTCCTTACCACTTCCACCTTGGCAGGATCAGTATCCACACCCTCTGCTCTGACTCAATGACCCGAGAACTCAGACTTTTCTTGGGGTTTAGGCTGTGAGCAAACATCCTTTCCATTGCACAGGGACATTGCAGAGGCCATCATGCGAAACAACCAACGCCTTGGCCGATGGTGACATCTGTTCTGGGTCTGGCTTCTGGTGCCAGCATCACCTGCCAGTAACCGCACCGTAGATTAGGTGGGCTGAACCACTGGTACCCTGCGATTCTTCTGTCGAAGGGTAGAAGGATCTCCCCGAATGCGCCAAATGAAATCTTCAATCTGTCTGAGCTCGTTCTCGTATCCCCCTGATAATGCCCTCTTCCCTTCTGGGATTCTGGTGATCACACTTCTTTTTTTTGTGATCAATTTTTTATTTTATGATTTATACAACAAACAGATAGACATAGAAAACAATTAGACATATGCACAAATAAGACAACATACACCAATAAGGCATAAACGCAAATAAGACAACATTTGACATTAAACAGTTACACATACACAAATGATCACACTGGTGATCACACTTCTGATCACACTTCTGACACCAATTTGGCGATCAGGGAAGTATGACTCAATGGTGCGTGCCGAGTCTCTTTATTTATCAGCATAACTGAAAGGTTTGGTCTTATTGAACATGACAATGAATACTGGGGTTGACAAACTCTCTCTCTCTATCTCTCTCTCTGTGCAGCCCTGTCCATCCAACAAGTCGTCCATCATACACATTCTGGGGTTGTTGTCGAGTCTCTTCACCACGCTAGACATCAACAGACATGCACCGAGCCTGGAGACAGCTGACCCTGCACCCCCCACACCCCCCCAGGCCCCCCACAACCCGGTGAGCACAACCTCAACTCATCTGCACCATCTAACTTAACCTCACCTTTACTAACCTAACCTAAACCAACCCAAGGTTCTACTGGTGGGCGACGGTTTCCTGCAGGAAAATAGAAACAATCTATTATAGATCAAATAATATATGTCTTAGGAACTTATAGAACAAAAAATCATTGTTAATTGGTGAAACTGATATTGAATTGCCAGTTTGTGAATCTATTTAAATGTATAAATAAACAGCATTAGTATACTGGCTAGATTGAGTGAGGTGTAAGGGAACCTGTTAAGGCTAATAAGGTTACCAGGGTTTGCTCTCAGGGTTGGCCTTTTGGTTAGGCCCTGAAACTTCATTTATAGTCACAAAGCTAAAAAGACGTCCTCAAACCCCTTGTGCATAGTTTATACCTCGATCTGTTGCGTATCGCGCACATCCGACATTTTGAAGCTCTGCGACCAGACCAAAGTTTTGGCCAAACTGACTACAAAGGCCTTGAGTTTGATCTTTTTCCTTTTTTAACCACATATTCCAAATGCAAAGAAAAAACAAAAGCAAAAACTTAGCTTGATATTATTTCAAATTGCAAGATTGTATAATGGCTTCATTTAATTTTAAGCCAAATCCACGTCCGTATCCACAGCCACAAAACATCAGACTTCAATCAGATGTATTTCGTGTCATGTCTTATCAGCACAAAACCCACAAGCTAGATGGTGTGTGTGTGTTCTGGATCCAGGTGGTGGTCGTGTTACAGCAGGTGCTCACGCTGATCCAGAACATCCTCAGTAAATGGCTCAACGACTCTGAGGTGGTGGAGGTATGTGTGTATGTGCACAGGTATGTGTGTGTCAATGTTTATTTATGTATATTGGACCAGAGACAGTTACAAGTTAATCTGGTTGCTAACAACAAGTTAGGTGGTTGTTGCTGAAATAGTGAAGGGTATGTGCCCTACCTCTGTCCCTCCAGGCCGTGTGCGGGGTGTTTGAGAAGTCCGTGCGAACGTTGCTTCATGGTTTCGGCCCCATGGTGCCTCAGCTGAGCGCCATGCTCGGCCAGATTTACTGTACCTACCCACAATCCTCAGCTCTGGACCTCACGCGCCAGGTGGGCCAGGTCTACTCGAACACACAGGGGTCCGTGATTGGGCCATGTTCTTTGGTATTCTGTCTGAACTCGTTCTCATTAAATACTTATTAATTACTTAAATTATACATTAAATACTTGATGGGTGTGTTTTATTCTAGATGGTTCACATATTCGCTGCAGAAAGGGAGTTCTTCAGCCCTGTCCAGGACCTTGTCGAAGTGTTGACATCCGCTACGCTCGCCATTTTCCAGCAAGGTAATAAAAGGGGACAGATACTATCTGCTGTGATTATATCATGTTCTGTTCTATTCTGCCTTTATTGATCATTGATCATTCATGTCCTGCTTCAGGCCCAAGAGACCACCCTGATATTGCAGACTCATTCATGCAGCTGCACGCCCAGGTGTTTCTCCGCGTCTACTTTTAACTGAGTTGTATTAACGGACTGCGAGTCTCTAATGGTTTTACGAACAAAACCTTGAATTACTTTTACTCCTTTTTTAGATTTTCAAAAGGAAGCCTGATTTGTACCTCTCTGAACATCTGGATGTTAGCTCACTGTTCTGCTGCGGTGAGTGTTTCAACATAGAGCTATCTGTCCCTTCTGTTACACATTTCAAGGACAAGGTCCACAGTTGAACACATGAATCGATATTCTTACCAGAGCTATTCAAGCTCTGAAGAAGATTTTCTCAATAAGTTGAAGAAGTTGCTATTGGTCAACAGCAAACGAATACTGTGTTGACTTTCTGCCGTTCCATCCATCCTAACAAATGTGTTATTGTCTCTTGTTCAGGAGTGATGTTTCTTAAATGTCCTGAAGCAGGCACAGTGCGATCGGCCAGTTTGTTCTTTGTAAGTCAGAGCATGTTGAAGAGTGAAATGTAGATTATTACTGTCAACAGTTCAAGACTGTGCTGAAAAGACATTGTACATCATCAATAATATGCTGTTGTATATGAACATTATGTCTTTGGGAATTAATATGTGACACCATAGGCTGTAGTATATGTTGTTTATATGTAGGATGTGTTGTTTATATATAGGATGTGTTGTATGTCCTCCAGACGGAGTTGTTCCCGCGGTTTAAAGACCTCCCAGCCGTTGGCGCGGTGGTCCTGAGCGAGGGAAGGTTGCTGGTGCAGACCCTACTGCAGGTGAACTAGCGCCCCCCAGTGGGAAGGGCCAGAACACAGTCTGGGTTCACGACATCAAGGCTTAGGCATTTTCAAAAGTTCTGTCTCGTTAAAAGGTGTCCTATAGAACTTGCATTTAATTAAGATTTAATTTAACTTTACACTTAACAAATCTATGACGCTGTAAAGCCCCTAGAAATATACAATTATCTCAAAACAATAGCCTAACTGAGATAGATAATTGTATTGATAAAGAGTAACTGTCTCGTTAAAGTACTATTAGAGTATAATTATCTAGAAAAGTGATAACAACATTTTCCACTTTTAGCATACTGAATGCATCCTTCTCGTTAAGGTTGAGCATGTCCTTAAGTTAAGGTTAAGTCCCCTGATCTTCTCTCTGGATGGCCCCTGCTCCCCTGCAGGCGGTGGGAGGCGAGGCCCCCCGGAGCCTGGGGGACCACTTCTCCGAGGTGTTGTTCAGCATGAACAGGAACTGTGTGGGCCTGCTGGCCCGGTGGCTTGAGGAGACCCTTCAGGACCCCACCTTCCCCTCCACCCTTGTCTCCGTCCAGCAGAAGGACGCCTTCCGCCAGCGGCTGCTCAGGTACGTGTTCCCCACCACCGTCGCTCTCTGGGCTCTGCTGGTTCTCACCGTTTGATTGGGCTCTCAGGCCTCGTCTGGTTGTTCCTCCGTTACAGGGGACCTACAGAAGGTCTGGTCATTCTATTTTTGAAGTCCTAAATCAAAACAAGCAAGGGACCCGAAACAAGTGATTGTCTGTCCTCCAGGGAGCAGCCCAACTGACCTGGCTCATGTTAATGTGATGTTCTGTCTGTCCTCCAGAGAGCAGACCAACAGGCGCCAGGTGAAGGATGTGGTGAAGGAGTTCTCCCTGCTGTGCCGTGGACAGCAGGGTGTTGGATACTCCACCCAGTAGTGGACTCCTCCACCCCCTGATCACCTCAACCCTTCCTCTGCACTCTCTCCCCAGTACTGGACTCCTCCTGGAAGCCTTTTTCTCCTTTTTCTCAACACTGTGCTCATTTTGAGATATTAAGACCGTTTGGATCTTCATGGAGTCATCATCAGAGAGCTTCAAGATGGCCGTCAACCTGTGAAGAAAAGGGCGTCTTCTATTTCAATGACAAGGGGTCAGACTTCTGAGTACAAGAGCAGTTTCCTGGTGAAGACAGAAAGGTCATGATGCTCCTGAGAACTATTTTTTCAAGGATGTATGCAAAAAGGTTTGCCAGAGCTCCGGTAGAAGACAATCGTCTTTGGAGTTGTGGGGAGCATGAAGGAATAACAGGGTGGGTCAATATACTGAAGAGTTTCAGAACGTGTGAATATAGGGCGGCATGTGGCTGAGGAGGTAGAATGGGTTGGCTGGAAACCAGAAGATTGCTAGTTCAAGTGTCGCGTGTCGAGGTGTCCCTGAGTGAGACGCCTCTCCCTGACTCCTCCCGACGAGCTGGCTGTCACCCAGCGTGGTGCATACATCGGTGAATGTCAGGCAATATTATAAAGCGCTTTGAGTAGCCACTGGTTAGAAAAGCACTATAGAAATGCGGTCCATTTACTGAACTATTCATGAAAGAGCTTGTTTTGAGGAGATTGTGCTACGGGGTCTTCACTCTCCTCTCAACCCAACTACTGGGTTGTTTTTTTTGTTTGACTGTTTTTATAGATTTTTTATAAATGAATATAAACATACATTAATTACCAATATATGGTTGGAATGACTTTGTAAAAAAGTCCTGACATCATATAAAACTAACCAACCCTCCCCTCCCAGCCCTTGCCCCTTGTCCATTTTTGACAAAAAGTGCTTTGCCGTCCTCCCAATTATAAAATGAAATTTAAAAAAAACTATGAGATATTTTAGTTTTAAAAGTAGTAGCTAGCGATTCCAAGCTAACCAAAATCAGTCTCTAGCTAAACCACAGGGTTTAAAAATATATATGTTTAATATTGACTGACAAAGCCAAAGAGGAATGCTATTTGTGTACTGGCACCTGTCCCTGAACTGTGTACAACAGGTGGAGAGGAGATTCTACCTAGCATCACAGGATGTTGATGCAGCATGCTGTGACTGAACAAGTGTTGCATTAATAAAGACTGAATATTGAGCCATATCAAATGAAGATGATGCACATGTTTATGCATAAGTATGTTGGTTGAAATGGACTATGTGTAGGAATTTCACATACATACATTTCTTGAAATTGCCGATATATGACCAGGTTATAATTTAAGTTTATAAATGAGTCATTCTCAGCCTGCGTTGCGTAGCACAGCCTGGGCGCTGGTGATTCTGTTATATTTCAACCAGGACTGATTTACTGGAAAAAGGGAAGGAAGGGACAGAAAATAACAACCAAAAATGTTCTTTCATAAGTGTTTCATTAGTTTGATTTTGGATAATATTAGGTTACGATCGTTCTTGTCTCACCCCGTGGAGATGGATTCTTACAGACAATGCTTTTAAGTCACAGACACAGACACAAAAGAGCTCAGTGTTTGCAGCCGTGTGTGCAGCTGTGCATGGTGCAGATGTTTATTCATTGTGGTTGTGTTGATTGACGTGGCACAGAACATACCAGAAAACATGATCAGAAGCACAGTGTTAAAAACATTACATGTCTTTTCGAGACTTAATGACATGATGTCAAATCATGATTTCCAGATTCTTGATGTCAAATCATGATTTCCAGATTCCTGATGTCAAATCATGATTTCCAGATTCATGATTTCATTTTCATGATGCAGCTCTCTTAGACATGACAACTTACTGATGAAATTATAAAAAAAAGAAAGAGTTTTTCCATCACGTCCACAACAGAGCAGGAAGGTCTTCAGAGAGGCGGACGTGGCTGAAGTGGTGGAGCCTCCAGGGTTCTTTCAAAATAAAAGTCTTGTGGAAGTGAGGTCAGGTGCATGGAGAAGGTTTCCTTGGGACACAGAAGGGCTCTAGTAGTGCAGTAGAATGGTGGTCTGTGTGTGACTGGGGTCTGTGTCTCCTACTGAGAAGGTCCTATCCCACCGTGGGACTATCGTATTCTGGTGAACAGGTTCAGCACCGACTTGGACTCCTGGAAAACAAATAATATACAATATAAATATAGTACTTATATAACCAAATAATATACATAAATATGATACTTATATAACCAAATAATATACATATATATATAATAATTGTATAACTAAAGGATATAGATAAATATAATACTTATATAACAAAAGGATATACATAAATATAATACTTGCATCACAAAATAACATACATACATAAAATACTTATATACTTAATATAGCATATACAAATATAACACAAAATGATATTCATAAATATAATACTGAATATACATAATACAATACTTTCCGGCATGCAAATAAAGGAAAGTGAATGAGTTGTTTGCTAGAACTGCAGGATACCTTCTAATAATAGAGCTACTCTAGTTCTATATAACCATTTTTTACCTATACATATTTCACTGTAGACTAAACATGTCCTGTATCTTGGTGTTTTACAGTAGACTGAACATGTCCTGTACCTTGGTGCATTTTGTTTTACTGAAGACTAAACATGTCTGTACCTTGGTGTTTGACAGTAGACTAAACATGTGCTGTACCTTGGTGTTTGACAGTAGACTAAACATGTGCTGTACCTTGGTGTTTAACAGTAGACTAAACATGTGCTGTAGCTTGGTGTTTAACAGTAGACTAAACATGTGCTATACCTTGGTGTTTAACAGTACACTAAACATGTGCTGTACCTTGGTGTTTAACAGTAGACTAAACATGTGCTGTACCTTGGTGTTTAACAGTAGACTAAACATGTGCTCTACCTTGGTGTTTAACAGTAGACTAAACATGTGCTGTACCTTGGTGTTTGACAGTAGACAAACATGTGCTGTAGCTTGGTGTTTAACAGTAGACTAAACATGTGCTGTACCTTGGTGTTTAACAGTAGACTAAACATGTGCTGTAGCTTGGTGTTTAACAGTAGACTAAACATGTGCTGTACCTTGGTGTTTAACAGTAGACTAAACATGTGCTGTAGCTTGGTGTTTGACAGTAGACTAAACATGTGCTGTACCTTGGTGTTTAACAGGAGACTAAACATGTGCTGTAGCTTGGTGTTTGACAGTAGACTAAACATGTGCTGTACCTTGGTGGTTAACAGTAGACTAAACATGTGCTGTAGCTTGGTGTTTGACAGTAGACTAAACATGTGCTGTACCTTGGTGTTTAACAGTAGACTAAACATGTGCTGTACCTTGGTGTTTAACAGTAGACTAAACATGTGCTCTACCTTGGTGTTTGACAGTAGACTAAACATGTGCTGTACCTTGGTGCAGCGTGTTTTACTGAAGACGTTCCAGAATCGCAGCGTCTCGTCTCCGGCTCCGGTGACGATGGCCTCCCCGTCTGGGGACACAGCCTGGGGGGGGGGGGGGTGGTAATTTGATGAATCATGATTATCAAATCTGCAGAATGTGACAAACACTGCACAGATAGAATGGAAAGTCCATCAATGTGTCTTTTCCAAATGAGGATCGTTCATTTGATTTTGATTGTAGGCGGTCCCAGTGAAACTCACCAGGTACAGCACTCTGTAGGAGTGTCCTGTGAGCTTGGCCACCTGGGTCAGTGAGGGGTACTTCCACACCAGGATCTGGTTCTGAGAGTAGCCATGTGTGCTGACCTGGGGGCAAACACAGAGGTGTTTGATGCCTACATGGGACATTGAACCCCCTACCTTTTGGCTGGGAGTCAACCCCTCCTAGCCTGTGTGTGTGTGCGTCGGTGTGTGCGTGTCCTCACCAGCTCGTTGGCGTGCTTGGACCAGGCCAGGTTGCAGACCTGGGAGCCCGTGTCGGTGCTCTGCAGCGGCTGGCCCGTCAGCGTGTTCCAGAAGCGCAGGCAGCGGTCGGCCGTGCCCCCGCCCGAGGCCAGCAGCCCGTGCTGGTGAGGGGACCAGGCGATGGCCTTCACCGCCGCTAGGTGGTCGCTGTACTGCTGCATGGGCAGCAGGCTGGAGCTGTTCCACACCAGCAGCTGGAGGGGAGACGGCGGAGCACTTTACCACGCCTGCTTCACCTCATCGTCACGAATCACCGAGCACCTCAGAGGTTCGTCCTCTAGTGGTGACGGCTGATTTCCAAAGTGGAGCTCAATGTGAGAACAGACACATTTAAAGACAGACACAACGAGTCAAATGTTGCACATCTTTCCAATATCTGATAATGATGAGCAATAAAACCGTTTGTTAATGCTATTTAGTTCTTTAGGACAGTGGTTTTTAATCTGTTAAAAGTGAGTAAGTGCGTGATCAAGTGGATCGTGCGATCCAAAATCATTTTATATCGTGCTTAGATGCCTCGTCGAATGTTTGAGGGATCGATCCCAGAACCTCTTTCTAGCTGGGTTCATTTTTAGTGTTAATAACTGTATTTGGGGGTACTACTAGAAGAAGGTTACATTCCTGTATGTTAAAAATACCCCTTGTTATTCTCACACTGTTCATCTCTGCAAAACCAATTTCAACGTCTTTCAAAAACGGCAGCAGCCTGTCTGCTGGGATTGGTTAACACGCCCACTCTGCTGGGATTGGTTAACACGCCCACTCAGCTGCGATTGGTCGAACGCTTTGCGCGTGCGTCTTTAAATTCACACCCCCGAGAAGTTGCAAACATTGCGGGTAGCCGGGAGGCGGGACTTTGGCACTTCAGCCCCGCCCACGACACAGTCTGAAATCACACTAATACAGAAGCAAGGCTTGAGCGCAAACAAGCTGTTTCACGCACTTATTGAGGGGCGTTCTCGTGGGCCGTATACCCCCCCCCCCCCCCTCGCTCAGACTTAGATCTTTCTAGCTAAGCAGACGGAAACATGTATACGTACGTCGCATAACGGTCTAAAGCAAAGGTAGAAGTAGAAGTAGCGTGATATCACCCCTTCAACCCACGAGTTCTCCTCTCTGCCCCCACCTTGTTGTCGTTGCCCCCTGAGGCCAAGTGCTGGTGGTCCGGGGACCACTTCAGCCCGCAGACCTCCTGGCGGTGGCCCTGCAGCCTCCGCTCGGCCCCTGGGGGGCTCCGCACGTCCCGCTGCAGGATCACCCGGTCCCTGCTGCCCGACGACAGCTGCTCGCCGTTCCATGCCAACGCTCCTGGACCGGTGGGGGGAGGGGGGGGGGGGAGTCAGAGCCGTAGTGGTCAACCATCTGCCTCCCCCTGGGTCTCACTGGTATCAACTGGGGCTAACTGGTCTGGCCGTCACTGACCTACGCGTGCGGAGTGCCCCTCTAGGCTGCTCAGCTTCCTCCCGCCGGTGGCGTCCCAGATCTGGACGTAGCCCTTGTGTGTTCCCACGGCAACCAAGCTCCCCTGCAAGCACCACACACACACACACACACACGCACACGCACACGCACGCACACACATGCACACACACACACGTGGAACAGAGGAGGCAATCATAAATATTTTTTCTTACCCTCTCTTCTTTCTCAGTCGCACCTTCACTCACTCACTCACTCACTTACTCGCTCTCTTTCAGGTCCTCCCTCTCTCACTCACTCGCCCATGCTCTCATTCAGGTCCTCTCTCTCTCACTCACTCACTCACACATGCTCTCTTTCAGGTCCTCTCTCTCGCACTCACTCACTCACACATGCTCTCTTTCAGGTCCTCTCTCTCGCACTCACTCACTCACACATGCTCTCTTTCAGGTCCTCTCTCTCGCACTCACTCACTCACTCACAGGTCCTCTCTCTCTCTCTCTCTCACTCACAGCTCCACTCTCCCCGTCTGTCAGCTCACCCTCTCGTTCCAGCAGACAGACGTCACTGAGTCCCCGTCCACAGAGAGGTCACAGAGTCTGGTCACCTGACCATCATCAACACACCAACATTCACAACGTTAGGGCTTATCAAACATTAACAAGCTAACATTCATGATGTTAGGGCTTATCAAACATTAACACGCCAACATTCACAACGTTAGGGCTTATCAAACATTAACACGCTAACATTGACAATGTTAGGGCTTATCAAACATTAACACGCAAACATTTACAATGTTGGGGCTTATCAAACATTAACACGCCAACATTCACAACGTTAGGGCTTATCAAACATTAACACACTAACATTCACAATGTTAGGGTTTATCAAACATTAACACACTAACATTGACAACGTTAGGGTTTATCAAACATTAACACACTAACATTCACAACGTTAGGGCTTATCAAACATTAACACACTAACATTCACAACGTTAGGGCTTATCAAACATTAACACACTAACATTCACAACGTTAGGGCTTATCAAACCTTAACACGCTAACATTCCCATCATGGCGGTCCTTGTAACCTAAAGGTGGTGAGCCCCTGGTGTACGTGGTGCAGGAGGGGGTGGAGCTCACCTGGCTGGTGCAGGCGCTCCACAGGTACACACAGGCCCCCAGGCCCACGCTCAGCAGGTTGCCCGCCGACCAGTCCACCAGGTTCAGGTAGAAGTCGTCCTGCAGCTCGGGGGCGTCCAGCACCTTGAAGGGGATCTTGGAGATCTTACGGGCCGGCTTACGTGGGGAGCGCAAGAGCTTGTGGCTGGTGGGGAGAACCAGGAGGGAACGTCAGGGTGGAGGAGGAGGTGGAGGAAGAGGTGGAGGAGGAGGGGGAACCGGGAGGAATCGTCAGGGTGGAGGAGGAGGTGGTGGAAGAGGTGGAGGAGGAGGAGGTGGGGGAACCAGGAGGGAACGTCAGGGAGGAGGAAGAGGAGGAGGACGAGGAGGGGGAACCAGGAGGACATGTCAGGGTGGAGGAGGAGGTGGTGGAGGAGGAGGGGGAACCAGGAGGGAACGTCAGGGAGGAGGAGGAGGTGGAGGAGGAGGAGGAGGAGGAGGAGAAGGGGGAGGAGGAGGTGGAGGAGAAGGGGGATGAGGAGGAGGAGAAAGGGGAGGAGGAGGTGGAGGAGGAGGAGGAGGTTTAGGAGAAGGAGGAGGAGAAGGGGGAGGAGGAGGTGGAGGAGAAGGCGGTGGAGGGGGAACCAGGAGAAGACATCAGGGTGGAGGAGGAGGAACCAGGAGGAGACATCAGGGTGGAGGAGGCGAAGGCGGAGGAGGAGGGGGAACCAGGAGGACACGTCAGGAGGGTGGTGGAGGTGGAGGAGGGTGGAGGAGGGTGGAGGAGGGGGAGGAGGTGTTGGCCTAGTCTTCTCATACAGTACTTTAGGATTTTCTTCCCGTCAAAGGATTATCATATCTTTTGTAGCAAATGCTCGGCTCAAGATAGAAAAATAACACTAGCAACAGAATAAACCTTGCAATGTAAACCCTGTCAGATCCATGTCATTGAGGAGCAGGTCGGGGTTAAGGATGGCTACAGATGAGACTGTGGACCCTGGGCTCCCATCCCAGAAAGGGCTTAGCGTGAGAGAGAGTGAGAGGGTGTTCACCTCTTGTTGCTGAGTGGGGAGAGGGAGTAGGGGGAGACGTCATTGTCGCTGTCAAAAGGCACTTTCTTGGTGTGGACCGTGTACTGGAGGAACAACAAGAAACACAATCAACACTAGCAACAGCACCAGTTTAATTCAACAATTGAAGCCCTTATTTAGTTTTGTTTTCAAGTAAATTCACTGAAGTGACAAAGGGGAAACCTGTTTTCAAATCACATTTTAAAATTCTCCGTGTGTAACCATGATTCATAGGACAACATTCGCTGTATATTATGCAGGCTAAACTAACGAGGCTTTACTGGTCACACGGAGTGAAGCCCGATTCTACCAGAACTCTCCAAGCATCATAGTAATACGGTCTGTGTGCATCCACGGTGAGCTGGGATGAGGGGCGCCCTCTGCCTCTCCTACCCTGAACAGGCTGCGTGCGCTCGGGGTCAGGACGGCCTGCCGCCGGTCGTCGGCGTGGGGCTCCACCATCGCCTCCATCCCCGCACCCAGCAGCTCATTCCTCAGCAGGGCAGCATAGGCCACCGTGTCTGAGGAGGAGGAGGAGGAAGAGGAGGAGGAGGAGGAGGAGGAGGAGGAGGAAGGAGGAGGAGGAGAGGGAGGAGGAGGATGAGGAGGAGGAGGAGGAGAGGGGGGAAGAGGTGGAGGAGAGGGAGGAGGAGGGGAAGGAGAGGGAGGAGGAGGAGGAGGAGGAGGAGGAGGAGGAGGAGAGGGAGGAGGAGGAGGAGGAGGAGGAGAGGGAGGAGGAGGAGGAGGAGACGGAGGAGCAGGAAGAGAGGGAGGAGGAGGAGGAGGAGGAGGAGGAGTTGAATGGACGGCTGCACGATATGGCTGATACTAGGCCACATCAAGGCCCAGATTTTGATCCAATATCCAATAAAACAGTATTAAGAAAATACCATGAAACATAACACAGCAAGGTAGCACCTAAATACCATCTAAGTTTAATAAAGTACATCTGGCCTACACCTGCACGATAAATCATTATAAAATAGCGATCTTGATTAACCCCTGTGTGGATTTGAGTTGTAAATTACTTTTGATATTATTCTTTTTTTTTTTTTATTATTTTTGAAGCCTTCATTTACAGGTGCGTGGAGTTTGTTCAGTAGTTATAAAAGGCAAGCAATTAAAGCCAATGTGAAGCTATATTTACAAAATAAATCATTCCGTTTTTGATACTGCACTTTAATCCGTTAAAAAGGGCCCTATGAAACGCAACGTCCTAGAGATGCCAAAAAACTACGTTTGGTACTGCCATTTTTTTTTTGTCATGGTTCAATAAAAATCACATTTTGTGAGAAAAGAATCGGAGCAGAGAATCGTGAGATCAATTCTAAGCTAGAAAATCGTTATTCATATTTTTTGCCTTATCTAATAGCTACAAAATAAGACACTCAACGGTGACCTCTGACCTTTGCCTGACTCTGTGCTGGCGTCCTTGGCCTTGTGGTTCAGACTGGGGGAGTGACAGTTCTCCTGAGGAAGATAACATGATTAGAATCACTACAACCACATAAGTGCCGAGGAGAGAGATGTGTACATGCTTACGTTGGCGTAGTGGAAGTTGATACTCCAGTTGCTCCCAGCACGGGTGGGGATGTAGCGGTCCCCCGACCTGACGCTGAGCGGGCTGCAGGCTGCCCCCACACACTGACCGCCAGGACAGAAACCACCGTTAGTCATCTCTAGTCCTCTGCAGTTAAAGCACAGCATACTTTCTATCGGCGAGTTTCGAATATGTGGGTATCAGATCAACTTTCTATCGGCGAGTTTCGAATATGTGGGTATCAGATCAACTTTCTATCGTCGAGTTTCTAATAGAGGTGTATCACATCAACTTTCTATCGACGAGTTTCTAATAGAGGTGTATCACATCAACTTTCTAAGTTGGCGAGATCAAGCATGCGATGCGTTGCGTCGCATAACATAATGCATTCTGGGATCAAAACGTCAGAAATGCTGGTGATAACTTCCCTACGCGACATGTCCCATGTCTTTATAAACTTGCGAGAGTTCCCTCCGTCTGCACTTCTGTGCATATGGTCTCAAATAAATGCGGACATAAGACAGTCACTCCCCTCAACAGATTAAAACGTTGACCTAGTCGGTTGGAATTATCACCTGGAAGTACCAGCGTGAGAAATTACATATCTCCTTTGAAAGGGGCATGCCCTCTCTCAAACTAGGCTTGTTCAAACCACGAGATGTGCACCTGTGTCCGACTTGACGTTGTGGTGGGAACTTGACGTGTTTCTGACTAGTTCCGGCGGATGTTCTGAAGTCTCTTGCATGCATGCGCGCAAATGAAGACGATCTGATTATTATTATCTGATATTGCCTAATATTCACATATTTATCACTCACACACCGACGATGGTGTCAGCGATGCAAGGCAACAGCTAGTACTGATGGGTCGTTGGCGACCGAATCAGTTTGAATGAACAAATCTTTACTCCCGTTCGTCTCGTTTGTTCTCAGACTCGACTCCACCCAGACCCACTAGTCGCTGAGTCGCTGACTCCCTGTTCGTTCACTGACTGTGAGTGGTGAAGAGGCTTAGTGAGCGGGCGTATGATAATGCGATTCAATATCAGTGAAATGGTAAATGCATGCTATCTTCGTATTTTCTGTGTCATGCGACACAAGATTAATGAAATATTTGAATATCTCGTCAATCTGTCTCGTACTGTCATTGTTTGCTCTCACGCATGCGACCCGCTGCGTTTGGTTAAAGATGTAATGTTGTGTTTATTGATGACCGACTTCCACGATCGTTTGAGAATGAGAACGAGGGAGGAGCTGAGTCTGACTGACTCGGCTGAGAACCGTGCATTCCATGATTCAATTCACCGCTACCGGAAACGCAACTGAACGAATGAACGAACAAACAAACGATTCTGAACGACTCTTCTTGGCGAACTGACCGACTTGAACTGAATCATGGAAAATAATCATGAAATCCATCACTAACAGCCAGCTCGTCAGGAGCAGTGAGGGTGAGGTGTCTTGCCCAGGGTCGCCTCGACTCAGCAGGGAGGAGCCGGGGATCTAACCAGCAACCTTCCGGTTACCAGCCAACCCGCTCTACCACCTGAGCTTCTGCCGCCACAATACATGTACAGGCTTAGTGAAGTTTAGACTCAAACTGACACAGGTATAGTGTAGCATGGTGTTTGCCCGTGAGCCTCACCTGGGCCGGTTGTGTGTCCCGCGGGAGGTTCTGGTGGTTGATCTGCTTCAGCAGCCGTCGTTCGTACTCCTGGTCCATCTCTCCGGGGGCCACTGCTGTCACACAGCAATGCCCCCTCCTCTGGGACCCCTTTAGACCTGCCCACCCCTACCGCTGAGAGACCCACGGAGGAGCTCCATCTCTGTAACGAACACACAAGAACAGCTGAGAGACCCACGGAGGACCCCCGTCTCTGTAACGAACACACAAGAACAGCTGAGAGACCCACGGAGGACCCCCGTCTAACGACCACACAGTGACTGCTTAGCGTTGGGAAAAGAGATCATAGGCATTAGGCAGGTGATCGTAAGGATATCTCAGACCATTGGTTTGGCCTGGTTTAAACGACCTGGTTTAAACGGCCTGGTTTAACTGGACTGGTTTAAATGGCCATGTTTAAATGGCCATGTTTAAATGGCCTGGGTGCCTTTGCGTCGCGTTGACGCTACCTCCAGCGAGGGTAAACGACTGAAAACGGACAATTGCTTTAACATCAAATGACAAAAATACACCCGACTGCGTGACTGCAGCCCGGTCATTTAAACCCCAGCGGGGGGCGACGCGGCGTTGTCATGGTACCATGATATGGCCGACAACAAACCAGCCGTCAGCTGACGTCCTCACAGACAGGTTGTCGTACCTGTCAGCCGTGGAGCTCAGGACACCGTTGTAGGGACTGGCGTGTTCCGATCACACAACGTCTCGTCTCGAATACTCCTTCGACGGTTCAATCACGTCCACGTACTGCAAGCGACAGAACAACACAGCGGGAGGCATCTGTGTTGTTTACGTCGCTGAAAAGATGGCGACCGAATCAGCTGGAGCAGAAATTCTCTTCTGCTGCTGAGTTCATAGACGAAAGACGACACGGAGCAACAGCGCCCCGCTGCGGCGAGCTGCAGAGCACCAGAGGACACGGCGCAACAGCGCCCCCCTGCGATGAGCTGCGGAACACCAAAGGACACGGTGAAACAGCGTCCCCGTGTGGCGAGCTGCGGAACATAAGAGGACATGCTGCAACAGCGCCCCGCTGCGGCGAGCTGCGTAACATTACAGGACACAGTACAACAGCGCCCCTCTGCGGCTATCTGCGGAACAGGGACTTGTTGTGTTGATGGTTGACAGCAGGCTGTCGCTACCGTATCTACCGTATCTTCATTGAAATGCACCTGTACTGTACAGGTGCATTTCAATGAATTAGAATATTGTGGAATAATTAATTTATTTCAATAATTATATTTGATAAGTGAAACCCATTTATTATATTGATTCATTCCATCAACAGTGAACTATTTCAAGCCTTTAATTGTATTAATCTTGATGATTATTGCTACAGCTCATGAAAACCCCAAAATTCAGGGCCTCAATATATTAACATAAATAAGGGGCTTCAAATATTTTACTTTTGTTGTTGAATATATGAATTTCAACAAGGGATTGGGCGACCATCAGGGTGTAGCTACGGACTGAGCGCTGTGGCATGAAAGCCTGTTCGACCGTTTTAAACATCGCATGGACATTTGTGCATGTTTTGTTTTCTCTTTGTCCATTCATCCACCCTGTGTGGTCACAACCATTTAGGAATCACACAGAGCCCTTCATCACTCTGCCTCACTGCCTCGTTCATGGTTGGCCTGTGTTCTGTCAAAGTCTGTTCCCTGGTCAGGTGTTCCTACCGTAGTGCGGCTCGATAGACTCTATCGAGCCATGCTACCCTATCAACACATGCCACTTTACGTGTTTGGTAGCGTATTTAATCTGTAGACCAATTGCCTCTAACAAACGATGCTCCCACTACAGAATCACCTTCTTTTTTTTTACACCACTACTCACTCCAAATTCACTGTAAGAATATGGGGAGCATATTTTGATGCGGCATTATAACGTCTTCATTAAAGATTTCATGGGTACAGTATGTGGATAGACCAACTGCTGGTTGGTTTTTTCAGGAGGCCCGAATGCCACTCCCACATGTGTGTGTGTGTGTGTGTGTGTGTGTGTGTGTGTGTGTGTGTGTGTGTGTGTGTGTGTGTGTGTGTGTGTGTGTGTGTGTGTGTGTGTGTGTGTGTGTGTGTGTGAGAGAGAGAGAGAGAATGTGTGTGTGTGTGTGTGTGTGTTGGGTGTGTCTGTGTGTGTGAGTATGTATGTGTGTGTTTATGTGTGTACACT
>NC_082389.1:18617133-18627133 GCF_031168955.1 Gadus macrocephalus
GCTGCTGGGCAGGTTTCTATTAGTAGGGCTGACGTCAATGTGTAGACCAGACCACAGGACATTTGCTCGTGGTGAAGAGTTTAAAACCCCCTGTTGCCCATCAGTGTGGGCCGCCATGGTAAACACATGAGCCGTGTGCGTGTGTGTATGTTAGTGTGTATTCAGTAAGCACTCGAACTCTGTTGAGCTGAGAGGAAGAGGAAAGGGCTAAGCTAAGGCCACACTGCACGCGTTTTTCGGGTTAAAAAACGCGCATAACGCGCCTGTGGCTGCGCTGGATTTAGGAGTCCGAGGTAGGAAACCCAAACGCCGCCGTGTTTGGGTGCATGATAGAGCTTAGATCGGGTTAGATTAAATAATCTCGGATATAAATAACAATAATCGGGTTAAATAACTTCACATGGTGTGTCTGGTGTGTTTCCAGCATTCGTAGTGTTGATCAGCAGAGATATAGAAGACGTTGAGGTTGCTTAGCAACCAGACGCTGTCCATGCAAGTGAATGGAGCGTTCCCTCTTCGTCATAACTATCAAACCAAACATCCTTCACATTCACAGAGCGAACATTATGAAAGTAGAATGCACATTTCTCGCAATTTTTTTTTACATAAACGCTTTTAATGGCGTAACTATGTTACTATTTCCGCTTTTAATGGCGTAACTATGTTACTATTTCCACCCAGAATAAAGAAAGATGTCCGCCATATGCTTCTGTGCAAGCGTCACTACTAGTGTTGGCTCGTTCGTTCGCGAATCGGTTCGAATGAACGAGTCTTTAGGACGAACGAACCGAACCGGTTCGTTTCTCTCGTTCGTGTCGTTCACCATTCGATTCACCGGAAACTCGACTGAACGAACAAACGAGTTTCCGGTAGCACTAACTCCACTGAGTCTGACTGACTCAGCTGAGAACCGTGCAATGGCGTGCATTCCATGATGCGATTTACAGCTACCGGAAACCAGGCTGAACGAACAAACGATTCGCGAACTACTCCTCCCAGTTCAGTCGAGTTTCCGGTAGCACTGAGTCTGACTGACTCAGCTGAGAACCGTGCAATAGCATGCATTCCATGATGCGATTCACCGCTACCGGAAACTAGGCTGATTCGCGAACGACTCCTCCCACTTACCGGAAACTCGAATGAGCTGGGAGGAGTCGTTCGCGAATCGTTTGTTCGTTCAGCCTGGTTTCCGGTAGCGGTAAATCGAATCATGGAATTCACGCAATTGCACGTTTCTCAGCTGAGTCAGTCAGACTCAGTGGAGTTAGTGCTACCGGAAACTCGACTGAACGAACGAACGAACGAACGAACGATTCGCGAACGACTCCTCTTGGCGAATCACGTGAACTGGGTCACGGAAACAAATCATTAAATCCACTACTAGTCTCTGCCAGTGACGTCGGGTCAAGCTCCACGCTGGTTGGCTATCGCGGCTAAGCGTCACGCGTAGGCTCGTCAAACGTTACATTTTTTTTGAACTTTGTGTGTTGGTGCGTTGGGCGCGTTGGTGTGTTTACGTGCGTCATTACGTGCGTATGCCACGTTTAAACGCCACTAACGCCTCGTGCCCACTGCCTCCGTCCGTTGACTGCTCCCCATTGACTTTGAATGGGGACGGACGCGCAATGCATTGTGGATCCGTGTGCTGAAGGCTCCGTCAAAAAGTTGAACAATTTTCGGCAGCGACGGATCCGTCATCCAATCAGATCACGTATGCACATTTAAGCACTGTGACACTACTCGGGCTCTGACGACCCTGGAAATCTCCCCCATCCGTCAGCCACGCCTTCTGAGTCCTTTGATCCACTCGCCATAGCAGTGGGCATGAGGCGTAACGCGCCGCTTTAACGCGTGTAACGCGTCTACGCGCCTATACCAATGGTTCCCTATGCAAAAATGCCGATTTTCAACGCCAACGCGCGTGCAGTGTGGCCTTACCTTCCTTTCGTACTTCAAATGGTAAGTGTTGGTGACCTCATGCATGAACCGTACTGCTGGAGGTATGTCTGTGTTACATGCAGGGCTCAATGCCAGCACTGGTGTTCGATGCGGTATTGTGTGTTTGTCCCTTTAACTGCCACCACAGGATCCAGGAGATGAAGGTTCTGGATGCCTACCACGTCACTGGGACAAATGAGAAGATGCAAATCGGGATCATAGAGGCCACCCACATGACTGGTACACCACCAAACTACCCACCAACTCTCAATGATGTATAAATGTGCATTTCCTGTTGAAAAGGGCTAGCACTTGTAGTTTTTGCGTTCCTTTGTTTATGTGACTTCTCCTGACCCACTATGTTTCCCCTTATGAAAAGGCTAGGTTAGTTTGGGGTACCTCTTCCATGTGCATCACAAGTTTATTCTCTGTTAAAGACCTTAGGTTAGTGGTGTGTGCCACCCCTGTCATTTTGTTGAAGTAGAGAGTAGGAAGGTTTGCTTTCATTCATTTCTGGTTACCTGTACTTGTTATGTGAGGTTCTTTGATTTGGCACAACCTTCAGTCCCTCTTTTGTCTATATTGTAGATAGAGTGTACCACATTAAACACGTGTGACTCACCACACCTTTTGTTCCTCACCTGTTGTGCTGGTTTATGTTTAATTATTTCCTCTAGAAACTAGGGTTGTAACAGTCTACATGATACAGTCATACACAGATGTATTCAAAATAGTCTGGCTCTATAGAAATGTAAAGCACGTTATGTAAAGCCCTATGTTACATATGAAGATGGTGTTGAGTTGGGAAATTAAATGGTGGGCAAACCACCAAACCCCTTTATTCAGTTGAAAATAGTTTAATTCCGGACAGCTGATGTGTTTGTGAAAATAGGAGGGGGGAGGGCAACAGATGGGAGCTTCTGCAAAACATGAGGTTGCCTCCCTCAATTATTTCCTCATAAATTATGAAATGTATAATATATATTTAATACCCGACTCCTTTGGAAATAATTCACACATACACACAACAAAAGGTATGTCTATTTATCCCGCTCAGTGACAGCCTCATATCTTTTCCTCTAATTTAAATAGGGAAAACATATGTGAGATAGTTTGCTGATGTTTTGAATAAACTGGTATCTGGACAACAGCAACCTGGATTGGTACATTAATATGGAACATAACTGAAACTCCCTGCCTTTCTCCCGATGAAAATGATCTAGAAAAAATATGAAAGAGTATTGCCTAGCCAAGAAGACTCTGAAGACACCAGCAGTTGAATATTTCATGCTCATTTTAATATATTATAGAAAAACCAGCAGAGAACAGTATGTTACAATACATCGTGTGAGGGAGAGAATAATCTTTTGGAAACATAGTTTTATATTTCCTCAGGCAGATGTTCAATGACCGGTCAGGTAATAATATATTGCCATTATATCATCTAACTGTATTATAAACACTCCTCAGGCAGCAGTTAGGAAAAGTAGCAGAGCGACGGACAAGCACCTCCAAGCCGAGGCTGCTCGTCCATCTGTGTACAAACTCTTTCTACAGAGGGGACTTTGTGGAAAAATCAGAAATTTGAGATTAAAAGTTTATTTGAAATAACAAAATCTAAATCCATAACCGTAATAATTTCAGGTCACATACTGAGCTAAAAAAAACAATGAGATAAAAATGATTGTGTGGGGCCACCAGAGATTCTCCATCGATTGGTGGAGCGTATAAATAATACATCAATCCAAAGCAGTACTGTTATATCCTATCCAAGTAAAAGGTAATAAATATACTGTTACAAACAGCTGAAGGTCAGCAGCCACAACGAGGCTGGGTGCAAGAAGATTATTGTGCGAAATGTACACACACACACACACACACACACACACACACACACACACACACACACACACACACACACACACACACACACACACACACACACACACACACACACACACACACACGCACCCGCACACAAACACACCTTATCGTATATCTATGCTTTTCTGACGACGTACCTTCAAGGTTATGTGGCGGGAGCTGCAACCAGCTGCAGACCCGCCTGCTTTATTCAAAGTGCTAAATAGATAATCAAATATAATACAAAAGAAAAGCCTACCCATGAAGTCCTCGCTGACATAATGTTTGCACACAACTTTTAAAAGTTTTGGCTTAAGCTGGGCTCACTGGTTGTGATACTGGGGTGGTTCTCGTTCCTCCCAGAGTCTGATCTACATTGAATATTGTTGAATTGGAGATTTAGTGTAATCAATTAAGATGACCTGGGAACATTGCAAAGGTGGCAGTGAATTATGTCAAAGTGCTTTTATTTTGAAAATCTTTGGAGTTCTCGTCCCATTTAATGAGCAATTTCACTCTTTATAAAAAGGTTGATTGCTTATGAGCTCCAAAAAATGTAATCTGTATCTATACAAACACATTATGTTCAATATTTGGCTTTAAATGTTCCTTATTAGGTCCCGCAACTAGGTGGAAAATGTACTCTCTGCCCCAAATGTCACAAAGTGCAAATTGTGCTGGGAAGTCAACTAATTACATCCATGAATCACAGTTTGATGTATAAAAATCGAACACTATTGCCAGAACAACAGGAAGACTGAGTGAGACTCGCAACCATATCCTTTTGAGTAAAAATACCCCAAATTGTTATGAACCAACTTGTGCGTTCAATAAATAATAATAAAAAAAACACTTACCTAAGAAAGGGTTGTAAAAAAACTTCAACAAAGGCACACAACCTTTTTTAGACAAGTGTTAGCAAAAACATGTAAAAACTAATACAAAGACCAGTAGTTTGGGTGAACATGTGACCTCATATCAGCCGATCCAAACACAATAAAAAGAGTTAAAACTCAACATAAATATTTCCCTCAGAGTGCGATCTCTGAGACCTTTGCGTGACCCAGAGCGTTTTACAGTTTGGTGTGATGATGACTCATCCCTTCACCTCCATAGAGGCAGGAGGGACGGCACTCAAGACCCTCTTGGGGTCTACCAGTTCTACAGCAGCAACACCCCCCCCGCTCCATGTTGTCACGGCAACACTTGACCCTTTACACCAGCGGGGAGCTAGAAGGTGGTGCTCAAAAAGAGAACCCTTGCCACATAGGGTGGGGTGTCCAGCCCTCTCCCCCCGGGGTTGGGCCCCTAGTCAACGGCCTGTGGGAGGCCAGCTCGCAGGATTTCTCCACTGCGATTTAAAACCATTTCAATCAGAAGCAGCGACGCGCCTTTCGCGCCGTAGCGAGGACAAAGCTCCGCCCTGTTATGTCTCCGACAGGGCGACGCCGTTCCTGTCCTCCTCTCCTCCCCCGTCCGTCACGCCGTTGGCCTCTTGGGGGGCGTCCGACCCCGTCCCCAGCCCGCTGTCCTGCTGCTCCAGGGTCACCTCAAACTGAAAGGTGGAGCTCCCCAGCAGGCCCCCCTCCAGCTCCTCCTCATCCTCCTCCTCCTCCTCCTCCTCCTCCTCGCCGGGCCGGCCCCCCTCCCCGTCGCTGCTGTAGAGCGGCGGGGAGGGACTCTGGGGGATCATGCTCTGGTACCAGTTGCGGTTGTCCTCCAGCGTGTCCAGGATGTCCTGGGCGTCGGGGTGCACCAGGTCGGCCCACGTCTCCCACAGCGGGTGGACGATGTAGTCGATGAAGCCCACCTGGAGGAGCAGAGGCAGAGGGAGTCAGGGAGGGTGTGGGCTCGTTCAGAAGATGGACGTACGTATATCGAAACAGACTCAAAGCCTATAGTCTAGCTATGTATACACTAAAGAGGACAGTATGAACCTTAGCAGGACAGCGACAAAGACAGTGATCTTATGCAGCCAGTATCAAAGGGACGGGGACAATATGAACCCTAAACAGGATGTCGCCGTAGGTACCTGCGTCCTCTCCACGGAGGCCGTGTGTTTGTCACACATGGGGCTGATCTCCATGCCGCGCTGCCTCTCGCGGTCGCCCTGGTGGAAGAACTCCTCCATGATGCGGTCGGTCCACTGGCGGTACAGGTCCAGGGACTTGGTGGGGTTGCTGAGGTCGGCGCAGTGCACCATGTTACGAAGAACCTGGGGGGGAGACGGACGCTTAGCACCTTCAGCCTGTGTCTGTGTGTGTGTGTAAAGATGTGGATCGGTAATGCCAATGGTGATCTACGGTATTATATGCACACTTGGGAGTGCACAAGTGTGTGTGTTTGTGTGCACATGGTTGTTTCGTACCTGCATACGGTCGGTGTAGTTGTCCAGCAGCAGCACTCCGGAGCTGGTCACCTTCTTGGTCTCCACCATGGTCTTCAGATTGGCCAGCAGGCTCATGTGTTTGGACATGTCCGTCGCCAGCACCTGATTGGAGAGAACACAAGTTAAGCGGGGCGAGCCTGGTGAACGAAGCCTCCCTATCTTATGTTACGCCCACAAGCACCGGCGTCCATGTCACCATGCCACTAATGGTAAATGGACTGCATTTATAGAGCGCTTTTCTAACCAGTGGCCATCAGAATATTGCCCGACATTCACACACCGACGACGGAGTCAACCACACAGGGCGACAACCAGCTCGTCGGGAGCGGTCAGGGTGAGGTGACTTGCTCAGGGACACCTCGACGCTAAGCTAGGAGGAGCCGGGGATCGATCCAGCAACATTCAGGGTACCAGAGAACCCGCTCTACCTTCTGCGCTGCATAGCAAAGCATTACGTTTCATTTGAAAAAAAAACGGACCGATTCACTGCCACAGCTTGTGCCCGGCCAATCACACACTTTCAGACCAATATAGCAGCCGGTGTCTCCTCACCATGTCGATCACCATCCGCCGCAGCATCTGCCTCTGCTTCTTGCAGACGTTCTGGAAGATGTCACAGTTGTCCTCCTGCAGCAGCTTGAAGCCCACAGCGAGGTGGTGGTTCTCCAGCACCGACTCGTCGTTGTACATCAGGGCCAGCTCAGAGTCTGGGGAGGGAGAGGGAGAGGGAGGGGGAGGGGGAGGGAGAGAGGGAGGGTCAGAAATGTTCCGAATCCATATTTCGTCCAATAATTTGACCTCTGACCTTAATAAAACACATCATGTCATTCATGCCTCCATAATGTGCTGGTCAACAGTGAGGTGGGGGGGGGACTCACTGGTGTTGATGAGGAACTGGTTTGAGACCCCCGGGTGGTCCACGTCATGGATAGCAGCAGCAAAGATGGCGGCCAGGACCTCTAGGTCTGTAAAGACTCCCTGTATTACAGAAAACATCAAAGGGAATTAATATCATGTTAATAAAGCAATTTGGGGGATCTTGACATTCCAGCGTTACTGTGTTCAACATCTTAAAAACCTTCTCACTTCAACTTGGCGTAAGAAACATTCTTACACAAAGTTTATAAAATACAACCGAGAATGGCTTTAAAGTTTATTCCCAATTCCGGTTCCGCCTGGAATAAGAGACGCGTTGTGAGGCAGAGTCAGAGCCTTGAGCTGTGTGCGCTCAGCGGTGGGGGACTCACGTGGAGCGCGGGCGTGGACAGCAGGATGTGCGTGGACTGGGCCACGTCGGCGGCGTGCAGGCTGTTGTGGTACGCCACGTCGCTGTGGTAGTGGTCCTCCAGCGTCAGCAGGAAGGTCACCAGGACGTCCGCCTGGATCCGGAACGTACGCATCAGGTCTCGCTCCTGGTGACGACGAAGGGGGAGGGGAGAGGACGGAGAGAGAGAGGCGGGAGAGGGGAGCGAGACGTTAAACAACCAACTGGAAGCCCAGGGCTTGGTCATCACTGTGGATCTGTGTTTCTGAGTGATTTAATGGGGAGAACAGCACGCAGAACACACAGTGCACTGTAGTCTGCTGCAGTGACTCAACCCTGTTCACCGTCACTTCAGCTCGTGGATGCGGGTGGGTGTTTGTGTGTGTGTGTGTGTGTGTGTGTGTGTGTGTGTGTGTGTGGCTGTGACATGGTGACGCGGCGGTTGGGGGCTGACCTGGAAGATGGCGTACATGGTGCAGGTGAGCGGGCGGTTGTGGGAGTGCAGTGCCACGCTGAAGATGTTCAGCCCCCACTTGTTGACGTCCTCCAGGTCCTGAGGAGGCCGAGGGGAGTGGGGAGAGAGGGGCGGAGAACAGAAGAGAAGGTCAACGAACGCTCTGGACTCACACGGGATGATGGGAACATGATCAATTCTATAATTCTAATTGTTGCTGCGTGCCGTTTCCCCGAGCCCCTATGGGCGCATTGGGGTGTGTGAGGCCGTGTCGTGTGTACCTTGGACAGCAGCTCCTCCTGGTCCGTCTTCACGCCGAAGCGGCTGACCACGGCGCCGGAGGTCAGGCTGACCTTGCGCACGCCGCTGATCTGGGGCAGGGTCCCGCCCCCGCCGGCCTGCTGGTGCTGGACGGCGGCGTGCTGGGAGCCGTGCTGGCTCTGGGGGCCCTGCCTCCTCTTCCTCCCCTGGGCCTTGGGCACCGGGCAGGGCAGCTCCACGTCGTGGGGCTGGTCTGTGGAGAGACGGGGGGACAGATGGAGGGGTCACATTGGGGTCTCGCATTGAAAATGGAAGATACATTACCGTGCAAAAGTTTGGGGTCACTTAGAAATGTCCTTATTTTTTTTAAGAAATACAGAAGCACAGTCTAGACATTGTTAATGTGGTAAATGACTATTCTAGCTGGAGACGGCAGATTTTTAATAGAATATCTACATAGGTTTACAGTAGCCCATTTCCAGCCACCATCACTCCTGTGTTCTAATGGTAAATTGTTTAGCTAATCGTGTTAAAAGGCTAATTGATGATGAGGAAACCCCCGTGCAATTATATCAGCACAGCTGAAAACTAAAAGTATTTTCGTGGAAAACATGAAATCGTCTGGGTGACACATATCTTTTGAACGGCAGTGTAAGTATAACAAAAATCTCCCTCCCAAATGACTTTTAAGTGACTCTCGGGAGGGTACGCAGGTTTTACTTGGTGCTTTTTAACCTTGTAAAAGGCTACTTTACATTGTTAGCAAGGTAGCAAGCTAACTGTTAGCTATAATCAGGCTCACCACCGGATATTAGAACACAGTGTTTTCTAACTCAACCCTTTCCTATTGCCTAAGCTTTTTCTCTAAGAACTCCTTGCACAAGTCCACACTGTTGTGTGTCAACACGGTTTCAAGCGCGTATTCATGATCCCAAAACAAGGGACAGTCAGGGGACATCCACGTCGACATAAGGGCCTTGAGTCATGAGAAGGCTGATGCATGCGATGCGGGGCCATTGACGCATTTGGAAAAACCCTGACCAAAACGACGCACAGAAAGGAAGTGTCAAGTGTCGAGGAAGTGCATCGTGGCCCTTTAGTGTCTGCTGCGGGCATAATATTGTCTCGCATGATGATCAGGGTAGTGTGTGTGTGTTACCCTCTGTGAGGTATGTGTGTGTGTGCTGATGTGGTAACATGCAGCGTTGGGAAAATGAACGTCTCAGCTGTGCCCAACAGCCCTCAGGAGACACGGGTAAGATGATTAGCGTCAAACTGAAGGGCCTCTATTCTCAGAGCCCCAGGGACGCTGTGTAGTGCAACGTCTCCATCGCCCTCCTCTGACCCTCCCCTCTGCTCGTCCTCTCTCGTATTTAACCATCCACCCGTCATCTATGTTCTCAAATCCTCCTCCTCTACTTGTTTGTTCCTCCTCTCTCTCCCCCAGTCTCTCCCTCCTCCCCGCTCTCTCTCTGTTTTTCTAATCCTCTCATCCATCTCTATCTCTAGCGTCCCTCACTCCCACCACTCTTGCTCTCTCTCTCTCTCTCTCTCTCTCTCCCCCTCTCTCTCCCCCTCTGTGTTTACCAGGCGGTGCAGAAAAGGCGCACTGCGCAGATTTCTCCGGGCCCTGGATTCAGGCAGCTGACGTTCCTTGAAGAACTGAACCGCTGATCCAAACCCATCTGAACCCTGAACACAAGCACCGCCTATCTCTCTGATGGACCAAATGTTTTTTTTGAGGACCACAAAAAACTCTTGTGAGGATCTTGAGGTTGGATGACTGTGGCTGACCAGGACGGTTCTCTGACGTGTTTGGCTGAGCGAGTGT
>NC_082389.1:18629633-18641421 GCF_031168955.1 Gadus macrocephalus
GGATTTAATAATGATATATTGAAATAAGTATCTTATTTCTATATATATTCTAATGCTATTTTACACAAAAAACTAAATGTGAAAACAGCCTCTCTTTGCATACCCCCACAGTTTCTTGTTATGCAGCTGCTTTCTGTTAAAATGATTACAATGACACATATGGGGAGAGAGCTAGACAGATGTGTGAGAGAGAGAGAGAGAGAGAGAGAGAGAGAGAGAGAGAGAGAGAGAGAGAGAGAGAGAGAGAGAGAGAGAGAGAGAGAGAGAGAGAGAGAGAGAGAGAGAGAGAGAGAGAGAGAGAGAGAGAGAGAGTTGTCCTGCCACCAATGGCAGGACAACCTTAACGCCATGGCAACAGAGTCATGTGACTCGCCTGCCTCTTCTCGCGGTGGTCTCCCCTCCTCCAAACACACATCCTATCACAGCATATGCACTCCCTGTCTCTGTATCTCCCTACCTCTCACACACACACACACACACACACACACACACACACACACACACACACACACACACACACACACACACACACACACACACACACACACACACACACACACACACACACAGGGGTGTGCAGAACATCTCTGGTTGGAATTCTTTAGGCAGACACACTGAAATACCCCTATACTAGAACATGCTGAGTGCAACAGACGCTGACGCTCAGAAACAAACATACGCACAGACACACACAGACCTACACAAACACACAAACACAGACGCACACACACACACACACAGAGACGCACACAAACACACACAGAAGCACACACACAAACACACACACAGACACACACAGACGCACACACACCACAGACACACACACAGACACTCACACAGATGCAGACAGGCGGTATTGTTGGAAGAAGAGGCTGAGCAGTGTTATTGAGATTGAGACGTCTAGCTAAAGCTATAACCCATGGCTGTTTCTCCTAGGGTGTCTGATCGTCTCACAAAGGGAAACACAGAAAACGGGAGCTTTCCTTTGTTTCCTCATGAGGTCGTTGCCTCATCTCCAACGCACGCACACACAAACCAATTTCAAGACGTAAAGGATTCTTTGGGGATAACTGGTTTTTTTGGGGAGAAGTTGTTGTTCATATGTGGTAGTGTCTCCAACAGAAGGGTCTTTTGTCTGCTTCCAGCGGGGTGACCCCCGCCGACCCCTCACAGCTGCCTATTAACCTCAGAGAAGACGGCAGAGTTCCCACTGCACTTCACAAAGGCTTGGCTTCACATGAGAAAAAAAGCCAGTGGACTGCCAGGGACAGACCATAAAACAAATATCAAAGAGTCTTAATAGGGACTTATATACATAAAGGCTTTGGAATATGAAAAAAGCTGGAGGATGATGACCGTGGGCGAAGCGCCGTTCAAAGGAGGGGTCGTAACTCACTCCTTTGAAGTGAGAAGCAGATTCAGCAGGGTTGGCTGGACCCTTTTAGCGCAGGACTTGAGCCGCATGGCTTTCAGGAGTTCGCCGTCCCCCCAAGTTCAGACGCAACTCTAAGAGCCCTTAGACGCATTGATGGAGGGGCCTGTGAGGGGTCCATGGCTCGATGTGCAATACCTCAAGGCCATACATCCTGTTGCGTCAACTGAGAGTGCACAAACAGGCGCAAGCACACATACACACACACACACGCGCAGCCAAGCACACATACACACACACACACACGCGCAGCAAGCAGCAAGTAGTTGCACATCAAGCAGTAGGAGATTTGTTGGTTTTTCTCAGAAAAGGACAGGATGAGCTTTGAGAAACGCAGTAAAGGCGAACATCAAGGCCGGAGGTTGTCCCTCACATGGAGGGTTACCCCATTCTGAAAGGGTTTTAATAGGTTGCAAAAAGTGAACCCATTTCATGTGGGATAAATGCTTACCGAAGCTTAAAAAGTATTATTTTTTACTTAAGATACACCGAAATGAAATGCAGTGCATAAGAAAATAATATATCACGTTCTCCATTTAATACTTCCAATTAACACTAAACTTCTGACCAAATTTCAGACAGAAACAAAAAATAAATAAATGTCCATCTCACCTTTTGCCAACTGGGAAGCAAAGTTAAGTTCTTCTCATTCTTCTCAGAGCAACATAGTCCCATTGTCACTGAAGGCAAAAACCAAGTGTGGTAACGCTCCGGTAAAGAAAGGTTCTGCTCTCTGCTCGCGCTGTATGTCTCTCTCTCGCCCTCTTTCTCTCTCTCTCTCCAACTCTCTGTGTGAGTGAGTGAAGTGTTTGTCAGAATGCTGTCTGGGGGCTTGTGGCGACCGACAGGAAACACATGGTAATAAAGCAAAGTTTGACTGACTAACCCATACAGTGTATGTGAGACAGACAGGCTCCACCCCCTGCCTGGAAGGCCCCCGCCTCCTCCACGTCAAGCCCTGCCCACTTCCCTTGTTGCTTCCTCCTTTGCTGCTCAATTATTGTTCGCTTTGCTTCCCTGTTGAGGTCATTTACTGGCAAGAGAGGCGATGAGACCGGTGACATACCTGAGAAAACAACAACTCGCTGCAGTACGACCTTTCAAACCACCTTGAGTAATCAAGAAATTATGACTAATGAGTGTTTGAGTGACTGTTGACACTGTCAACAGGCAGGCGAGAACTTCCAAAGAAGTTTCTCATTTCCACCGTCTGTCATACTACCAGGAATAAAAAAATAAATAAACAAAAGACGAGGGATATGTCGTGGTTCCATCGAACCAAAGCGTACCTTCCACCGCACTGTGTTTACTGTCCCTTCTGTTTTATTTATCCTGGATCAATGACATCTTGTGGATGTGAAGGACATTTATTCACCATAACAGTAATCACTACTCGCCTCCTCCGCCGCCCCTCTTCAATCAGCTGTAATCGCCCGCTGTCATTTAGTGGCCATTACTGCTAGCCTGCGCGCGCTGACCCACCGCTACATCTGTTTCAATCATTTCGTCAGTTTTTCCCCCCTCTCTCTCCGTCGCCTGGTCGACGTCTGCGCTTCAAAGTCAAAGTGACCACACGTGAGCTAGAGTTTCCTAGGGTTGGTTGCTAGCGTTGCCCCCGCTCCGCACGCTATCCCACGAGCGAGCGCTACCATGCTAACTGGATTCAGATGTTCAGTTTTTGTCCAAGGCCGTTCGTCGACGTAAGCGCGCGCGTGTGTTTGCGTGCATGTGTGTGTGTGTGTGTGTATTTGGTGCGTGTGTGTGTGTGTGTATTTGGTGCGTGTGTGTGTGCGTGCATGTGTGTGTGTGTGTGTGTGTTTGGTGCGTGTGTGTTTGCGTGTGTGTGTGTGTCTGTGTTTGTGTGTGTGTGTGTGTGCGGGCATGTGTGTGTGTGGTAGTGTGGCAAAGGGGCTAATGATAGTGAGGAGTTGAGGAGTAAGGGTGTGGGGGGGAGGGTAGCTCCCGCCCTGTGAGCTCATAGCGGTAGCGAGGACTCTGGGCAGCCGGGTGTGTGGTCCTCCGAGCCCCCCACCTCTCCACCACCACTGCGTCCTCCCTACCTCCCGCCCTCCTCTCCTGACACACCTGCAGAGTGGTGGAAAACCAGGAGGCAGCCCTGAGGCGGAGGTTATTACAGCCTCGTTATGGGGCCGCTTCGTGTTACATCGTGTGTGCGTGAGCTAAATTGGCATGAATCATGAGACCGTGTGTAGGCGTCGGGACAATTCAATGCATTGCAAAATATTGGGAATCTCCCGCAGTGCGATGTGTTGCAATATGAGGGTTCATATATTTTGTCTTTTAGAGTTTATTGGAAAAATCACAAACACACACGCGCACAATCGCAGGATTGCCAAAGCGTGCAGACGATTAAAGCTGTTGACGTCCCTTCAGGGTATGAGCGACCCTCACTCCCGCTACAACAACACAACAACACAACAACACAACAACACAACGCTGGTCCGCCGCCCGGCGCTGGTGGATCCGCACAATGGAAGCACACCGTGATTCATGGTGAACAACGCGTCCTGTACTTCCTGACGCGTGACGTGATGGATGTGTGTAACATGTGTACCAGCGGCCCTATTGTGTAGCGGGGGGGGGGGGTGGCTCGTGACGCGGCCAGACCCCTTAGACTCAACCCGGGATGGGTCCTAGGGGGCCGGCTATTGTCGTCTGGCCGCACTACCACTGTGGGGGGGGGGGGGGGGGGGGTAGAGGAACTAAGAGACAGGAAACTGGTGTCATGGTCACCCATCAACCCACCGCCCACCTCTCTGTACACACAAACACACACACAGGCGCACACACAGACACACACACACACACACACACACACAAAGCGTGGGCCCTCCCTGCTCCAGACCACCGGGCCCCCGATCTGCCACTGTTTATGTGTGTTGGTATATGTGTGTGTGTGTGTGTGTTAGCCTGTGCGTGTCCGCGCCTGTGTGGGTGGGTTGGTGTGTGTTGGTGTGCGTGTGTCTGTGGTTTGGTATATGTGTGTGTGTGTGTGTGTGTGTGTGTGTGTGTGTGTGACCGCTGCAGGAAGCAGACAGCGCCACCCGGGGTGTGTAGCAGGCGGGCTCCAGGCGGGCGCTGCTGCCGTTTGAGGCGCTGTTACGTACGCGGGGGGTAGGGTAGCAAACCGCCATGAAGCGGGTTAACCCTAACCCTAGCCTTCTAGCCTTCTATTCAGAAGGCAGCCAGGCTGAGCTACTGCCAGGATGTCCTGTGTCTGCGTCAGGCAGTGCAGATAACCTTTCAGGTGTCTGTTAGCAACAGAATGTGGTTCTACACTACAAATACTACGTGCCGACAGGAAACTACGACTACGACGATGGTTTATATACATATATGTGTCATGTATGTTCCCCCAAATGATTGCTTATAGAATACGACACATTCAGCAAAAATATTAAATTATATAATATAGCCAATAGATACACGACCAAATATGACAATCCAAACATTGACAACGACATGCGTATGAAATACGTATTACAAAATAATATGTTGTTCAATTTGAACCAAACTTGATAGTTTGAACCAAACTTGATCGTCAACACAACGACAATGGTACACTGAACTCTAAAGCTATAGCTCTATTGCCTGCTGTGACCACCGTTGATGTTCCCTCCAGGGTCTTTCTGATCCACTCTTCGGTGGAGTGCGACTGTTGCGGTTTCTCCCACTGGACGGCAGCTGTCAACGTGTGACAGACGGATCCACGTAATGTAGTGGACTTCAGCGTTGCCTGAGGACTGAGGGATGTCTCCACCCTTGTGTATGGTCTGTGTGACCGGTGAACGGAATGGAACTGAACATTCTACCTGCGGTTTGAAAACATGCATGTGCATACATTTCAGAATAACTCAAATTTGACAACTTGGGGAAGTCAAATGGCCGGGTTATGGTTATCCAGAATTGAGATTTGAATACCTCCCAAGCAACAGATATCAGAATATTTGAATATTGGTGCGCCGCAGCGCGCATGTCGACTGAAGTCCCAGAAGAGGAACCCTTGTGCACGCAGCAGCGGATGGAGAGGCCCAAACAAAGGGCTCGGGTTCACCGTTGGCAGGGCTGCTTTCTTATCATAGCTCCAGCCTGGCGTTCTCTCTCGCTCTGCTCGGTGCATGCGTCCACCGCTGGACTGAGAGGGACAGACTTGGCATGCGGTGGTGGTACCCTGGTGTCTGGCCACCGTGTTATTCAAACATAACAGGAACTCGGCGACCTTCTATGCAAACCCGGCCCTGCGCTCCGCTCTGTGGTTTACAGCAGATCCATAAAGAGCCACGGCTGAGTTCGCCGCGAGCCACCGCAGAACAGCTGCTGCTTTGCAAGTGCGTCAATGTGGCAAAAAAAAAGCAATTTACATCTCGAGTGACAGCGGTTGCAAGTGACAATGGTTGCAACAAAGGACGACTGTGGCGCTAAACAAGGCAGTGTCTGAGAAGGGCGTGATCTCTGGTGTCGCTGCATTAAAGAGAAGTCCACCTCCAGGGTGAGTGGCCTCCTGCCACAATGCAATTATATCAGGAACTATCTGCCATTCTTTTTAACGACATCAAATATTTTTTCAAGTTTAAAACTCAAAAGGATGGATTTATGACACTTGGCAAAGGGAATAAAGCGAGTAAAGTAAATGATTGATACGTGCACAGCTGGGAAACCATCCAGACTCATACAGTATCATCTGCATACACTTACAGATCGTGGTTTATGCACGTCCAGTATGAAGCCAGCCTCTGTCTGGCCCATGTAAAACCCCCCCCAGACCTATCTGAGCGTAGCACGTTGCTATGATAGCAGTAAAATAATTAGGCCTATGCTTCTTGCAGTAGCATAAACTAGGTGTCTGTTAGCTGGCGTGAGTTGATCACACTACAAGTTAGCTTGGGACACCGTAACACATGATATAATATTCAACATTTCATTGATCTGTGAGTGACACCGGATACAGTCTCTTACCCTTTATCTTCTCCTTGTTTTGGACCTTCTTCATTTTTATTTATTGAATTATGTTTTGATTAGTAAATGTCATTGTTGCTTAACTGTTTTCAAAGAATACAAAGCCCATCGTTTTACAGTGGGACTGTGGTAATGTCTTCGACTCCCCCATCACAGTAAATTATTCGATGCACACTCGGTCTGGCCTGCTTTGGAGTTTGATGAGGGCTCCATTGTACTCACATTTGACTCTGATGAATGACACAAACGTACACAAATCGAGTTGGAACATGAACCTGTTCGTCTGAATGCCATGACCACTTAAATGCAATATCTCCATGATAGAAACACCAAAACCACAGGAAACAGCAAAGCAGAACTAAAGACACCATCCAAACAGGTGAAGGCGATTGATCAGTTCATGCATAAATACGCACACACATACACAGGCTCACACACACACACACACACACACACACACACACACACACACACACACACACACACACACACACACACACACACACACACACACACACACACACACACAGACAGAATTTAACCAGCAGCACCTTCACACATACCCACACGCACATGCCACCATACACGCGCACACACACACACACTCAATCAAAGCAGTTGTCAACAGGGTCGCTCTCACTTTTTTTTTCTCCATCCGCTCCCTTGATTGACATCTCCTATGTCATGTCGACCAGCACCACCTCCACCACCTCCACCCCCACACACACCACCACCCCCCCCAGCGGTCCTACCTTGGTGGAGGCCATGTCGCTGACGGAGCGGTACGTCTGGACGGTCTCCAGCTGGTCCAGGCACCAGTCCAGCTCCTCCACCGTCTCCAGGGCCAGCTTCTGGTACGACTCGTCTGCCAACACACACGCATGGAGTCAGGGGTCCCGAACAAACACACACACACAAACACACACACACAGAGTCATGGGCCCGAACACACACACACACACACACACACACACACACACACACACACACACACACACACACACACACACACACACACACACACACACACACACATATGGAGTCAGAGGCCCGAACGCACACACACACATGTAGTCAGGGGCCGGAACACAGACACACACATGTAGTCAGGGGCCCGAACACACACACACAAATGTAGTCAGGGGCCCGAAACACACACACATGTAGTCTGGGAGCCCGAACACACACACACACACACACACACACACACGTAGTCTGGGAGCCAGAACACACACACACACACACACACACGTAGTCAGGGGCCCGAAGACAGGTGTGTCTGTCCTGCTCTCCACGTGCCCCGTCCCATCCTCTCCCTCTCTCCGTCTCCCTCTCTCTTTCTCTCTCTCCTACTCCCTCTCTTTCTCTCTCTCCTACTCCCCCTCTCTCTCTCTCTCTCCTACTCCCTCTCTCTCTCTCTCTCTCCCCCCCTCTCTCACTCTTTCTCTCCCCCTCCCCCTCTCTCTCTCTCTCTCTCTCTCTCTCTCTCTCTCTCTCTCTCTCTCTCTCTCTCTCTCTCTCTCTCTCCCAGCCCCACCTCAACACTTTTTCGTGCAGAAACCAGGAGGTCTGCTGCCTCCTATTGTTGCCATGTCGATGACCTCCCTCCCGACCACAGATACACACACACAGACACACACCACAGTGTGACGTCTATCGGGGCGATATGTTGTCAATGTGCCGTGACACCTAGAGCTGAACCCAGAATCTCCCCTCCGCAGAGAGGGAGAGCTACTGGGAGAGGAAGGTAGAAAGAGTGGGAGAAAGAAAGAGAGACAGCAACAGTAGAAAGAAATGAAGAAAGAGAGGGAGAGACAAATATCAGCTGGACCTTTTGAAAAAAATGCAGAAAACAAGATAAACAAGAAAGAGAGAAGGCAGGGGATGTGGTATGGAGCAGCAAGCCCTGTGTGTTTGACTCCCTGACGCTAGGGAGACCAAACCAAAGCCCTTCCTCTGGCGCCATACAGCACGGAGCGCAACACGTCTGGGGCCTCCTGGAGTGGCTCCCGGGGACACTTAGGGGTCACCATTAAACTACTGAGCTTTGCATCCTATGTGTTAGTTATACATATATCCAGACACACACCAACATAGAATTGATGCAGAAGCAGAATTTAATTGCAAACTTGACTTCCTTCAGGGTATATAAGCACGCACCGACAAAACTATAATACTCGTCCTCCCCTCCTCCTCCTCCTCCCTCCTCCTCCACCCCCCTCCTCCTACTCCCCTCCTCCTACTCCCCTCCTCCTCCCTCCTCCTCCTCCGCTCCTTCTCCACCTCCTCCTCCTCCTCCCCTCCTCCTCCCCTCCTCCTACTCCCCTCCTCCTCCCCTCCTCCTCCTCCGCTCCTCCTCCCCTCCTCCTCTCCGCTCCTCCTCCCCTCCTCCTCCTCCGCTCCTCCTCCCCTCCTCCTCCTCCCCCTCCTCCTCCCCTCCTCCTCCTCCCCTCCTCCTCCGCTCCTCCTCCACCTCCCCTCCTCCTCCTCCCCTCCTCCTCCCCTCCTCCTCCCCTCCTCCTCCCCCTTCCCCTCCTCCCCCTTCCCCTCCTCCCCCCCTCCTCCTCCTCCCCCCCTCCTCCTCCTCCTCTTCCTCCTCGTCCTCCTCGTCCTCGTCCTCCCCTCCTCCTCCTCCTCGTCCTCCTCGTCCTCCTCGTCCTCCTCCTCCGAGAGAAGCCCATTGATCTGGGCCTCTTGAACACATGGAAGGCATTTTGTGCCCATATGTGAGCTCAATGGGACGGCCGCCACGCTGCATCCCAGCTCTACATCAGTGCCAGCCCTGGATCAAAAGGCCCATCTGAGGCCCGTGATGACTTCAAAGGCCAGACCCCAGAAGAACTAACCGCTGGGGGATCTGTGAGGAACCGCACCGAAGAGTGAGGTGGGTTGAGTCAAAGATTCAAAAACGCTGATCAGTATAAAGCTAAAACGTTACACTGACCAGCGTAGGCGCAGCAATAAGCATGGTGATCACTGTTTTAGTTTATTATAAAGGATAATAATAATAATATTAATATCGCTGCACTACAACAATAAGCATTATCAAGAAAGTAGCCTCATTAGGGCAAACTGTCAACCAGTGAGCTGAAGACCATTCCAGTGCTTATAGTTAGAGATTAACGGTTGACCACAAAGCCCTGAAACGCACAACATGGAAGCAGAGAAAGACAAACATAGGTCAATAAGCAGTCACCCAGCTGGGCCCTACGGCAAATTAAGGCCACTGGCCGGAGGAGAAGGCAGGGAGATACAAGACACGACTGAAGCGCTGTCTCCAAACTAGGTTGCTGCAACCCGATACTAATCAAGACTGAAATCGTTTGGAGCTGTGGTGTCAAAGAAGAATGCCTATGTGTAAAACGTGTATTTGCATGTGTTTATGTTTTTATTACGATGAGCTTGTAAAGAGTAGGAACTCACACACAGGCACGCACGCACGCACACACGCACACAAACAACCAAGTTAATCACTATTCATCAACACATTTAGATAATTATACATGGAGTGCCACCTTTTAATGATCACATATCCCAAAAAGAAAACAAATATCTCAAACTGGTCAGGAGAAGAGGTTATAACACTGTCACTAGAAGACGGTGGTGAAGATATGAGCACAGCAGTGAAAACAGTAGAGAGAGACAGTGCTCCAGACGATCCTTCACTGGGGAGCTGAAGGAGAGAGACAGTGCTCCAGACGTTCAGGGGGAGCTGAAGGAGAGAGACAGTGCTCCAGACGTTCAGGGGGGAGCTGAAGGAGAGAGAGACAGTGCTCCAGACGTTCTGGAGCACAAGGCCGGGCACACCTGTATGTGCACACATGTACGTCCATACATGTACTTCCATGCATGACGCCACTTGCCACCTCTCCATCTTGACATCGCAGTGAAGCAAGACACACAGGCGCACAAAGACAATGGCTTTCCTTGGGAATGAAAAGCAGGTCGAACGAGAGAGAGAGAGAGATGATAAGAGTCGGAAAACACTTATCGAGTTTGCACTTATCTGGCTTGGTTAGTTGAGCGACTTTGTGAGTTTTTAATAAGGATACACAGACACCTTCATCTGATCACAAAATGTAATATAGGAGAAATGATTGATCTTCCACGGCTACATTGGGCATTGCATGACATAGGATGTGAGCGGTGGGGAGGGGTGTGACCTCCTGTGGTGAGAAACACAGGAGGTGGATCTAGAGGTAGGTTCTGCCTCAAAACCAAACCACGCAACTAAGTCCTTTGTCCCTATTTGGCCCACTTCCCGTTCTGATTATTACTCTCTGTTCATAGTTTACGATAAATGCTTAAGTCCCTTCTGCTATTAAAACAATAACCATTCCTCGGTTATACACACACACCCACACGCACGCCCAGACAGACACACACACACACAAACACTCGCAGGCGCAGGCCTGTTCGACCGCCTATTCACAATGCGCTGTGTAGTTCAGCTGGCATGGAGCCACAGGAGGGATGGGCCACATTGAGTTTAATAGCTGTGCTGACGTCAATGACATAACTCACATAGTTAACCAGGCTGCACGCTCCCAGCCCTCTGCGCGCTCTGTCCCTTCAGCAGCGGCCTGGGAGCCGGGACCTGGACCGTTCTCCATAGAGCAGAGCTGGAGTGGAGACACTACCAGAGGTTCTGACACTGGAACCGACATGCTGAGATGCTGCACGTGTCAAATCCACAACCCCCTTTTTCCCTGCCTGGTCCACCGGCCATGGTCTTCCAGTCCAAGTACTAAGCTATGGATTCGGTTTGATATTAAGATGCTGTGTTTACGTTTTGGGGCGACAGGAGGGTCTACCTCATTGCAGCCGTGCAGCGTGAGCCTCTGTAGCTGTGTGAGATTTGTTCCTCATTGTAACAGCGATGCTGAGAATGCAAAGGCTCTTTAAAGTTGATACGCAATCAGTGCCATTTCAATTGTTTCCAGAGCACTTCTGCTTAGAATATGGAAGAATCCTGTCCAACGCAAGTTTATGCAACAAATACTTGTCTTAATTACCTTAAAAAAAAAAAAGTACTCTCGATACTACCTAAGTAAGCTTTGTAATAATGTCCAAAAAATTATTTGCCACATTGTTTAAAGTCGAAATACTAAACGCCTGCAATAGATTTTGTTGGGATATGGACTTAGACAAGAAGTGGAAATGTATTTTCAGCTAGCTCGTAAGAAAAAATGCCCTGTCTTTTGTATTACAACACAATAGAGAAATAATTGCTATAGTGTAGGTACATGCACACACATACACACATGCACACACACACACATACACACACACACACACACACACACACACACACACACGCAAACAAAGACGCACACCCGCACACACAGACATACACATGAGACGCACAGCCGCACACAC
>NC_082389.1:18641521-18671521 GCF_031168955.1 Gadus macrocephalus
AGAGAGAGAGAGAGAGAGAGAGAGAGAGAGAGAGAGAGAGAGAGAGAGAGACAGAGAGAGACAGAGTAACAGAGAGAGAGAGAGAGAGAGCGAGAGAGAGAGAGAGAGAGAGAGAGAGAGGGAGAGCGAGCGAGCGAGAGAGAGAGAGAGAGAGAGAGAGAGAGGAGGGAGAGGAGAGGGAGCAGGGAGAGAGAGAGAGAGAGAGAGAGAGAGAGAGAGAGAGAGAGAGCGGAGATGGGTAAACACAAGGCATCTAGTATTGTTTTTTCTTTATTCTTGATTTTGCAAGAGCAAGAGCCAGAGAGTGGTGTGCTGGAGCAGTTTCAGGGAACCACCCCACCCAACGGCTGATGGCTGCTCATCCATTTGAGAACTCTGATACATAATGCATGACATCGCCACCACGCACTCGCGGTGTCTGAATAATAACATGCTGCAGGAGGACTCAGCAGGAGATGCCCTGGAATCCTTCTCTCTGGAGACGTGGGGCAGGGATGTTGGGTCAGATGGGGACTTCTGTTTAAGTGTAGATATATGGGGGGGGATGGGAATGGAAAGGCATGAAAGAGAGGAGAGATGGAGAGCATGGCTGGATGGAATGACGACAGGGGGGGGGGGGGGGGGGGGAGGGCGGGGGTGTAACAATGATCACTGCTTAACAGCACCTACTGCAGGTGGCTTTTCTGGGCGCCTCCAGTAACAAGACAGAGGGTGATGATGGAAGCGGTTCATTGCAGAGTTTATTGGACAATGGGACATGAAGCAGGTTATCTCCCTGAGTGCGTGTTGGCTGGCTTAACCTGAGTGCGTGTTGCTGGCTTAAACCCATCATGTCTCAATGCCAAAAATTGCACTATAAAAACACAAGCACAAGCACTGCTTAAACCAGCCATCACCCCCCCCCCCACACACACACATCAACACACACACATCATCACACAGATCACACACACTCTACAGGGGGCTTATGTGAGACGGAACAAAATATTCATGTTCATCTCTTCAGAAAGTGTACCATCACGGCCCTCCCAACAAAGGAAGTAAGTCTACACATAGCACTTGATTGATGACTCGAGAGACTCTTTGAGGGACCTTTCAAAGTTCATGAATAAGTTTACGTCATTGGGTGTTTTCGTCCCAAAAATGTTGAGAGCACACATTTGTGGGCACCCGTAGTGTCTGGATCCCAGCCGTAACAGCTCTGCTTTACCAGTTCAACCAGAACAGTTAGTCAACACCTTAGCGTTGACTGCCTGTGTTTTCAGCATTGCCAATGTTTTCTTATGAAGTAGAGAGTTGAGTTGCGTTCTCCACCTTGAGTCCCCATCATAGATGTAATGGTAGGACCATAGTCTGAGGAATAACCAGGGTTTCACGTTTAAAGTTATTTCACAACATTACGGGTCAATAAAATAACATATACATCTCCTATAACCTGAACACACAGTAGACTTAGGCCGCATATATTCAGTGTTGTGGGACCCTTCATTTAATCTGCTGTGTTTTGGCTTTTTCAAGGTCAACAGGAGAGACTGTTATCTTTGGGTATCATTTCTTAAAAAGGTTATATGAGATTGCACAATCTTTTGTTATGTTGTTGAAACCCAGCACTTCACCCTGTGTGATCTCCCATTCGTATTATTTAGCTCAGAAGGAAGAACAAATTGCCTGTAGTGCGAATCTGGGTTCAATGCATTGACTCGGGTAAAATTCGGATTATACATACTGCAACTGCACTTGGTTCCAATTCAAGCAAATCGTTAGACAGCTCTTACAATATAGTGCTTATTTCTAACGTCTGTAGTTCATGATATGCTTTAAGGAAGAAAGAGCTATGCACTCAATCCTATATATTGCGTCTTATTGTATGGGACCAGTATAAAGACCATTCAGCCTCTGGCATGAACAGTTGAGAGCCCGCTATTGTGGGAAGAAGGGAGCCTTAATTAAAGGCTTAATAATAATGCATTTCAACACATGTTTTGGGCATCTTTTGTTGCAGTGACCCGTACAAAAGCTACCTTTGTGTGGGAAGCCTCAAGCATTAATGTGTATGACGAAGATGGAGTCAGCCCTCACAGCTGTCCATTGTGTGTGTGTGTGTGTGTGTGTGTGTGTGTGTGTGTGTGTGTGTGTGTGTGTGTGTGTGTGTGTGTGTGTGTGTATGTGTGTGTGTGTGTGTGTGTGTGTGTGTGTGTGTGTGTGTGTGTGTGTGTGTGTGTGTGTGTGTGTGTGTGAGCCATGTGACACAGCCGAGGCTGCCGGACACAGCGTCATGGGTCAATGGGTGCAAGACGGAGCCTGTCCTATGACAGCAACCGACTAGTCTCTAGGGATAAGGCATTGATCTTCCCTGGGGGGAAAGTATTCACTGAGCATGTGAACTTTGCTCGATTCCAACCAGCCCCCCACAAGGAGAAATGGCTGCGGAGAGGTTAGCATCACGGCGTCTTCTCTTGGAAGGATTCACTTGGCTGAGTGAGACAAAAACATACACACGTATATGTTCCCAAACACACAAGTGGTGCACACACACATATGCATCATGCACACGGCCTCATGTGGCCTTCGCTACATGACTGACTGCCTCTACAAACCAATTCACTTTTCAAAGCATCTGCAATAAATATTGAATCAAATATATGCCTGTATAATACTATAATGTAGGATAAAATAGAATACAGATAAATTAAAGTAACACGGTGTAGAATTAAGTGGCGTCTAGTGGAAAGGACCTGCCAAAAATGTAACATAAGATTGATACGTTTTAATTAGTGTGCAATCCCATGAGGATCTGAATGGTTGTGTTTTGATTTGTTTGTGCCCTCAGGTCTCAGGATTTGGACCCCAACAGTCTGTGTTCCTCTCCTCCTCTACTCTAACTCTATCCCACGCACATGTTACCCAGGGATCAGGGGCGGAGCAGTTCACAACATTCACGCTTTGTTTCATATTTTACGGTTTTGGGGTCACCGTTTTTCTGTTCGGTACATGACGTTTTTGGGAAAGGGGATGACCCAAGGTCCTTTAAATTATTTTATATTTAAAAATATATGCATGTATATATATTATAGGGTTCCCTACAAACAAGGTTAAAGTGGCACAGCGCCACCGTCTAACATTTTAAAACAGGGCTGTAGTGACCAAGATATTTAATTTCTGAAAACACAAGTTTTGTTGGAATAACGCTTCTAAAGCAAAACTGCAGTCGAAAAGTGGGGAGGGAAAACTGTGTGAAGGACCGGGAGAGAGAAATGGAGAGAGCTTGTGGGCACTGACAGAGTAGGTGGCATGGAGCCAGTGATAGAAATTTGTGCTCTGTTGTTTTCTGTCATTTTCTCATGGTGACGATGTCAATTCCTCTCCTCCCCCGAGACCAAAGTTCTTTCAGATATTCGATAAATAGCCCTCTATTTCAGGCAGAGGAATGCACTTCATGTTGCCATAGAGTTATATTAGCTGCTGGAATACCAATGCTATCAATCTATCAATGCAGAAGGACCAAAGTGAATTTGTTGCCTATTGTTCATTTAGTCTTCCATTCATTTACATTTTACATGTAGGCTGTTCATTCTGCAAGTGCTGTGTGGAGGAAGCCACTGGCTTTGGGATCAATTCTTGGTCCGAGTCGGGCTCTGTTTCAGCAGAGCTTCAGTGCAGCGCTGGCAGCACTGCGTAGCAGAAGGACAATATAGTGGAAAGATTATATTGCGGTCTTGTTCTGTAAAATGAGAGGAAATGGATGGTACTGCCTCGGCTTTGTGCAGTGCTGAAAGGTATAGCACTGCTTACGTGGTACGGGAGAAAGGACACTTTCACGTATAATAAAGGGGTGCAACCCCATTTGTTTGGGTGCCACCAATATAAAGTGTTCCTCCTGAGCCCTGGCCCTTTATATCTACACTCTGGGCTGGTTCTCTTCCATGGAGGACAGTAGGACACCATGTTGCACCGCCATAGGTCTCTAGGAGCCCAGAGCAGACAAACGGCACCATAAGGAACGTATAAAAAAGATATTGGAAGGAGTTGGGCGAGGTATCCCCATGGCTACGACCCATTTGTGTTTTTTTTTTTTTACTAGTGCTGTTGTTGTTGTGCTAATGAGCGATGCTGTATATGCGCCCTACTTTGGCGTTATGCTGCGTATCCAAGAAGCTTAACCCCTCAAGGAGGCTGCTGGCCAGACGGAGCTCCAGACCTCCACACACACCTCCACACACACCAGGAGCTCCACACATCTTCAAACATGCACACACACACACACCGGGCATTTTACTATGGGGTAAGGGTGGCGGTTCGCAGCTGAGGGGGGTTATGATAAGTGGTGGGCATTATTTATTACAGCCATGATTTGGAGACGTTAGTTGGTATCCAAAACGAAACTATAGCGACAGCACTCCATCCTGTAATGAAAAGCCACCTATTCCGCTGCACATGTGTTTGTGTATTATTTTGTTGACGTTGGACAAAACCGCAACAAACAATCGCGTTCAATGTAACATGACGTTTACTAACTTATCATGACTAAATAACTAAGTACAATTACTAAATCGATCAAAGAACCTCATCCCTTGACACTTGACACAGCTGCTTGGTGCTCATTCTGGAAGTATCTACTGGCACCTCACACAATACAGTACAGGACACCTTACACAATAGAGGCCAGTACAGGACACCTTACACAATACAGTACAGGACACATCACACAATAGAGGCCACCGTAGTCGATGGACAGGAAGGGGTTGCGGTGGATTCAGTTGGTGGCAATCTGCAACCTCACCACTAGTGGCCTCCCCAAAGTTACACACTGGAACTGATAATACATCTATGAAATCACAAAGTTGTCAGTCTGTGTCAGGACGGGAAATCTCTGTTTTGTCTGATTAAGCGCTCTGACCACATCCCATCATGACAAAAACCGCATCCATAAAGAGACTGTAGAAACGTTTGACTCAATTTCAAATCCATGTGGACGATGTGATTTAGCGTATGGAAGTAATACAGACCCGTTAAATTGAGCAAAACAGTGGAAATGCACCAGGCCTACCGAGCTCTGATGGAGATTATGATGTTCAGCAGCGCGAGGGGGTGTGTGCTTAATCCCTGCTTTGTTGTGATTCATGTTATTTTGTGCATGCTTATGTCCTAAAAAGCACCTAAAGTCTGCAATAGTCGTTGCAACAGCGGTGACTGAAAGGTCCAGTCACCGCTGGTCTAGAGGGGTTTAGTGTTGGAACCGGACCGGGGATTGTTCCTCGTGCCCTGCTTTATGGCCATTGACCCATTTCACACAGCTTGGTTTAAAGACAACGTCTGTTGTAAATCTCTCATTAGGTCCAACATAGAGTATGACAATTGTAATAATTGCCTCTTACCAATATTAATTGTCGATATAAGCCTAATGTAATTGATGGAGACCTATTAGAATGTGCTGTAGGTAATATCTATGACATAAATTGAGAGCCCCTATTTAGTGTGGTTTACAAAAATGGCAAAGTCGTCCAACATTGAGTGAAATGTAAGAATATCTGTTTGGACGGCATGTGCCCTATGAGACAGTTTGGCTTAGAACGCGCACACACATGTCCCACACATGCTGAAATAGACACTTAGCTGAACCGTTGATTCTCCGGGTGCAGAACACAGAAACACCACGCCATGGCATCCTGATCTCTAATTTGAAACCTTGCCTCTCTTTCTGCCGTCAATCCTTGACGGCTCAGAGTACGCCTATTGGCTTAGCTATTTCAAATCACGATTGATCCAAAGAAATTGTCCATGAGTTGTACATATTGTTTAATAATCGAATCAACTGCAATAAACTCTCATTCCGATTATAAAAATATATTTTAGGTTACCTCTTGGGTTAACTATTGGGCACAAAGAGTTAGGTATAGAGCATTGGCCGAGCTTGGCAGACAAGATTGAAGGCTTCTTGTTTCAAAAAAATCGTAAGAAACCCTGTTGAACTCAACCTTTGGCGCAAGGTATAAACAGCATGACAGTAGTACAGTGGGGTTAAAGAAAAACCGACTAGTTTTTCCATGGATGATTAACACAAGGAAATGTATGTTCCAGACCTGAGGCTACTTGAAGAAGCCCTTTTTAATGGGCCTACTCGAACAGGATGTGGCTGTTGCTTGTGCAATTCCTTGACTATTTCTGCCAATCCAACAGCCCCTTATTCAATTTGGTACCTTCATGGAACTTTGATATACAAGTACTTTCAAAGTTCTTCCTTGGTCCTGTCTCCTGTCTCAGTGTTACACCTAGAAAGAGAGGGGGTGGCCTCTTTTGTGGCCAATGGCGATCTGTAACAGTAAGCAACAGTAAAGTGAGTATCCTTGGATATATTCTGTTTAACAGCAAGCAGTTAAAAAATTCTGGCTTTGGATATTGACTGAAATGGAGATACAAAGTTTGGACATGATAAATCATGTCCATTTTTGGGAGAAGACTTCTAAACTAAACAAGGCGAAGACTTGATATATTTGATGTCGGCGGGAGTGTGTATAGTTTGGATAGGGACACGGTTTGGGTGAACATTCCAAGATAACAACAGCAGTAGAAAAACAACAAACCAATCTATCTATGCGTTGGTGTCATGATCGGAGTCTCTCGCTATGAAGTGAGATGAAGTGAGCCATTTTGCACAGCGAGAACTTAATTCAGAGCTTTCTTAGATTGAAGGAACAGCAGAAGTATCACTTTTATTTGGGAGTTATAAAGCTTTGGCTGTTGTATTGGGGGACACTTCTTGATGAGTTTCTGGTCGGAGAGTTTGGAAGACTTATCCCAAGAATTCCAAGAAGGCACATATTAGTTGATTAACAAACCCACAGATACATGATGCTTGCACAGTAAACAACAGAACATGAAATAGCAAGTCGCTTGGTTATAGCAAGCAGTTGAGAGTGTGGAGTAGCGATGCAGAATCCACCATACCAGCTACGATGATTAACGATTAACCGGTTTTACTATTAACCGTGCTGCTAAAACGTAAAACAAACTTAAGGGCAGAAATTGCCACGACAAACGTAAAACAAACTTAAGGGCTTAGCTGTGGGCTTAGCTGTGCTGAGTGTTTCTGGTTTCATTCTCAAAATAGGGTATATTGGTACATCCTTTTCATCAACAGTAGCACAGCTAGGACAATTAAACAAACAGAAAACTGCACGTTCGATCTACCGCCCGCACGCGGTAGATCCCAGAATCCCTTGCCCCACACGATTGGGAGGCGAGGGCCCTGCTGGAAGGCTGGGAAGGTGGGATGGCCGGCGTGGGGCGGGGGAGCGCGGCACGTTGAAGGGGAGGGACAACACTTGAACTTCAGTTCACTTTGTGCAAGGAGTGCATCTCGCAGCTTGTGTTCGGCCAAGCGATTGAACAATCAACATCAGTGAGTACTGGCCGGCCGTACGTACTCCTGGTGGAATTGAATTTTCCGTTTTTAAGCAGTTCCATCGACAAAGTGGTGAACTCCCAGCAGCAGCCACTGGAGAGGGGGGGGGGGCGTTGCATTACGTTGTCAAAAGGTCAGCAAGCTGTTGGTGGGCCGAGCTGGTAGACTTCCAGCACAATATCATGGGAACATATTCCGATTTTTTTTATGTTGAGGAGAAAAAATACCATTCAATCTCTAATCAAAGATAACATCAAGTCCTCTACATCCAAGATAAAATATATATCAAAGTAAGGAAATATTTACCGGCCTCTCCACAACCTCAGAGTAACAAAAAGGCTCTCAACAACATCACAGCTTTAGACTCACTGTCCGCAGCTATATCTTCTTAAATCCCTCTTTTATAAGATGGATTGAAACTTTGGCCTTCACTGTGCTTTATTTTCTGCGTTGCCTTTGGTGCAAGGTGCTACAATATTATTAAATATATAGTCATCTCGGCAGAAGGAGATGCACTGGAGTGATATTCTGAGAGCATATACAGTACAGTGCTACTTATGATGGGAAGCAGCCAGCATTACAGAGCAGATGAAGGCTACGTGGTCATCAGGACCATATGGGAAAACTACCATCAAGCCCATGGAATCAAAGTTAAGTTAAGTTAAGTCCTTTAATCATCCCTTTTTAGGGGGAAATTCTTTCTCTGCTTTTGACCCATCCGGGTAGCCGGTGAACACAAACACATGGGGGCACACACATGGGGGCACACCGGCACTACCGGAGCAGTGGGCTTCCGCGGTGCAGCGCCCGGGGAGCAGGGGTTTCAGATGCCTTGCTCAAGGGCACCTCATCCATGGATTTTCTCAGGATTCGAACTGGCCACCCTCCAGTTACCAGTCCAACTCCTTCACCAGTAACCAGTCCAACTCCTTCACCAGTAACCAGTCCAACTCCTTCACCAGTAACCAGTCCAACTCCTTCACCAGTAACCAGTCCAACTCCTTCACCAGTAACCAGTCCAACTCCTTCACCAGTAACTAGTCCAACTCCTTCACCAGTAACCAGTCCAACTCCTTCACCAGTACCAGTCCGTAAGTGAGGCTCGCTTTCCTGTCATTGATCAGGCGAATCCAAGTAATTTGAGTGCATTTTGGTAGGTAGCAGAAACTCTTTCTGTTAAAAGTCTTACTGTGAAGAAGAATATAGTCTGCTCATATGATATGTGGAAGACTGGCGATCTGCTGACATCAGGCAATCGCAAGGGACTTGGGGAAGACTATCTAATTGGTTACAAGCAAGGCATGATGGGTACCAGGAAGCATGGGCCAAAGTTCAATGTTGACTTTTGTCCACTGTTTCTAATTTTTTTCTGCATCCCATCTCCCCCCACCATTGGTTACACCAACCTCCCACGGTTGGTTTTGTCAATAAATGCCTGGGAGAATCCCAATGAGAGTGCAACGACAATGGTGTCGGCCCACATGGAGCTGGTGAATCGCCTGCATAAATGAATAAGATGAACTCTGTGTAGAAACAATACACAGCACTTGCCTGCTTGCAATGAGGCTTGAGGCACATGCTGTAGTCACTCACAGCCACTTACTTACGCAATCTGGAATCTGAGTGATTTGACTCCTTCCTCCTTCCAACAGGACTATCTTTCCTTATCTTAAATTAGCTTAGCTTTTAGATTTACATGACATAAAAACAAGGGGCCTGTTGACCTGCAGTAGAAGAAGTGGGGAGGGTGAACTGTGTGAAAGACCAGGAGGGAGACAGCTTGTGGGCACTAGCAGAGTAGGTGGCATGGAGCCAGTGATGGAAATTTGTGCTCTGTTGTTTTCTGTCATTTACTCATGGTGACGATGTAAATTCTTCTCCTCCCATGAGACCAAAGTTCTTTCGTATGGTCGATAAATAGCCCTCTATTTCTGGCAGAGGAATGCACTTCATGTTGCTTCAATAGATGGATGGATGGATGGATGGTTGGATGGATGGATGGATGGATGGAGAGATGGAGAGATGGAGAGATGGAGAGAGAGAGAGAGAGAGAGAGAGAGAGAGAGAGAGAGAGAGAGAGAGAGAGAGAGAGAGAGAGAGAGAGAGAGAGAGAGAGAGAGAGAGAGAGAGAGAGAGAGAGAGAGATAGATAGATAGATTATATATCTCTCAAATATGCTCAGTTGTGTCAGTCAAATCCCTTTGTTATAACAGCACCACGCCAGCAGGGGCCTGGGGGGCTGAATGTGAGGCCCCTAATAGGGGTCACTCAGTGCTGACAGCTTTGCTTCAGGTCAACCCCCAGGAGGACGCTTTCGGTTAAATAGGCAGTGAGAAATGGTGTTGAACATTCATCTCTTTGGTCATCGTGATGATGTTGATGATGGCGAGATAACAGAAAGATCGAGGAGCATTGCTTTAAATAAAAAGGCACTGGACTACAAGTGTCTGGGGTGCTTGAACACACACACATTATGCTTTGACAAACAGCGCCAGTACATGTTCATCAAACACACTCTCACACACACACATACACACAGACACACAAACACATGCACACGCAAAGTAGTGCCTCTGTTCCTCACCAGCTAACCTTTAAATAAGAGAATGGACCACTTTGCCAGGAGCTCAACATTCATCACAGAGATCCGATACGTTGGGTACACAAGCAGACAAAAGCGAGTGTGTTATTCAGAGTAAATGTGAAGCAGGTGATTTACTCTACACTAGTGAGAAAAACCGACAATCTGAAACTACATGTGATCAACCCATATGATGCACAGCTTACCGATCCGCTTCACCCTGACCTTCACAACACCAATCCCTAAGCCCTAGCACACTATCTCTAACACTTCAAGACAAGTCAATCGCTACTGGAAACCCAGTCAGTTCGCTGCCGGCAAAACCGATGATGACTGACTGTAGAACAGTCGATACAAAATGTAATCCCAGCCCAACGTGGAATGAGATGGAGATGGAGATTGGATGGATGCCAATTGTTGTTGAATGGCATCGGTTGTATTTAATACAAATCAACGGACCCTTGTCTAGTTGTCCCCAACCATGTGATCTACCCAGCTTCAGAAAATGTTCCAAATTTTTTTTGGATAGGAAAATGGGAAAAAGGTCTCCGTTTTGGAAGCATAAGAGCACTGGAATGTGGGTTATTGTGTTTACTAATGGTTTTTGGTCATTGTTCAGTAATTCATCATCAATTCATTATGGGGAAAATGAATCATGTAGGCCTACTGTACTGAATGAATCATGTTTTTTTTGTTGGCAATCCTCAGTCCTATTGAGAGGACAGAGAAGCGCTGAAGTAGCCTAGCTTGGGATGTGAATGACTAAACAATTTAATTTTCTATTTTTCTGCTTGAACCGTTCTGTCCCTAATACCTACAGTGTTTAATTATCCTATAATCGTACAGGCCAAAAATTATATTAAATAAATAATATATATGCAATGCATCATAAAAAAATTACTCTAACAAAATGCAATAATAATAAGTTATCTTTATCTTATCTAATGCGCGTACCATTGCGAGTCCCTTTAAATGATAGCGGAGCGACAGCAAGCGAGCACATCAAAAAGAAAGCTCTAGCGCTTCATACATGCATGTAGGGGTTCAGGTCAGACAACGTGACATGGCCACAAAAAACAACATATCTCACAATTCTTACAATTTGTTTAGTTTTTCTTCGGTGCGTACCATCAGGCCTGGACAAAATTGTAGTGAAAGTGAGCGAACTGAATATTGTAAATAGAACCTATTTGTGATATTACTCTTCATTAATATATATTATTCAGTTTGGGTCATAGTGTTGTATGTATACATATTTACTGTGCATTGTTTACACAGTATAAACAAATATACTCGCTTATATTTAATCTGTGCATGATTGTAATAAAATCCTTTCACGATTCATTACTAAACGATGATAAAAAAAATCTTAGTAGGCCTACCAACACAATCGGTATTTAACATTCCATACTAATATTATTTTTTTGGTGGTTATTGCGATGTGACGTCGCGATACACGCCCTACCGCGATACAAGCCCTATTATTATGATCTGACACTGGGAAGTCCATAGCGTGAAGCCTGCTTTTTAAAAACTTCAGATACATATAAGAAGTGTCTTCGTATAGACTATAGCAATTATGGGCTTGGGCTCGTTAATTTGGCTCTTATCATTTGCACGACGGTGTGTTTGCAATAAATTTATATCTGAAGTCATTGTCCAGTGCAGGAAGAGGGCCAAAACGTAGGCTACAGCACTCCTGCAAGTGGACATCACATAACGTTACACACTGACCTCATGTGACAAACAAGTCACACACATGGACACATGACCATCATTCATATTTTAAATGGACGGCGAAATATAGAGAGAACACAGACGACCTTCCACATAACCCATCACTGCCGAATACTCGACCATAGATAATAGATACATTTAATTAGAAAGACGAGGAACTTCTGTTCCAACCCAAACGAGAACTCCTTTCTGTGTCTAAACTCCATAAGAATATTCATATCTGGATTGAATTCCTAGTTCCGCGAATGACTGAATAACACTCAATAGGCAGAATACCGCTTAAAAAGTCTTACGTGTGTCCGATTCCCGGGGAGTAGCGGGTGGTTCGGACTGCTACCGTACGCTCGTGTGGCTTATCCCGGGCCGGCTTCCGTTTCGGTATTTATCCGGTGTCTGGTCTGCGTTCCGGGGTTTCTATCCCCGACCCATCCCTGGATATCGATCGAATGGCTGAACAGCGACGAAGAGATCCTCTATTTACCAATAGCCGTGAGTGAGTACTCACTGGATCTGCAGCCAGACTCTCTCGTTCCCTCCCTCTCTCTCCCTCTTTCTCTCCCCCTTTCTCTCTCTCTCTCTCGCTCTCTCTCTCTCGCTCTCTCTCGCTCTCTCTCGCTCTCTCTCGCTCTCTCTCGCTCTCTCTCGCTCTCTCTCGCTCTCTCTCGCTCTACCAACTCCACTTGACTTAGCTACTATCGATATAATTTGATTGTAAAGGACGTCACCCGGAATGCATTCACAGAAGACCTGTTCGTTTATGATTCATGATTTATATTATAAATATATGGATATCTTTCCATCTATCTTAAACAAAGAACAGTCGACATAGAGCAGTGGCTAAGGCTCAGTTCCCCATCGAAGGGACTATGTTTATATAATGCTTGCTCAGAAAATGTGCATAGCCATACAATTTAGAGATTGCATTAGTCTCTCCATGAGATATTAAGCTTATTTTTTGTTTGTTATGATTCTGATTCTGATTTCTGAATACGCCGCAGACTCGCAGCCCATGTGGTGGCGTGAGCCAACTCCTCGTGCTCTGACCCTGGTCCTGGTCCTGGTTCTGACCCTGGTCCGTCCTGACCCTGGTCCTGACCCTGGTCCTGACCCTGACCCTGGTCCTGGTCCTGACCCTGGTCCTGGTCCTGGTCCTGACCCTGACCCTGGTCCTGGTCCTGACCCTGACCCTGGTCCTGGTCCTGACCCTGGTCCTGACCCTGGTCCTGGTCCGTCCTGACCCTGTTCTTTGCTTGTTGGAAAGCTACTTAAGCTCGATGTATAGATGTCCCTGTAAATTGTTAAACTTCGGAATGGTTGAAGTCAGCGTTTCACCCTCATTGACTCCCATTATAAAGAGAAGCTCGCTGAGCACCTGCAACAGTGGTTATTGGTTGTTGGCTTTCCAAAACGTTCAAGGTATGTTGTAAATGAAGCACGGATACCAAGTTTGAGTTTTGTTTCATGGCTAGCTGTTTAGGTTTCACAATGAGTTATAGCACTCCTGTGGTCTTACTTTGAGGAATAGAGCACTGTTCTGAAATATTTGCAATTCTTTGCAATGGGCTTGGTTTGTCACCTGCAACACTGAAGGGGGAGATGATTACCGAAAAGCAGGCAGAAAAATATTAATAAAAAGGAACATGAAAGAATGATGATAGATGATAAGATGATAATGATATGGCTGAACAGTTGAGTAAAACATCCTACATTTAGGATGATGCGTGCCTTAAAATACAGAGTTAAACTGCCCACGTGATGCATCCTTCCGCTTTTCTAAACTACCAAACTAAAAACAGTGGCAGTTAGACGTCTAACTGCCAAGGCCCCAGGATTTATGTTGGTGTGGAATATTTTCCATTTTCAGCTGTTTGATTTGTGTCTTTCAATGTTTGTCTGTTTGATTGTGTTACACAGTATGCATGTGTGTATGTGTGTATGTATGTGTGTGTGTGTGTGTGTGTGTGTGTGTGTGTGTGTGTGTGTGTGTGTGTGTGTGTGTGTGTGTGTGTGTGTGAGTCTGTGTGTGTGAGTCTCTGTTTGTGTGTGTGTGTGGTGTGTGAGTCTGTGTGTGTGTGTGTGTGTGTGTGTGTGTGTGTGTGTGTGTGTGTGTGTGTGTGTGTGTGTGTGTTTTTGCGTGTTTGTGTGTGAGTCTGTATGTGTGTGTGTGTGTGTGTGTGTGTGTGTGTGTGTGTGTGTGTGTGTGTGTGTGTGTGTGTGTGTGTGTGTGTTGCATATGACATCACTGGGCAATTGGGCAGTGGGGTATGTGTGTTGCAGATGTGTATACTATATACATCAAGGGCTGGATATATTTTAAGTAGTGCTGGGGTGCATTGTGTGGTGAGTGAGTGTGTGTGTGTGCGTGTGTTTGTGTATGTGCGTGTTAGTGTTATCTTAGCAACACATGATCAATGTGTTGCACAGCATTGTGTGCAGTAGAAGGATGTTGTAGTGCTGTGTTGTGTTGCACTGGGAAGTTTTCAGAGCTCTACTCACCGGCCAATTCTGGAAAATGTGATGACTTCTCTGTTGCCAGGCAACGGCCGTCCTGGAACAGAGATGAATGAACGTCCCTGAGCTCTGTTCTCATGCTACCATCATCTTCCTCGCTCTTCATTTTGTCTTTGCAGTCAGAGACAGAATTAAGAGTGACCCCCCCCCCCCCCCTCTACGCCATCAAAAACGACACCCTTTAAGTGTGTTTTAACTGGAGGGGGAACACACGTTTCTCTGTGTGTTCCCCCTCAAGGCCTTATTCACATTCATCAATCATGTATGCATATTCATATATTTAGCAGTGGTCTGTTTCAGAACATATAAATAAAATTGAGGAACTAATTTCTTGGTCCACATAGTGGACAAATAAAAGTAAATTACACTTTATCCTTAACATACTGACAAACATGAGGATTTTTTTCCAAAGGGATATAGGCAGCATCAATATAAACCTCCTCCATACCCATCAACGAGGAGTTCACCCTGGAGGGAGGCTGGGGGCCTCCTCTCTCTCCACAGCCTCCCCCATCAGACATCCTCCTGAGCATCCGCCTGACGCACACACACACATTCACTGATCCTTTCATGTTTCAGTCAGCTCAAGGGTTTTGGGAAGCAGTTGGTGGAACCCTCAACCCCCAGACGCTCTGAACTGAGGAGCCTGGATTCTGCACTGGGGTGGGGGTCCCTTCCACAACTCTACTGTGACTACAGGCATAAGCAGTGTCCAGCAGTGTACGCTCCACTGCTCCTAATAGCATGATTTTTCTCCTCCAACACCAAATACATCCAACATTTCACTTGAGGTATCATTATAAAGGGCTTCTATGTTCAGCGATCCCGCTGGTCAGACTCAGTACATCCAGTAATATTGTGGATTAGTAGCAGCACCAACAGATTAACCATATAACAAATCTGTAATGTGAGTCTTTACACACATTCTCTTTTGGATTTATCTACTTCAAACTCTCACACACGTTCCGCCTCACACACACGTAATATATAGAACATATGTACAAAGAAATAGAACCAGACAGGGCTATTATGTTTGCTTTCTGGTGCAATTCTTTATTCCACAATGAACTACTAACCTCTGTATATGTCGCACTGCACACGAATCAATGAATCCTTTTATAAGCGTTTCCCAAAAGGCTTGTATGAAAAAAAAAAGAAAAAAAAAAGGAAAAGGGAGTGGAAGGGGGGACCGGAGTTGGAAGAAATACAGAAAACCTGGTCCCCAATTTGCATGTGTTTAATACTGCAGTGCTGTGTCTGAATTATTCATCACTCGGTTCGTACCTGTGCCTTTGTAAGTCAATGTATAGAGGTGCCCTGGCTGCCCCCTCGCTCCCTCAGTCTCTGGGCCAGATGGGTAAAGTCAGCCCTGCTACCTTGCTCCTATACTTTCCAGGGAGGATCTTTACAGCACATTACCGCTTCTGGGCCCATGTGTCTGAGATCGAGAGTGGCTCAAGCGCTGAGGTGGAGATCTGCTTTAAGGAAGTCACATGGGGCAAGGCCTTATTATGTTTCCACAGCCCTGCGTTGAGATACTATACGAAAGGGAGGTTTGAAATCGCTTGTGATACAATCGAAGTGAGAAAAACACATAGTCGTGAAAGTATTTATTTATTAGTGATAATGTGCTGGGGATAATACTTCCCCAGCACCAAAGGTAGTGTCTCAAAGTGCAGCGATTCAAGCAACAGATTATAATAAGGCTGCATACCTTTACCGTGTATGTAGTCCTTACCCCTGTGGTGAAGTCTAGGAAGGTTTTAGCCAATACATTGAGATTCAGCAGTTAGCAATATTTACAGTAGAAAAAAAAGATATACATTGATATAAAGGAGAAATATGATCGCTTTTACGTCAGATCGTTTCACTCACAAGATAAACTTAACATTAGACAAATGCACTGGAGTTGATGCGGCTGACAGGTGAATTGACTTCCAAGTTTTCTCCCTCTCTCACACACACACACACACACACACACACACACACACACAAAATTGATAGGCACTGATAAATGTGTTTATAAAAATTTGTATATGATAGGAAATGTTTGAATAACAAATGTTTACATTCACATCACTTTCATGTACGAAGGCATAAATTCAAATTCAACAATGACTTCCGCTTGGTGTCTGCAGGGTTGTATATACAGGTTTGTTATTTAACTGCCATGTAGGATTAATCTGACATCAATTTATAGTTTCTGCTTTCACTCTTGGCAGTCCCATGTGTGTGTGTGTGTGTGTGTGTGTGTGTGTGTGTGAGTGTGTGTGTGTGTGCGTGTGTGACACTGAACAGAACAGCGACACACAGCGCCACTTCTGAATTTAATTTATTTTGGTATTACAACCTTGTATAATCTTTGGCTAATATGCGATGTAAACATATGCTTCATGGTATAAAATTAATTTAAGCAAATCCTCTTTCACATACGGTCCGGTTTAGCTGATTTTATGTGATTAACTGACATAAAAATCAGATTCTGCTGTGCTAGGGTTGCACTGACGTTGGACTCTGCTGTCCGTCTGAATATGGGGCTAAGGATCTTCTATAAGCTTTATCGCCATTAAAGAAAAAACTAGAGCAATGTCAATATTAAAATGATTCCGCAGTACTCCAATATAAAGATTTCCTATTAATTTCTACCGAATCTGGCATCCTCCTGTAAAAGACATTTTGTTTCCAGAAAGGCACTTAGAACCATATTATCATTCTAATAAAAATAGAGAAATTTCATATAGAGCTATATTGAGAAATCTGGAAATAGCATAAATGTTTTTGTTCTGATGACCTCCCTCTCTGCCTTGGTTTAAACTTCTCTGTAGGAAGGTGACAGGTGGGCGGGGGAGATCGACTATATTTGGTGCTTTGGATATCGCTTTAACTATGACCCTTTCTATCAGTGGTGCATCTCGATAGGAGGCAGAGCATTGTTTAGGCAGATATATGTGAAGGTGGGATTTAAATATAGGGGGAAAGATGTGTAAATATAGATAAAAACAAAAGACAGAACGAAAAAATGTACAGTTACATTAGAGTTTGACCTCTGGGGACCAGTAGAGTCAAGGCACAGAAACAAGGGGACAGAGAGGTCTTTAACTTCTGGTACCCTTACGTAAATTTTTTTGAAACATTACATAATCAACTTCTTGGTAACATGCCTTTTCGATTCCACATTATAGGCACCAGGATCACCACTCAATAGGGCAGCAGACCTTTTGCCTTTAGTCTATACATACATCCAACAATCCACACCTCACTCTGTAAATCCGGTGGTACATGCAGCTTGAGGCCCCCCCGTCCTGGGGGAATGGACTAGACCACTCTACCACTGCTCCCAGCTGAAGTCGTCCCCACCTCCGAACACCACAAAGAAACCCAGGATTGTGAGGAAGATGACAGAGTTGCCGGCCATCACCAGACCACAAGCGCCCCACTGGATCTGTGACCGAAGCATTGGGAGAGGAAGTCTTAAAGGAGGCACTTAATATACCACATACACAAACACCCACACACCTGTATAAAGTACTGGAAAGTCATATTTATGTAAAAGTACAGATATCTTAGTTGAAAGTGACTCTGGTTAGTAAATGTTGAAGTTAGTTCATGTTGGTTAAAGTTAATACTGTAGTGAGGTAAAAGTGAGGGTTAGGGTTAGGTTACAGATACTCCATAAGACAACATCAGTGCTAGTTCAGTTACTTCACACACACAGCAGATGAAAACACATTAAAAAAAATTGTTTAATGTTTGTGTGTACCGTTTCTTTGCGTGCCAGGATCATTGGAAGGCCAAAGGCTGACACCACAATACCAGTAGTGAAGAAGTACGCCAGCTCCCTGCAGGCGTTGCTGGCAGAGTCGGTGTCCTCACTCAGCCTCTTGGCGATGAACGTTGGGATGGGGCTCAGCACGTAGAAGAGCAACACAAACAGCGGCCAGTACACCCTGGAAACAAACGAAAAACAATCAGAATCACTTTCGTTACATCTTATAAATTACAAGAACACAAGTACACAAGACTAAAATTCTTAGGCTTGGTTCCTCAACAGCCAGATAGAAGCAACAACGCATGATAAAGTAAATAAAAAGATGTAAAAATAAGTAAGCAAATAAGTAAAAAGTAAATAATAAATGATAAGTAAAACAGGACAATAAAGTCAAATCCCGTCCAGAATGCATGAATAAAAAGACAAACATAGCGAGGCAATTCATACTCAATAACATAATAATTACTTATACAATAACACACTCACCCGTATTGTTCCAACGCACAGCCCAGCAGCAGAAAGGTGAGCCCGATGGCTCCACTGAAGGACAGACCTACTAGTGCTGGAGACAACAGAGGCCACATAACATATGTCCATGGTCAGTGCACACACTTTGTTAAGATACATCGTAATCGTACATCGTAGGAAAGTGGTGAATTGTAAATATGGAAAGGCTTGAACTGTTTAATCAACGACACAACACAATACAACACAACAACACAAATAAGAAACCAGATAATGTGGGGACATGTAGCGTAGCAAGGCGCTGTATCACTGACAATATGTGTATATATAGTCGTAGTTATTAGCTCATATATTTGGAAGGCATACCTTTAACACCAGCCATTACAATATGTTTTTACTTCAAGATCCCTTCAATGCTTTGTTGGTAGATGTCTTGGTTTCAGTCTCCGTTTTTAACTTGGTGAACTTCTCTCTTCCGGGTCCTTCCAAAGGGTTTTCTTTTCCTTTCATCGGATGACTTCCTTAAAGGGACAGTCACCCACTTTTACCTTGGCCTTAAAGATCTCATATCATGCTTTATTAGGGTTAATAATTGCATTCGGGGGTACCGGGTAGGATGACCAGATGTCCCGCTTTGTGCGGGACAGTCACGCATTTCCATTACTTTGTACACGTCCCGCAAATTGAGACTTGTCCCGCATTGTTATTGACAGTCAGACTCGATTTTTGAAATACGTGTTTAATAATCAGGCATTTATCAAATAGCCGTGTGCGGAGACAGCAGTAAGGGCTGTCATCAGGGGGCGGGGCGGGCTGTTTGATAATGTCAGTCAAACTTGGAGGCGGAAGCAGGTTAAGGACACGCCCACAAACAAGAAACAATGCAAATCAAGTCAGAACGTCATGCAGCCCTCGGTAGTTATGGATTTCATGATTATTTTCCTTGATTCAGTTCGCGTCGCTCAGTTCGCCAAGAAGAATCGTTCAGAATCGTTCGTTCGTTCGTTCAGTTGCGTTCCGGTAGCGGTGAATCGAATCATGGAATGCACGCTTCTCAGCCGAGTCAGTCAGACTCAGCTCCTCCCTCGTTTTCATTCTCAAACGATCGTGGAAATCGATCATTCATCAATAAACACAACATTACAACTTTAACCAAACGCAGCGGGATGGGGGATGTAGTTGATTATTGGATGTTTAACATATCAGCAGTGTTGGGGAGTAACGGAATACATGTAGCGGCGTTACATATTCAGAATACAAATTATAGCTAACTGTATTCCGTTACAGTTACAATTTAAATAGTTGGTATTTAGAATACAGTTGCATTGTTGAAGTCGATGGATTACATGAAGATACTTCTGTTTCAGCAGTTTTTTTGTGCTTTCACACCAACTGTGTGTGTGCGCACTAAACGAGTTTGGTCCCTTGGTTCGGTACATTTGCGTTGGCGTGAATGCAAACACCGCACTTCGATGTGAACCAAATCAGCCGGCCGAGACCTCCCTGAACAGCTGGTCTCGGTTCGCTTCCAAACTAACCCTGGTACGGTTCGCTTGAGATGTGAAAGCGAACGCACCTCGGTTCGATCCAGTTCTACAAAGCATATTTTGGACGTAACAGGCACCCAGAATTATTGTTTGATTAGCGGTAACTCCAAGACTAGGGTTAAGGTCGGACCGTCTGGGAATTTGACACCCACATAAAACGTATGCTGGTAAACACACATAAAAATGCAGATGCATTAAACACATTCAGCACCAGGATGAGGGAGAAGGAGTTCGGTCCACTACCGCCCCAGACGTTTTTGTCCAATGATTGAACGATCTTTTCTCTCTCTCTCCCTGTCTCTCTCCCTGTCTGTCTGTCTCTCTCTCTCTCTCTCTCTCTCTCTCTCTCTCTCTCTCTCTCTCTCTCTCTCTCTCTCTCTCTCTCTCTCTCTCTCTCTCTCTCTCTCTCTCTCTCTCTCTCTATTTTCTAGGCAACACCTATGCACTTAGCTCAGTGTTTTTTTTTTTATTTGTAATAGCAAATATCTTTCACATGAACATACCCTTATAGTCTTTGTTCCACTACAGCAAATTACATAAAATAGTGCACTTTCAGGGAGACTTGGGCCTAAAACATTCAGCCAGTTTGAACAGAAGAACACACCAGAATTTGATGCCGCATTCCTACACTTCTAAAATGCAATTCAATGTGGAAGTAATCCAAGTATTCAGAATACAATACTTTTTTTTTACATTCTGGGTTTTGGCATGGCTGGCCATAGTAGGATTCATCATTTGGCCTCCCGAGTAGTCCATCTGCTGCGATTAGTTGAACGCTTTGTGCGTGTGTCGGCAGATTCACAACCCCAAGAAGTTGTAAACATTGAAACATTGCGGGTAGAATTCTGCACTTTAGCACCGCCGGCAGCACAATCTGACGTCACACTATTACAGAAGTAAAGTTTGAGCGCAAACAAGCTGTTTCACTTACTTATTGAGGGGCGACCTCGTGAGAGCGAATACTGCCCCTGGCTCCGACTTAGATTTTTCTAGCTTAGCAAACGTAAAACATGTAGCCTATACATACAAAGCAAAGCGAAGAGTCTAAAAAGTGTTCAGTATTGTTATGTGATTGCGCCCTTACTCCATGTACTATGGTAGTAGGCTACCAGTATTATTATATGTTATATATTATATGTTGTTGTTGAATGACTGAGCGGCAGCCAGTCGTGTATTCTGTATGCTCTTCTGAACGTTGAATAAATATGCTGTAAGGCTAAAGTGAATACTATTCATTCTACTTATACTCCACCACGCCAGCAACAAGGAGTCATCGCTTCATCCAAGCTTTACAAAAAGCGTGATATCACCCCTTTAACATAAGCGTATACAATATTAAAAACTAATTTCGAAGCTGTTCAACATTTCTCTCCATCCTTTACTTATATAAACAACAGCCAACTATATCTACTAACACACGGAGCATGGTTAAAAAAAGTACTTTGTTACATGTCTTGGTAGTTTTTATGAAAGCAAGATATCTGTTTGAACATTCAGGGAATTATCACATGACCTGAATTGAAGACAACACAAATAATCCATTGACTGCTCAGTGAATCCCCATTTCTATTTCTATGTACAGCCAATCTTCTGTTGTTATATTAATTGCGTTGTTGTTTTTAAATCAATAACACTTGCATTGATGTCGATTTTATGGCAGTGACAATATTATATATCTATTATTTTAAAAACAAATGTTTTACGAACTCTAACCTTTGCTGGAAAGTTCAATATTGTGCGCCCTCTTTGCTGAGACAAGCTAGCGAGCAGAACTTAAATCTGGAGCTTGCTGGGTTTACCCACAAAATAAAGAAAAACATGGTGAAAACATATCATTTTCACAATGATTGGGAGGAAGAGTTCTTTTTTACTAATGTGAATGACAAGTTTGTGTGTTATATCTTATTTGCAAGCACAATGTGGAGCGACATTTCATTACATGTCACAATATGTCACAAAACTACCCACCTGGCAGTGCCCTATATTGGCAGAAAAGGCCTGTTTGTCAAGTAGCCCTTCGTGCGACTCAGTATCCTTGAAGTACTTCAAAAAGGTTGGTGACCCGTTATAGATGGTTGTCCCCATGCATAAAGACGAGCCTCCTCTAGGGTATATAACAGTGCTAGTATGGACAGTGGGCTGAGGCTGGGGCTAAAGTTAACTGGAACATATGTGGCGAGAGGTTCGCCTGTTCCACAAAATATGTTTCTTTTTCACTCTCTTACCTTTATCTTGTAACCTTCATCAGCATCAATGTATTCTCACGAATAGAGGAGCAGGAAAATGTTATTTATGAAAATAATATCCTTCACACTCCATAGTACTACAGTCTGACCTCTCGATATAAAACAATGAGCTCCAACCTGATAAATGGGGTCACTTAATATGCAATTGCTGTCACAGGAGATTGATTAGTTATTATCGGTAACAAATTAATCCAAATGTTTTGTTAAAGGCTCCATAAACATGGTACCTTGCCAAAAAAGTTTGAGAAACACTGATGTAGAATATTAATCTATTTGGGGGTAGACTGCGCACATACATTTATAGAAAATGAATAAAACAAGATGAGATTCTGTAGTCAGCCACAAACATTTATTCATGCCGCTGAAGATGTTGACGTGTTATTAACCGCATTATTATTACCCATTACTTAATTAAGTAGAAAATTAGAAATTAAGTGGCATGAGATTAATGACAAATTGACCTTTTGCATTCTGGGAACAGGTCAGCTGGTTAAAGCTGTTTAACTGTTTCTGATCAATATCTTTCAAAAGAAGTGAAAGATGACAATAATCTGGGACCGGAATCTGTATTAGGTCAATTTGATATCACTGGAACAACACAAATAGAAGCTCCAACGTATTATTCCCTTAAAAGGCAATAACCATAATTAATTAATGTGAAAGTGAAACATCCACACAACCAGCTCATAGAAAAATAAGCAGTTTATTATGGCATTGGCGATTGAAGGAACTACGCAAATCAAATTAAGTTTAAATGGCAGTAAAATATGGACACATTCTAAACTAAATCTCAAATACAAAACGGCAGAATGACGAAGGGTGCTTCAAGCTGGAACAGAGATCATGTGATCATCGACGGGCCACTCCGACCCGTTCTGACGTGAAGCTGGGAGATCTTCAGGGCTATGGTCGCCAGGGGGGCAAGCATCACCTTTTACACACACACACACACACACACACACACACACACACACACACACACACACACACACACACACGCACACGCACACGCACACACAGACACAGACGAGCACGTACGAAAGCACACAAACACACACACGCACACACACACACACACACACACACACAGAAAAACGTGTGAGATCACACACACACACACACATACAGACAAGCATGTACACAAACACACAGAAAAACGTGTGAGATCACACACACAAACACACACACACAGTTCAGTCTAGTGTAGGAATTTTAGTTTTTTTTTTTACACCTAAAATATATTTTTGGGAGATTATAATGTCAAAGTATACATCTACTATGGGTCCAAATTATGTAAATTCGTAAAATCCTATATTCTGGTGGTATCACCTGTGTGTCTTGGAATATGTCTTCTTTCTCATAGCTGTCTATGTAGACTCTGATGGTGGCTCCCACGCCCCCGGCCCCACTCAGTCTGTACACGATGCGGGAGCCATTGGTGAACATAATCCGTAGGCCCTGGGAGGAATCAAAGCCATGTTCAGGTATATAGTTATCTAGTTATTATTATTATGTATTATATATACCACCAGATGGTGGTTTTGCTATGCCTATTCAATAGACCAGCTAACCTGAAATTAAAACAATGATTTAATATCAGGTTCCTTGCATTTGCTACCTGGTTCCTGGTGATGGTGCTGTCCACTGGGTCCGTGTACTCAAAGTTGTCTGCCTGTTCCACCTGGTATATGTTGTCAGCAACGGCGAACCTCTGGCTCACGAAGGACTTTTCCATCATCAGGACCTCCAGGTCGTCCATCAGCTGCCAGGCGGCGTCCAGGTCCAGGCCTTCGTAGTCGTACCTGCCCCGCCCAGAGCCCGGCATAGTCACTCAACCACGATGTCACCACAGATCTCATTGTTATGAACGATTGTGTCTTGTAATGATGCAGTGTTACTAATACATTAGTAATAGTCTAATAGCTTAATGGCTTTAGAGTTCCAATATTCCAGTCACATCTGACAGAGATATGGCTTTGTATAAATGATTGTGGTAACACATTACATTTGGTGATTAATTCTCTTTTTAAACCAATTATATCATGGTTGAGACCAATCACAGGATTGTTTCAAAGTCCAGTTTCTTATTTTTTCTTTACACATTCACTATATGTTTAGTAATTTGGCAAAAAAATCTGATGCTGTTATCCAAAACAATTGACAAGACACACGTCATTAAGAAGCAGGTAGGATTGGGAGGATGTCTACAAGCAAGCTGTGGACTCTGTTGATTGGAGCCTAGGACCGGTTCACCAGTGTCTCCGACCTCACTTCCTCCTACCTGGTGTAGTAGTTCCTGCCGTACTTCCTCCAGTGGTCCTTGACGATGTCGTTCACACTCTTCCTCCTGATGGCCAGGATGGAGAGCCAGGCCAGGACCGACCACAGCCCATCCTTCTCCCGGATGTGGTCTCCACCTGGTGGGGAGGTGGAGGTGGAAGGACCGGCGTCAGTATACAAGATGTTGGACAGATAGCAGACAATATGTAGCAAACAGGACATATACCTGATGGAGGGGAGGAGGGGGGACAATATGTATATAATATGATGGACAGATAGAAGGAAAGTGTGTAGATAATATGATTGATGGATATAAGGACGTGGAACGGTTCACAAATTTCACGGTTCGTTTCATAATCAAGGTTTTCGGGTCAGTGTTTTCAGGTTCAATACGGTATGATTTAGTTAAAGCAGGAGATGACCCATGTAAAAAAAGAGAAAAGAAAAAAAAGTATAGGCTATATATATATGTATATATATACATATATATATATGTATTATGTGTTCTCCCCAAGCAATAGAACAGTGGTGTTGCGCCACCATGTAACATTATTTGCATTTCAAATGATCATAAAACTAAAAAGGCGGATTTCACATTAAAAGTTTAAATGAAATCGCACCCCAGCACTTGTGCTATTGTAGGGTATGAGAAGAAATGCAATGTTGGAGATGACAGAACGGCAGGTAAATCATACCTGGAGGATATTAGGCCTACGTTAGTAGTTATTAGTAGTAGTATGATTAGAACGGAAAAATATGTCCTCAGGCAAGTCGTTCCAGAGCTTCGGCGCCCGTATGGAGAAAGCTCTGTCCCCTTTAGTTTGGAGCCTGGACACTGGGAGGAACAGCAGTCTACTGCCTGAGGACCTCAGACTAGAGACGGAACATAGGGGACTAAAAGCTCTGAGATATAAGCTGGGGCCAAGTCATGTAAAGCCTTAAAAGTTATCAATAAACTCTTAAACTCAATCCTAAAACAAACGGGAAGCCAATGTAGAGACGCTAGAACAGGTGTGATATGGTCATATTTTTTTTTTTAACAGTCTGTAGCCGTTTGAGTGTTTTCTGGTTCAAGCAGGTAAAAGGGCTGTTACAATAATCAAGTCGCGAGGAGATGAAAGAATGTAACAAAGTTTCTGCATCACTGAGATTTAAAATTGATCGAATTTTAGAAATATTGCAGAGTTGTTAAAAACAAGATTGTACGGTCTTGGTGATGTGTTGCTCAAAACATAAATTACTGTCACACAGGACTCCAAGCCAAGGCTTCTTGCAACAGATTTGATAAGTTTTGACAGGTCACCAGTAGATGGCAGTATTTGTTCGGATATTTGCTGGGGGCAATTGACCAGGATTTCTGTTTTTTTGTAATTAAGCTGCGGAACATTTAGTGCCATCCAGCTTTTAATATCATTTAGGCATTAATGAAGTGCACTTAGCATATGTGGGTTTTTGGGCATGATGAGTAAGTACAACTGAGAATCATCAGCATAAAAATGAAAAGATATGCCATGTCTCCTGATGACCTCACCTAGTGGAAGCATATAAATTGAGAAAAGAATAGGTCCAAGTATTGACCCTTGAGGTACTCCATACCTAAGTTTGGATATTGATGAGGTGTGGTTCTTAACGGAGACACGGCACATCCGGTTTGATAAGTTTGACGAAAACCAACCTAAGGCAGTGCCGGATAGGCCGACCCAGTCCCTTAGTCCCTTTAGAAGTGTTTCATGGTTTACGGTGTCATAAGCAGACCAAGAACAGACCCCAAGCCTGCGTCCAAATTTATTAAAAGGTCTCTGTGCTATGGTACTAAACCTGATTGAAATTTTTCTCACTATTGTTAACCATAACTGCCAGAAGCTGCTCAGAGATTTTTTTTTCCAGGATTTTAGAGATAAAAGCTCATTTTGAAATCGGGCGAAAGCTATCGAGGATAGTGGGATCAAGTCCAGGTTTTTTGAGGACTGGTTGAATATCCTCAAAAAACGATCCCGCCTGCCGTCGAGTCTCTGTCGGTTTGTCTGCTTACCCGTTCCCTATTCCTGGTCTGTCCATCTGCCCTCCCGTTTCCGACCTCTGCCTGCCGACTACCCTCTGCCTGTCGATCCTGTCCCTAAATAAAGCCTTGTACTCATCCTGCGCTAGTCGTCTGTCCATGAACTTGGGTTCTGCTAAACGCCCCCATTACAAATACAGGCAATTTTTAAATAATCAGGGTGACAGCCAGCAGATAGTGACCTAGTGTGAATGGTGGTCAAACCCACACAAAGAAACTGTCTGGTGGATAAGAGAGGACACATTGAGCGATGAAAAGAAAGAAAGAAAGAAAGAAAGAAAGAAAGAAAGAAAGAAAGAAAGAAAGAAAGAAAGAAAGAAAGAAAGAAAGAAAGAAAGAAAGAAAGAAAGAAATAGAGAGAGAGAGAGAGAGAGAGAGAGAGAGAGAGAGAGAGAGAGAGAGAGAGAGAGAGAGAGAGAGAGAGGACCACTTGGAGTGAGTAAGGGAAGTATGGAAAGGAAATGGGAAATACACTAAAGAGAGGAGTAGGTGCAAGGTGTTTAGGGCTTTACTCGTTTAAAGTGTACCTGTTCCAAAGCTCTCCTCCCCACACAGAGACAACCGGCCAGCATCCATCAGGTTTCCAAAGAACCCCCAGCCTACGGGGGTCTCATACAGATCTATTTTAGTGGCCTGGGCTACTCTGTGGAAAAATACCAAAATAGGGGATTTATAACCAGAGTTTTTTAAGGAGCTCATTTGTCATTTACAGGCAATGTATACATTTTTTGTTGTTGTGCAGTTTCAGTTTAAATGTCATCTACATATAATCATCATCAGAAGCAAAATAACGTCATAAGAAATGTTTAAACATTTAGTCAAAATAAATCACCAGTCTTGCAATTAGATGTATACTAACCAACACAAAACTAACTCACATACAAGTTGTATCCTGATTGAACTAACTCACATTGAACACGCATTAAAACTAACCCCCACAAAAAAATACTCACATTAACACTAGCACACATTAACACTAACTCACAATAACACTAACTCATATGAACGTTAACCCACACCAAACTAACTCCCATTAACACTAACCCACACCAAACTACTCCCATTAACACTAACCCATACCAACCTAACCCACATGAACGCTAACTCCCATTAACACTGACCCATACCAAGCTAACCCACATGAACACTAACCCCCATGAACCCTAACCCAGATGGGTTTGGCTCTGGCCAGGCCCAGGCCTTACTTGTCTAAGGCTGCGCTGGTGGGCATGCTGCGGGCGAAGCCTCTCACCCCCGTGTGCTGGAAGTAGGGGATGCAGAAGATGTTGGCGGCGATCACGGCCAGTGAGTCCGAAGGGGTCACGAATGCGCCATGTTTACCCAGGATCATGTTACGGTCCTGAAGACACACACGGGTTAGACCGTACACCCTCTGTACCAATGGAAGCTGAACTGCAGTCAAACCTGGGGGGTCGGGTCTAGCTCAACTGGTAAAGCGGGGGTGGGGGGGGGGGGGGGGGGGGGGGAGTGCCTTAGGGGTTTGATTACCACAATATCAACAAGGATTAGAATGTATTTCTATTTCATTTGTGGACATATTTGATCTAAAACAACATTTTGGACGCATGCTATTATTAATGAGTAGGTACGAGTTTGGTATCTTGCAATTTGATGTGTACAGGTTGGGCATTGAACATTTGGGATTGAACCCAGAGGGCTGAATACCCTAACCACAACACTGTCCTGCAACACATTGTATTCAATCACAGTATTGTAAGACACCTTGGATAAAAGCAGCCATTAACTGCCATCTATTAAACGGCCAATTGATACAAACTCTTTCCATTGAGATCCATTCCCTAATTAGTGGGCGTTTGTTTGCTCTGGTTGGTTTATTGTTGACCACACACCCCGTCACAGTCAAGGGCCGCGCCCAGGTCATAGTGTCCGTCCTGCATGCTGTCAACCAGGTCAGCAGCGTAGGTCAGGTTGGGGTCCGGATGCAGACCCCCAAAGTCCTCCAAGGGGACGCAGTTGGCGACAGACTTTGCCGGAGCCCCCAGCTCCTCACAAAGTATCCTCCTCAAGTAGGGGCCCATAGCTGTAGCACAAACGAGACAAAGAGGTGATCAGCCGGTGGCCAGAGAGACAGTCAGAGTGATGGACAGAGAGACAGTCAGAGTGATGGACAGAGAGACAGTCAGAGTGATGGACAGAGAGACAGTCAGAGTGATGGACAGAGAGACAGTCAGAGTGATGGACAGAGAGACAGTCAGAGTGATGGACAGAGAGACAGTCAGAGTGATGGACAGAGAGACAGTCAGAGTGATGGACAGAGAAATGGGCATAGAAGGAAAGAGAGAATATGAAAGCCCACTGGATCGATTCTCTGAAACCTGCATTACCAAACGTCGGGGTTGGGACTCTGTTTGGGGGCATCCTGTATGGCTATGAGGTCAGTGGGCTTCTTTACTTACAAGCTATAGATATTTGTTGCATATTTGATAGAAATGGTAAGAAAAAGGTTCTCTATATACAAATAGGCGCAAGAGTGATCTGCTCTATCACTGTAGTGCTCATATGTTCCCTGTGTCATAGACATGACAATGCAGATAAGTTGAGATTCAGTTTTTTTGCAGACCTGAAATGAGGTCAGTAAAAATGAGGTCTGCTTCCACTGGGAGAGCTTCTTTCTCTGTCATCCGATAAAGCCAGATTAAATGGTTTGCTGATATATGAGGGGAGTTGGAAAACCATGTAATGAGTTAGTCCGTTAATCAGATCACTGGGTAACGAGCAGGGCTGATGTTTCCGTCAATGTAGATCCGGTGCGGTCATTACTTATTTTAGGAGGTTTTGGAGCAGCATGTGTACTTGTGTGGGGTTGAACTTATTTATTAAGAGCTCAAATGCAGTTTGAACTTGACTACAGCTCCACCTTTAAGCAGATCCGGCACATCAAATATCAAGACAATCATGGTGCACAAATGCTTTTCTTATGATTAATGTATGCCTTTTGCGTCCATTTTAGAATGTCTTCAATGAATAAGAATAAGGTCTTCAATGTTTGCCTTATGTTATGTTTTGAATAATGGATTCAAATATCATTGATTTCTCGTTATCCTGGTCTCATTACACAACAGCATGCCAGGCCGTCTCACCCCCGCTCATGGCGTCCACTCGGATCCTGATGCGATGCTCCCCGGACAGGAGCTCCTTCAGAGCAGCAAAGTCGAATATATTCCTCAGGAGGTTCGCATAGGACTCAACTGAGTCTACGATCTCCACTAAAACACCCCAGAAATACACACAAAGACTTGTTGAAATGTTTTTTAGGACCTGTATCAATTATCAAATCAACTACTTTAATGGGGCGTTTCCACAGAGCAGTGCGGTGCGGTAAGGTGCGGTACGGTTTACGTTTCAACCACCAAAAGTGGGC
>NC_082389.1:18679021-18889021 GCF_031168955.1 Gadus macrocephalus
CCCTTATGGGCAAAAACTGTTGGTTTATTTTTATTGAGAATTTATCGAGAATTTGTGTGGAAAGGGGTGGGTCTGGGGCGGGCTATATTCTCCCCTTTCTCCTTTGTAAAGCGCATTGCCTATGGGCCGATATGAAGTTAACTGCGCCTATTCCTTGATGCGTTCTGCCGCGGCACTCCAAACAATTAATTTCGTTACAATGTTCGTCCAATCCACCCCAATAGTGGTCCTGCATTGAGTTGAAATCCAACTCTAACGAATAAATGGTCCAGTTTTAAGTTTCATACAATATTTATACGTTCCCAGGGCATGTTAAATAAGTGCACGCCCCGCGCTCGTAACACACTTGTAAAATGCAGTCGTCAATTGATGAAATGGGTTATTTCATACATCATCCCAACCAAAATTTGGAATTCAAATCAAATAAATTACAGATAAATAATACTGAAATGGCTACATTTTGGTTGAACACAGCATGGCAGCATGTCTGAATGGCAGCATGTAACCCATAGGCTGTAAGCAGTGTGCGAATATCCAGTGTGAATAAGGAGGGGTGCTCTGCCGACAATATTGAAGCGTTGTGCAAGCCGGGTTGATTGAAACACTTTTCAGTTAAACGTCTTTTTTAAAGGTCCCATGACATGAAAATCTCAATTTATGAGGTTTTCTAACATAAATATGAGTTCCCCTAGCGTGCCTATGGTCCCCCAGTGGCTAAAACTTGCGTTTGGTGTAAAACGAGCACTAGCTGTTCTCGCCTTTGAAAAAACGGAGGCTCAAGCGCGCTGATTTGGAAATCTGTGCTCATGACGTCATGAGGAATCTCAGCTCCTCCCCTTACTCTGCCTGGCCCGCCCAGAGACGTTGGCCCGCCAATGAGACTCGACCGTGCGAGCGCCACATGTGTGTGTGTGTGTGTGTGTGTGTGTGTGTGTGTGTGTGTGTGTGTGTGTGTGTGTGTGTGTGTGTGTGTGAATACACACACTGTAACGCAAGTGTTTCTTGTCGGTTCTTTGACGTGTCTTGTATTTCCACAACGAGACTGTCGTGGGGGTTATCTAAAGGCCTATTTAGGGTAGTTTTAGACGCAGAGACGCAAGCACGTAATTTACACAAGGGACTTGTTTTAGACAAGTTTTGATTTACGGTTCCCGTAAGGTTCCTTAAGGATTGCGCGTGTTGCAAGGGGATTCTCCGCCAGAACAGTAGGGGGAGCAACGAACGAATCTGTGGAAGTGGAAATCGCTGGCTTGTTTATATTTATAATCATAGCCGCGGAAACGTATTCTCAGCAGGGGGTGCTGGAAAAAAAAACCTCAGCCTGGACTAGACTCGCAACTCGCTACATTGATAAAAAAAAGATATATAGCAGCGCAGCTCAATTACACAGTGCATGCGCGCACAGTCGAAAATCGATCGTTGTGTTCACACCATCCAGCTGCTCACAGAAAGTTCGTAGAGTGTTGTACACTTCCTTGTTATTTGGATAACCGTTCTGCTGTTGGTGTGATGGCGCATAAACACGTCGGACTCTCGTATCTGGTATTTCTACAACGAGACTCGTATTGGGGGTTATCTCAGCCAAGGTTGAGAATGAATTGGGGGGAAGGAACTTTGGCTTTGACTCCCTCAAGAACATGAACCACGACATGGAGGAGAAAGGGATTGTTGGCGGCGAATGTCTCCCGCTTGAGCCCCGCTGAGGGACCACCGCCGGAGGCGGAGGTGCATAAGCGCTGCCCGGCACAGATCCCTTTCTCCTCCTTGTCGTGGTTCATGTTCTTGAGGGAGTCAAAGCCAAAGTTCCTTCCCCCCAATTCATTCTCAACCTTGGCTGAGATAACCCCCAATACGAGTCTCGTTGTAGAAATACCAGATACGAGAGCGCCATCACACCAACAGCAGAACGGTTATCCAAATAACAAGGAAGTGTACAACACTTGCGTTACAGTCCTGGAGCTCTATATCTAAATAATATCATATAATACATAGATATCTATATCATATAACATATTGTGTGCGCCTCCAGACGATATTATGAATCACAAACGACTTTGTCGGGTTCTGCGACGTCTCTGTTTCTTCCACTTTCACATCAACCTGAAGTCGACTGAACCGCGCGCTGCCTGCGGCCGGCTGCCCGCTGCCGGGCGATGGTGCCTCGCGGCAACCGGCGGCATGTCGCAGTTCATGTACTTCAGCGAGTCAAACCAAAGTTCCTTTCCCCCAATTCCTTCTCAACCATGGCTTAGATAACCCCCACGACAGTCTCGTTGTGGAAATACAAGACACGTCAAAGAACCGACAAGAAACACTTGCGTTACAGTGTGTGTATTCACACACACACATGTGGCGCTCGCACGGTCGAGTCTCATTGGCGGGCCAACGTCTCTGGGCGGGCCAGGCAGAGTAAGGGGAGGAGCTGAGATTCCTCATGACGTCATGAGCACAGATTTCCAAATCAGCGCGCTTGAGCCTCCGTTTTTTCAAAGGCGAGCAGAACAGCTAGTGCTCGTTTTACACCAAACGCAAGTTTTAGCCACTGGGGGACCATAGGCAGGCTAGGGGAACTCATATTTATGTTAGAAAACCTCATAAATTGAGATTTTCATGTCATGGGACCTTTAAGATGGGCAGAAGTACAACGGGAGGAGACGGTGATGCTGATCATTCGCAGTAAACATAGTTCTGTTGACTCTTCCTGCTGTCGTCTTTTGAAGATACTACGACACCACAAAGCCAATTTATGACATTCTTCCTCTGCCCCAAAATTTAGCATTTTAGGCTCTGTCAATCTGCATTTTGCACACTAGATGTAATAATTATATCATAAGAATATCATCATATCATATTCAGTGCAACATGGTAATAGGAAATTGCTCATTTGTCTTCACTAAATATTTGGTGGGTCCTGGCCCATAATCTCCTTGATACTTGGGCTACAGCATTCAAAAGGTTGGGACGACTGCTCTCACATTGTTTTTAAATTGCTGTTCAAGAAGTGTCTATTTTATTAAGGTCCACATTTATAGATATTATTATTCAATGATTCATTGGATCCGGGGTAGATGGTTTAATCCGAGCCCATGTGTTTGGCCCGCTACCCTACCTGTGTAGCTAGCAGCACAGCTAGAGTCCTGGTGGCTGTCATTGTCTTGGTCCTTAGTGGAGAACATCATCCCTGTCTGATTGGTCATTGCGTCGGGCAGGTCTCCCATTGGCTGTTTGAGGTGGATCTTGTAGTAGCTCTCAGCTCCTCCAAGATGGAGGTTGTACTCTACGAAGCGCTTGCCAAGCGCTTTCCAGTCCTCCACTTCGATGCGGAGGATGGAGTTGCCACGTGCAACCAAAGCATGCATCTTCTTGAGGCCTAGCCAAAACTCACCTGTGAAAGTAGGTTCGGAGGAAGGGATATTTGGTCATACTCATCTATATTGGCAAAGTACCTGATTGTGTTCATTTGACGATAGCAGTGCGCTCTTACCTTGGAAATCTCCAAATCCATCCTCATACTTCTGCCATGTCTGATCAAAGTTCACTGTCCCGTCCATCCTTCTCTGAATAACCGTTACTCCGCCAACTTGTAGGAGAAAATACCAGATAATAGCAGATCATTACATGGAAGCCATTGGGTAGACGTCATCACAGAAGACAAGACTATTTCTGTATATAGTTTTACATATTATTTTTATTTTGTGGGATATTATACCTTTGCTCATGTCACAAAAGGCCATGAAAGGTCTGGATAGGTTGGTTGGTTTTAATGCGTAAACACCGCTCACTCGCCGGCCTCGGCCAAACAAATCACTGCAGTCCGAGGGCAGGTCTATTGGAAAGACACAACCAACGAAGAAGTTGGTGTATGAATACCTGAATATTTGTTAGAAAGCATATTATACATTTTATTATGATAACATTAATGTCTGCAGGGCTCTCAAGTTTTGAACTGAGTTCAGAGTGAGATTTTGTCGGCGGCGGCGGGATATATTAATATGTGACTGCATACAAATGTGTCCACAGACATGGTGACTAATGTATGATAGTAAGCCTTATTGGCCCTTAACACTAATATTCAGAAACAACACTGCCTCAAAAGGATATTGGCCGAAGCAACACCATTAGAGGCATATACTTTTCCCTGAACTTTTAAACGTTGCAAACGTGCAAAAACATTATTATATATTCATGTGGCATTCAGTCCAATGCTTAAAAATATATCTGTGGCATTCAGTAGGCCGATGCTGTGGTAAAGTGTGTAAAGTATGACCTAGTGTTTCTTTCTGTTCAATAGATAGAACTTTATCAATCCCCTGTAGGATAAATGTGTTAATGTTTGTCCCTATAAAACAATAATGGTAAAAAAATAAATACAAAACATGACGGTAACTCTAAAGTCAAACCGTCCAATCTGAAGGGTCTACTTAAAGGTTGGGTATGGAATTCTCTTTTTCGCCATTTTTGCAAAATTACTTGAAATCCTTATCATAACCCACTTACAGCCACTGAGTTAGAAGTACTGACATGAAAATTAAACAAGTCAATCATCTGTGGAACGGGCAGAGCTCGAAAAACTCCAGCCAATGATTCCCAGAACCACCGAGGGGCATTGGACAGTAAGTACGCCAATCAAACGGTCGTACTGCACTCCCCCTCCCCCTCCCCCTCCCCGGCTCCCCGTGCATGACCCCTGCGTGAGAAATACGAAGTGTGGCGTGTGAGTGTGTGCATGGGTTGAATTGCGTGTGTCTCACGCCGAATGCGTGAGACTTGAGAGCCCTGTGTCAGATAAGAAGTGTCTCCATGTAGTAATGGACAATGGAGTCTGACCGTTCCTGAAGTCTGTGACCTCATACGGGGTCAGGGTTGGAGGTTCAGGGGTCAAACTGTCCGGTGTCTTCACTGTCTCCTGGGCCAGTGAGTTGCCTGTGATCTGGAAGAGAATCACAGAAAAATAGAAATCTTTTTATCTTAAATAAAACATGCAAATGCTTTTTGAAAGATCTTCTTAAAGAGATCTCCGTCAGGACGAGAACAGCCTTTTGGACAGGATGAACGTTTGAACACTTTGGATAGGACCTTATAGTACACATGGATGGGAACATGTCTTGACCTCAACATTGGTGATATTTTAGAACTGATGCAAATCATACAATTTCACAAATCCTATAGATATTTTGCTCTTGAGACAAAGCTAATGATATATATAATTTATATATATATATATATAATATATATATATATATATATATTGTTCAAATTAGCAAGAACTTTCCCAAAAGATAAAACAAATGTGCTCAAATTCCCTTTCAGCCAAATGTTAGGGATAGCCTACCTTCTTCTCCAGGCTGTTGATCTGCAACCTCTGGTCGTTGAGCTGGTCGCTCTGCTCCCTGACAGCCCTCAGAAGCTCAGTGATACTCTTCTCCTGGCTGTGGATCACCTCCTAGCGGGAGAACAAGCTACAATTAAAGTCAAGGAACAAAACACTTGAACCTGATGCATTGGTACAATTTGTTATTGTAGGAACTAGGAAGTGCACCTACTGGACTCATAACCTTTAACATGTTGTACATGAGGACAATTATTTATTTATTTTTTAATAATGCAGAGACTGACATTGATATTCAAGTTTAAAAATAAGATTGTTATTATAGCTGCTAGGTTTTGGGGTAAGGGTCGGATATGTTTTTTTGTTTTTTTTCACATCAGCAATCCTTTTCGACAGCAGATTACAAACGACAGAGAGTCTGACTGGTCGCGTTGCCCCAAAGTACCTATGAATGTGATCCCCATGATTTGTGGGCTGTGTTTCTTTCCACATACGTATGTCAACCCGTACCTTGCCCCATCCCTCCTTCGGTAACCCCGGGGTCACTCACCCTGAGGGTGCCGATCTCGGCCAGCTGTTGGCTTGTCACCAGCCCTTGGGACAGGCTGCTCAGCTGCTCCTCCAACCCGCCCACCTTGCTCTGCAGCCGGCTGCGCTCCTCCAGGATGCCCTCCACCTTAGAGTTTATCTCAAGCGAGAGGCTCTTCACCTCCTCGTTGTTGGCCTGCAGTATCAACGTGGTCTTCTTCAGCTCCTCCTCCTCGTCCCTGATCTCGCTGGCCAGCACTGACAGCTGGTAGAAGGAGCGGTCGAAGATGTTGATCTTCTGAAAGATGTCGTTCATCTGGCCCCGAGTCTTGTGGACGAACTCCCTCAGGCTCTGGCCGAGCTGGAGCAGGCCGTTGGCCAGCAGGCGCACCTCGTCCAGCGCGGCGAAGCGGGACCGGGTCTCGGCCGGCGGTGTCACCCGGGCCTCGGCGCTGGGAATAAGCGAGGCGCTAGCAGCCGCCAGCAGCAGCACCAGCAGGACAGACGTCAACACAGACTTCATGACGTTGGTTCTTTAAATCGTACTTGCTGTGCTTCGGTAGCGCTGTCTCGGCACCACACCGACTCTAGCCCCCAGTGCTCTCAGTGGAAAGAGAGACGGTAAAAACGGCAAGAGTCTTTTATCGGCGAGCATATGGCCGTGTCATTGTCCTCATGTGGTGGGGTCAATCATTAACGTCTCCAGTCATTGATCTCTGTTTTTAGGATAACATAAGGGCCGGCTGGATGAACTACAAGCTGAACTTTAGAAGTACATTTTATTGAGTGAATTTAGTTTTCTGTTTTATTCACATTTTCAATTCATTCACATTGTATATGATCAGAACCAGTGATTCAACATGATATCATTATCTTTTTACCTGGAGGAAAATAACAATAAGTAAATAAAATAACAAAGGGGGAGCTGTGAAGCATTTTGGCTGCCGTGTTCTAAGATATTTGTTACATGAAGAGATGGGGGTTATGATGATTAGTAAATAATATTTCCATCAGTATTACAATACCGGACTTGCCAAACTGCAAGTCTTTGCAAAACACAATGTTTTTTATGTGTGGTTTTGAATCGTCGTCAAAACGTCCCTCTTGTTTTTCCAAACACATGGCTAATGTTAGCATTTCATTCTACTTTCTAAGTTGTTTATTTTTAAAACAGATAATCTAGACCTTTACGTATCCTATTGATTGGGAAAGCTGCCCTCCAATGTTTTGCATTGCACCATTCTCCTGGTGGCGATTGGGGAGATAAATATCAAGTAGCTGTAGTATTCAGTCCTCCCGATGAACGGCTGACTGTGGGCAAACAAGAACCACTGCAAACTCTAAATGCCAAAGGAACAAACACATAATCAAACACGCATACACAAACGCAATATATAGAAGCATTCTTACACGGTGTGCACATACATACACACACACACACACACACACACACACACACACACACACACACACACACACACACACATACACAACACACACAACAGTTTAATTGTTTAATTTTGTAGGTAAAATCCTTGAGATATGAGAAGTTTAAGGGTGAGATCCACCAGGCAGGCCGCCCATGAAGTTGGGTTGGCTCCCGGTGGGCCCGTTCCACCTACCACGGCTCCGGCGTTGGCCCCGATGCACCGCCCTTGGACAGGGGTTGGCCTCCGATGCACCGCCCTTGGAGAAGAGGTTGGCCCCAATGCACTGCCCATGGAGAGGGATTGGCCTGTTAAAGGAGACATATTATGGTGTTTTCCCAACAAGTAAACATAGTCTTTGAGTTCCAGAAAACATGTTTTTGAAGCTGTTTGCTGGAAATAGCTTTTAGGAAAAAAAATATATTGTCTACCGCTATTCCCCTCTGTTTCGGTCCCTTCAGAATGCGCTGTTTCTAGTGTCTGTAGCATTGATGCAAATGAGCTGCTGCCCATTGACCAATGAGCTTTCAGACTGAACCACAGTATGGAGGAGAAGGGATTGTTGCCGTTTGCTGACTCCTGGAGCCCTATATCTATATAATATAATATAATATAATATAACATAATAATTATATTATATACGGGTATTTATATAATCGATCTAATATCACGGCCAAAAGCTATGTGCGCCTCGGATTGTACTCCGGGAGCTGAGCTGGCGCCGAAGCTAGGTGGCAGCTCCAGCGGACTAGCAGCTCCGGCTGGGGTAGCTTGGTGGCAGTCCGGCAGCTCAGCTCCGGGAGTACAATCCCTTTCTATTCCATGTCCCCCCCATCCCGACTTCCCTTTGGTGGCAGCTCCGGCGGGGTGAGCTTGGCTCAGGGATTGTACACCCGGAGCTTAGCTGCAGGACTAGCGCAGAGTTCCCCCCGCCGGAGCTGCTCGTCCGCTGGTCCACAAAATCTTAGCGATGCTCTGATTGGAGGGGAGTAGGGAAGTGGGAGGTAATATTCAAATGTGCCCCCTTCCTAGGAGGGGGCGCCGAAACTGACTCGCTCGTTTGGTAGCTGGAGGCGGGCTGCTTCCAGAAATGTGTATCTCACTCAAAAAATCATGTACAGACTTTTTTCAAAGTTTGTATGCGTGTGGGAGCACCATCTACCCACAACAACACCCCAAATCCCAGGAAAAGTGCTGTTTTCATAATATGTCCCGTTGTTGTGTTGTACTATTGCACAACCTTACTCATCGTGTCCATTAGAGGGCAGTGTGGACTTTACCTCTGTGTTACCTGACACCTACACTACCTGTTCCGGTGTCTGAGTTATTACATGCGATGATGCCGAGGAGAGTGGCAGCACAGCTGCGTTACTCCCGCCTGTCGATACAGGCAATTTGCCTACAAGGCTAAAGGTAAAATGTGTCTGATGAGAGTTCGATTGCATCTCCACCGCAACTCACTAAGCTCATCATGGCCCCCGAGGCACTGCCCACAGAGAGGGGTTGGCCCCCGATGCACTGCCCATTGAGAGGGGTTGGCCCCACACTGGATCAATCCGCCATAGGGCTTTGCCTCGAGGCTATTTTGATTTTGATTACATTTTGATTTTAAACCAGTGTTGTGTTCTATTTGAATAAGTATACTTTTATGTGATTTATTTCCACTAACTGAAACATTTGAAAAGTTTAAATGGAATGCAAAAATATTATTTACATGGCTTCCCCTTTCATTTTTCGGTTACTTTTATTCCACTTGCATGTTTCTTCTAGCCTGGTCCTACCAGACTCTCGTAGGCTACATTTCCACTTCCTCAAAACCACTGACTGCCTTTTCCGACATTTCTAACCGATGCCCTCAGACCTTTTCATCAGGCCTCCTGATTCACATACATCTGTCCCACTATTTTGCTTGTTATCAGTCCAACTACATCAGGCACGATTTCTGGTTCCTTTGTCCGTTCATTCTGTCATTGCTGGTTCGGGAGGCAGTAGGGAAAGGAACCAAATGTAGACATAGTAGGCAGCACGGTGATGTTCAGTAATTTGAGACCAATGAGAAAAGATAACTAGGTGAATAAGGAAGTCTGATGAAAATGTCTGCAGGCATCCGGTGGACGGGTAGGGAATGGCAGTCAGTGGTTTTGAGGAGGTGGGAATGTGGCTGAAGACTGGGGGCCTCTACGAATAGTCAAATCTCCTAACCTTTATGCCTCCTTTCCATAACCTTTGAGGAAAACGTCATTGGATCAAGGAGAGATGAAAAGGTGCTTCCTTTCGAACATAGGAAGAGACAGAGCTGCTTAAAATGAATTAGCCTCCACTCTTCCTAACCGACGTCATTGCGCGACAGCGGGTATTACCGACCTCTAACGTCTCTAGTGTGAAACTACAATTTTCCGAAGATTGACTAAAACAAGCCGTCTTTGATCCATGCGTTCTTGTCGTATTGATTTCAATCAGGTTATCGCCAACAGTGAGAATCACTTCGGTCGGACTTGGCCAAAGGGAATATTTTAGGCCACTTGAATTCCAATTCACATGTTGATAAAAAGAGGCTTAACTTATGTTGATGTTGAAATTAACTGCCCCCAGTAATCTTTCTTAAATGTGAAGTTGGCATTCTCTTTTCTTATGGTGTATTTATGTGCTTACTAACCAGCAATAAATGAATTCATTTATATTCAAATAATTATGTTTCTGGAACGCACCTCCTAGGATCAGCTGTTCGCGTACAGTCCCTGTGGACCTGCGGCGGTTATCTGGTCCCGATAGCGATCTCCTATTCTTCGCCATGGCTGGACAGAGTGATGAATAGCTGGTGGGTCCATTAAAAAGGAAACGGAGGTTTGATAGTCTGATCTTGATAAAGATAATCGTATCTTTATCCGGAAGTAAACACTTCCGGGTTTGTGTCAGACTGTCGCGTATCCATGGAAGAATGGAAAAAGATGAAAGATGAGTTGGACCACATCAACCGGAAATCCCTCAAGACAAAAGATATGAAAACTATTGAGACAGCAGAGAAACTGGAGGATCTGGAAAACACAAGTTCCATAGCTCTCATGTTCACAGCTATCAAGGATTTGTTTGCTTTCTCCATGAGAGCTCTGAACCTTTGTACAACTATTGCAGATACTAAAGATGTCACAAGTTCTGTCCCACAGGATTTCCCCAACTTTGAAGAAATAATAAAGACGCAGCTCCATGATGTAATACCTGATTTATTGAAAGCAACTATGGCTACATTGCCTACTACAGGACAGGGCAACCCTAAAGAGACCAAAGAAGACAAACAGCTCCCTGTCAGACATACTCTCATGGTTGAAAGGATGGCTGATGGGGTAAGTGGAGACCAAGAGGATCCAGCGCCTATCACGGATGTAGATTGGATTGCGATGAAAAGGGACGTCAAAGGAACCCTAAAAAAGGTTCCGGTGAAGAAGGCCTCAGTATCTGGGGGAACTGCAATCCTCAACTTCGCTTCAAAAGCTCACCTGGATGAAGCCAAAGAAGCCCTCTCCTTGAAGTACAAGGTTTCCTTGAAATCTGAAGACAGAAAGAAGTTGGATCCCAAACTAACTATCCGGGATATTCCAACTGACATAATCAGCAAAGAGACCCTTGAAGAGAAGCTCCTGGAGAAGAACGAGAATATGAAATCCATCAAGGTTGTGTTCTTTGATGACAAGCAGAGATACGCTGTAATCCAAGTCAGTGCGGAAACCCGGGAGTCAATAAGGTGAAATGGAGACGGTGTAAACATTGACCTCAGTGAGCACTATGTTACAGACCGTTTTCATGTCATCCAGTGCTATCACTGTCAAGAATTCGGTCACATGGCTAACTCTAGGTACTGTAAAGACAAAGACAAAGACCCTACATGTTTCTACTGTGGAGGGAGTCACACCTCAAGGGACTGCATGAACAAGAAAGACAACAAGATCAAGAAGATGAAGTGCTCCAACTGTCGCAAGAGCAGAAATCACTCCGAGAAGAACTCAGCAGCCTCCGACAATTTGTGTCCCTCGTTTGTAAGAGAGCGAGCAGCCATTATGTCTAGGACAGCCGGATGTGAACAGGCAAAAAACTCCTACACACAGAGGATCAAAGAGGCCAAAGCACGCCTCGGACGAGTTTAAGGATCGCAACATTTAATGTCCGGTCTCTAGTCAACAAGACAGTAGGAGTCCTAGAACATCTTCAAGATGTTGACTGTGACATTTGTTTTGTGCAAGAGACCTTCCTTCGAGATGGGAACAAGGCCAAGCTGATGGAAATCAAAGACTATGGATGGGATGTCATATCGGACCCGTGGAAACACAGGAGTGGTGGAGGAATAGCCATGCTTTACCGGGATACTGTTCAGTTAAAGTCCAACAGCAAAGTCACGAAGTACAAGTCTTTTGAAGTCATGGAGTCACTCTTGCACTCTGAACAAGATACTGTAAGACTGGTAAACATCTATCGAACTCCGTACACCAAGAAAGCTTGTTTCACTGAGTGTGCTTTCCTAGAGGAATTTGATGAGTATCTCAAAGACCTCTCAGGGAAACCTGGTTCTCCTATCATCGCTGGAGATTTCAACTTTCATATGGAAAGACCCGAAGAACACTACCCCAAGAAGTTTTACCAACTCTTGGAAGACCACGACCTCTACCAGCACGTTCCACTTGAGCCAACCCATGACCAAGGTGGAACTCTGGACCTTGTAGTTACCAACAAAGCCCTCAGAAGGAAACTGAGCTCGTTTAAGATCTGCCCCTCAAGGACCAAATCTGACCACTTCCTAGTACTCTTTGATGCTGATATTAAGCCAAAGATCCCTAAAGACAAGTTTATGACCTACAGAAATTTTAAAATTATTGATGCAGAACAATTCAAAGAAGAACTAATTAACTCAAAATTAGCGGACTTCCCTGAAGACATGCCAGCAGACGATGCTGTCATTCTCTACAACACTGTGCTGACTCAGCTAATGGATAAGCACTGCCCTTTCATCAAGAAGAAGATAAAGAAGAACCCGATGCCCTGGTTGGACTTGGAACTCCGCATTCTCAGGCGCAAAAGAAGAGTGGCTGAACGTACTTGGAGGAAGAGCAAAGAAGAAGAAGACCGTGCAAGATCGGAGTTGCCTCATGTTATACAGTCGCCAGGACTGAAACAGCGTGTGGCAAGATCGGAGTATGTTAGAGCTAGGGATGAGTTCACTTGTTTCGAGTATGTCAAGAGATGTGCTAACCACAATGCAAATCCCCCTCAGGGGATACTAAAACACTCTACAAGAAGCTCAATAGACTTGCTTGGAAATGATGCTCAAGACCTTCCAAACTACAAAGATCCCGTTAAACTTTCTGAAGATTTCAAAGATTTCTTTGAGGACAAAGTTACTACCATCCAAGATGGTATAGAGAAGGAGAAGAGTATAACTCCTACAGCAGCTGAGGAACCCTCTTTTGCTACTGACAAAGACCAACCCCTCAACAAAGACCCTACTCTTGATGAAGACTGCAGATTTTACAGTTTCTCTGAGATAACAGCTGATGAACTCAAAGACTTACTCTCTAAGATGTCCAACAAGTTTTGTTGCCTGGATCCAATCCCAACATTTCTTCTTAAAGACTGTGGAAAAGAGCTGTTCTACTCCACATCATCAACTCCTCGTTAAAGACCGGAACTTTTCCATCTGACATGAAGAAAGCAGTCATCAAACCAACTCTGAAGAAGGACAATGCTGATGTTGACATCCTTAGCAATTATCAACCAGTCTCCAACCTTTCTGCTATTTCGCAGATTCTTGAGAAAATTGTGCTGAACCAACTCAACGTCCATCTCTCAAGACATAGTCTCTACTCAGAGGTCCAATCTGGATACCGCCCTAATCACAGCTGTGAAACACTGTTGGTTAGAATGTGTGATAATATCAACAGGGAGATTGGAGCTGGCAATGTTGTCATTGTTGTACTGCTTGACCTCAGTGCAGCGTTTGACACCATCGACCACACAGTATTGCTGGAAAAGCTACTGAATGACTATGCTGTCACCGGAAGCGCCCTGCAGTGGATGAAGTCCTACCTTGAGAAGAGATATTTCTGTGTAAAGATTTCTTTCTTGGAGCTTTTGTTTGGAGTCCCCCTAGGATCACTCCTGGGGCCGATTCTTTTCATTCTTTACATCAAAGCCCCCCAGAAAATCGCAGGGAAATATGGACTTGATATCCAACTATACGCAGATGACTCTCAGCTTTACATCTCGTTTCATCCAAATCGTGCATCTCAGTTTACAGATGTTCGAGACAGAACCAACAGATGTCTTGCAGAGATAAAAGTGTGGATGGTCAACAACTTCATGAAACTCAACGAATCAAAGACCGAGCTGTTGGTGCTCAAACGAGTCATGTCCTCAAACAATGTGAACTCAATGTCAGCCTGCAGTTTGGAAGCACGACAATTCTACCAACTGAGTGCAAAGGGGATAGCTGGAAGAGCCTTGGAGTGAAGTTCGACGAATCCCTCAACATGGAAAGACAGATCAACAGTGTGAAGAAGAAATGCAGCTGGACAATGATGAACCTGAGAACCATTGGTCGCTATCTTGATGAAGGTATCAAACTCATGATGGTGAAGCAATTAGTCATATCTAAGATAGATTACTGTAACTCTCTTTACATTAACCTACCCAAGACCAGATTAAAGAAGCTAAAGTCCATCCTAAATGGGGCGGTACGTTTCATCTATAACATCCAAGACAGAACTACTGACCTGGTTCCCTTCTACAAGAAATCCCACATTCTCCCAATAGATCAGAGGATTTTTTTCAAGGTCTGTCTACTGACCCACAAAACAGTTCATGGTAAAGCATCTTGCTACCTTAAAGAACTCGTTGAGACGGAGGTAGCATCAGACACTTGCAACACCAGATCGAAGATACCAGGTGACAACTTCAAGCTGAAGATATCCAGAACGGCAAAGATGAAAGTAGATGCCAGGAGATTCTCTAACTACGCACCAGTTGCATGGAACTCTCTACCTCTAGTAATAAGATGCATTAATAATACCGACTGTTTTAAGAGAATGTTGAAGAATCATTTATATAACCAGTTCTAAAACCATTTTCATTTGTCTTTATAAATATAATGATGTCACGGTAATATCAGTTGTTTCTTACCAACTTGATAGTCTACACCACATTCTGTGCACATTTCACAGCCAGCCGCTCTGACATGGTTAGCTGCCTTCCTTGCGTAGGCTTGCTAATCATATGAGCGGGATATAAATGCCTCATTTCATGGAATTGGTATCCATTATTATCAATTGTATTTTCTTTCGCGTAGGGTCGGTAAACTTCGACGGTGGCATGTTGTTTAAAATATTGCCGCCGTAAAGGATTATGGGATACCACTATCTCCTTTCCTTTCGCAAAGCAAGCTCAGGAGTAACCTATGCTAAAGGAGGGTTAAAGGAAGCATCGAGGCACCTTTGCTAAGCATTTTTAGAATTCGAACCACGTTTCCTCCAAGCACTTCCGGGTCATCTCCATAGGAAAGGTAATTTCCAATGCAAAAAAGAGAATTCGTAGAGGCCCCGGGACAGAAAGGCCGAGCGTGACACACAGCCATCAGAGGTCCTGTCCCCTCCATGGGGGTTGGACTTCAGGCATCTGGCTGACACAACCTTTAAAGGAACACAAAGGAAAACAGATGCATTGCTGGAATCAAATGTAGCCTATTCTGAAATTGAATATGAAAGGCAGACCAATTAATTAAAACATGTTTACACTTATAGTTATATACATCGCTAAAGTAATACATTACTATTTGGAGACCTACTGGTGCGCTGTTTCTATATGGGTCCCAACTTTTACATCTCTGGGTTGTTCACCTTCGGAATGGATGTAGTCAGGGTTTTTTCCCTATTGACTTCCATTATCCAAAAAAGAGCTAAACATTCACAAGCAACAGCGATCAACACAAAACTTTTAACATTCCCAAAGAGGGGTACCTTGATGGCCCCACCAAGGCATCCCAGTCACATGTGCATTTTTCGAAGATGATGTGTGTGGTTGCATGAGCCAACTCGTCGTGTGCGCAATATTCTTCGAGCATGATGATATGCTAATGCTAGCATGGTGAATGAGCGAGCATGCCAAGTCTCAAGTCCTTGGGCGACTTTGAAGGGGATTGATTCCGTTTAGCCGCGTTCTTGAAGAAAGTAGTTAAATCCGGGTCGCTTTTAACTCACTTTATTTGTTAAAGTGTTTCGGTATGTAACTATGAAGCACAAGGGGGGGAATTCTATCTAACACGCGTGGAGAAAAATACCGCAGAGCTATGTTCCAGGCTCTCAACGGGGCTGCCATATGTTTCTGACCTCAAATCTGACTCCCGCTCTGGATTGTATCGCTACTACTTCAGGTAGGCGTGGCCTACCTGAAGTAGGCGTGGCCTATGTTACGTATTGGCTCCGCCCTCCTCACCTGTCTAAAGGTGCTGCCATCTGTGGCTGGAGTAGTTATTGCAGCTTGTATGTCGGGTCCTTCTCCCCTGGTGGCTATGTATAGTAATTACAACTTATGTGTTCGATCTTGCTCCCATGTGGCTATGTGGGGGTAATGCAGCTTGTGTGTTCGATCCTGCTTCCTAGTGGCTATGTAGGGGTAATGCAGCTTGTGTGTTCGATCCCGCTTCTTAGTGGCTATGTGGGGGTAATGCAGCTTGTGTGTTCGATCCTGCTTCCTAGTGGCTTATGTGCTTAAAATACGTACCAGTTGGTCAACTAGTTTTAGCGCCCACTGTTGTCAGAGCGGTACAAACCTTTCAGAGCCCTCCGTACTCCCGGGGCCTCTACAAATTCTCTTTTTTGCATCGGAAATTTCCTTTCCTATGGAGATGACCCGGAAGTGCTTGGAGGAGAGGTGGTTTGAATTCTAAAAATGCTTAGGAAAGGAGCCTCAATGCTTCCTTTAACCCTCCTTTAGCCTAGGTTACTCCTGAGCAACCTTTGCGAAAGGAAAGGTGATAGTGGTATCCCATAATCCTTTACTGCGGCAATATTTAAAGAAATGTGCCATTGCCACCGACGAAGAGTAGGCTCTACGCGAAGACGCATCAGAGACGCGGTAAAGCAGAAGAATAGAAGAGAAGAAAATACAATTGATAATAATGGATACCAATTCCAGAAATATATTATTTGAATCGAAATGAAATCATTTATTGCTGTTTATTAAGCACACAATATAAACCATAAGAAAATAAAATGCCGACTTCACATTTAAGAAAGATGTGGGCAGTTAATTTCAACATCAACATAAGTTGAGCCTCTTTTTATCTTTTTATTCACATGTGAATTGGGTTTTCAACTGGCCTAAAATATTTTCGTTGGCCAAGTCCGACCGAAGTAATTCTCACTGTTGGCGACAACCTGATAGAAATCAATACGACAAGAGCGGATCAAAAGAGCGCTTGTTGTAGACCAACTTTGGAAAACTGTAGACGCTAAATTCAGCAATACGCAATGACGTTGGTTAGGAAAAGTGGAGTCAAATTCATTTTAAGCAGCGCTGTCTTTTCCTATGTTCAAAAGGAAGCACCTTTTCATCTCTCCTTGACCCGATGACATTTTCCTCAAAGGTTAAGTAAAGGAGTCATAAAAGTTAGGAGATTTGACCATTCGTAGAGGCCCCTGGTCTACATATGCCTATTTAATTTGACAACTCTCAGGTGTTCAGGTTCGAAGTGGTTGATTTGAGCGTTTTTGCCTCATTCCCTTTCCATATTAAATAATATTGTCAATACTCATGAATAAAAAAACTGTGCAATGTTTGGTCCCAAAAGGAGACATGCACAGCACTGATATGTTTATTGTTTGTCATTAGTTTGGTTCCTATACATGCAAACTCTAGGAGAAGATAATTTTGAGGGGAATGAGGCAGAGAAAAATATCTGACCATAATAAACCATATTGTATGTCGCTAACAGAAATATAATGATTTTGTTTTTATTTTGTTAATAAGATGCAAATAAAAGATTACAAACAAAATGTATGTATCTTTCCAACACTTTTCATTTAATTGTGATTTAGCACTACAGATATAACAATTAACACTCAGATTGTGATTGTGTCAGTTGAAAAGTCAACTTTTTTGCAATGATTACAGGTTCTCCATTTATAAAATAAAGATTAAAAAAAATCTGAAACATAATTGGCAATGCCCATTTTACCCATTTGATGGCAGCAAACTCCCAAATGTAGTTTTGGTGTACTTACAGTGAGAAAAGCATAAGGGCACCAGGGAGGTAAAACAAGAGTGGCAGGACTCCATTCAGGTGGGAAGTCCATATCTCTGGTCTGGGGATTTTTAACAAGCTTCAACCGCCTTCAGGCAGCTGTCACCTGTCATTTCTGCTGACGATTCTGTTATCTTCCCTTGGTAACAGCATGTAATTTGTATTAATATTGGCCATAATAACATACTGGCAGCAATACAAGCCACATGGTGTTTGCGTCACGTGGGAATATGTATTTTGAGGAGCACAAGTTACAACTAACAATACTCAAGGCAAGGCTCCAGGCCCACTTTCAGGCCCAGAATATATTTCATTTTCTTTGTATTAATGGTTCACATATATGCCATTAAAATGCCTCCAACCTACAGTAAAGTCCAGGGTTCTCCCTGGGTCTAGTCAGTCTTAACCCTTAATAGATGACATGCATGTATTTAAAATGTATGTCTTTCATGAAAAATGTCCTTTATGTGAAACTTTCCAAGTAGTGGTGTGCCTTTAAATAAAAACCTTTCTGAAGACCAGAAGCCCAGATGGGCTGATGCAACTGCACAGTGGGTCCTTTCATAGGCTGAGGATGGAGAGGCTATGTGTGGGAGCAAGAAACGTATTGTTAAGATGAAAAAAAGTGGAAAAATTACATTTCTAACCCTATCCCTTATTCTTCCCAGGTTGCCTCGTACCTTTGATATGGTTCAAGGTGTGGATCAAAGGGCGCTAGATAAATACCAATGTTCACACCGGCAGGGATATCTGACTAAAAGTGTTGCTCTGTCATTTCGTTGCCCTCCAACTGCATGCTTTGGCTTCCCTGCTAACCTGCCTTGTTGTTCAACAGTCCTCTGTTCACACACCAATGAGGTGGCAACTCGGATGTCCCAATGGCGGGGATATGAATATGATGAATATGTATAATCAGTATAGTAAGCTCTTCTTTCAGACACTCCGTACTCAAGTCAATGCAAATACATGGTTGGAAGGGAAATGACAGAGCAGTTCTATCAAATCTACTCTTGGAAACACATTAGATTTTTTTCACTAAACAAAGGTTAATAGTATGGGCTGATGCTTGACCTGGTGTTCAGTAAATATCAGCTCGTCCCTGTGTGGGCTTGAACCACCAACCTTTCGAGAAACAGACTAGCCACAGAGACAAGAAGCTGGGGAACAATAGTCTTTTAAGGGGGGGGAAGAAGGAAGGAAAAAGAGAGGAAAAAGGGAGAAAAAGGGGAAAGGGAAGGGAATGAGAGAAATTTAGGACATAAATCACAAAAAAACATTTCATTACATAAAAAACAAATAAAACCCTGAGAATGTGGAGTTATGTTTGCAATTCTTCAGCCTTGGAACAGAAGGTTGGCGGTTCAAGTCCCACTGGTGACAAAAAAATTATAATAACATATAGATTTAACACGGGTGATCTTTGTTCCTCCTCTCCGCCAACCACCGCTCCTTGGTCAGGGACTCGGAGGAGGGGCAGGGTGCATAAAAAAGCGGTCTGGTGACGGGACCTGGTTGTAGATGAGGGCAGGAACCGGTGGCTCATACCAGAGCTGGACGTCCGGGCGCAGCCGCTGGTTCCTCCACAGCGTGGACGCAATCCAGCGCTGGTCCTGCTGGGGAATGGTCTTCCTCATTTCCACCTGCAGCCAGAACTGATCTGGAGCAGCAAGAGGAGGAGCAGGGAGGGGACCAGGAGGAGCAGGGAGGGGACCAGGAGGAGCAGGGAGGGGACCAGGAGGAGCAGGGAGGGGACCAGGAGGAGCAGGGAGGGGACCAGGAGGAGCAGGGAGGGGAGCAGGGAGGAGCAGGGAGGGGACCAGGAGGAGCAGGGAGGAGCAGGGAGGGGACCAGGGAGGAGACCAGGAGGAGCAGGGAGGAGCAGGGAGGGGACCAGGAGGAGCAGGGAGGGGACCAGGAGGAGCAGGGAGGAGACCAGGAGGAGCAGGGAGGAGACCTGGAGGAGCAGGACTCGTATCTGATACAACCTACAAAAAGAAAATTAAAAAGATCATAAATCATCTATCCGCTACACGCTACAGTATGTAAGACCTGTATAGAGGTTATTACAGTTGCACTAACAAGAGGAGAAGAGCTGGTCCTCACCCCCGACATGACAGGGCTGGATGGAGGCAGAGAGAAAGGGGAGACAGGCCTGTAGAAGCTGGGACTGGAAGGGGGCGTCACTCGAGGTGGGGTAGCGGATGGAGTGCTTCTCCCAGACGGGACAGTGGCAGGGCTGGAGGGACGCTGGGAAGAGGGGGAAACGGAGCCGATGAAGTACAATTGCAAAACAAGGATAGTGTTGGCGGTATGGCTGTGTTCTAAGGCATCAGGCACAGCTATAGGTACATCAATTACCTCAACAGGCCTCCTAGTCAGATTGACATTCGGCTTGGCTGCAGCAGACAAAGTCCCACCGAACCGCGCTTTCTCAAACTGAAAATCAACCAAGAATAGTCTTAATAAAATGGTGTTAAAAATGACATTATACCCACCAGTGATACGCATGAAAGTTATGTAAACACACAGATCTGAGATGAGTTGATCATGGCTAACCAGGTGAATGACATGGTATTTAATGTGATGGAAATATTCACCATCGCCAGCGTCAATGCAGGCCTCCCAGGGCTCCGTGCAGGCGCAGCAGAGGTGGAGGCTGAGGTAGCTGCAGGGCTTCTCACAGACTGACAGACAGAAACAATAAAACCATTAAACACGCATTAATACTAATGGGATTTTGTCCACATCACAAGTTGTAAGCCTACAAAATGCATTTATTTCACCAGGCTCTCAATATTACCTGCTGGGGGTGAAAGCCACAGGTACATGTCTGCGCTACCCTTAAGATAGAGGTCTGCCCACGCAGCATCGTGGGACACTACTCAATCTGTAATTAATTGAAATGAATGATTTACTTAGACACAATCGGTTCACTTTGGAGTTTTGGTTTACTGTTGGGGCAAAGTTTACCTTCTGGTAGAGGTTGTGCCACTTGGTCTGTTTCGGAGATGGCCTGTTCCCTGCACAGGGAACAGGACCCCGTGGCTCGATGCTTCTTAGTAGACATCTGAAGACAAGGGGAAGAATGGCCAAGTTACCATACATTGTCAAAGACATATGCTATATATATATATACATATGTGTGTGTGTGTGTGTGTGTGTGTGTGTGTGTGTGTGTGTGTGTGTGTGTGTGTGTGTGTGTGTGTACAAACTAGGACTCATCATATTTGGTATGGGACCGTTACCTTTACCTACCTTTACACTTCATGAATCATATGATACATACAAAATAATCCCTAGGATATCCCCATGTAATTTAAAATGGTTGTTTACCGTACAGGTGAATTAAAATGGTCGTTCACCGTAATCGTACTACTAGTTCCTACTGAGGCTGACATGCAATAAGTTAACAAGAAGTTGACCCAAGTGAGTAAAGTTAAACCGATGCTAACATGCTAGTAAATTAACCAAAGTCAGTGAAATGACAAGGAAAATTAGTGACATGTCCGGACAAGGTAAGACAATCCGCACGGTCAGACTTTTGGATAAAGTAATACCAATATTCAGTAGAACGAATTTATAACGTCGATCATTTCCGCGATTTATTGGTTCTTAAATGTAAAGCATTTGTTGTAATGTAAATTACAAACAGTTACATTGCAGACTAGTTTTCAGAAGAGCGTAATTACTACCGTTAATACCGCTACCTTTTCCAGAGCATGACCTGTCCGAATTTATAAGGTGGATCATTTCCGCGATTGGATGTGTTAAATGTGTCAAATGTGTTTTAATGTAATTCCAAACCTTACCTTACATCAGTGGTCGCGGAGCACCGTCAGGGGGGTCGCGGAGAGATGGGCCAGTTTGCATATTAAAAAAAATAATAATAAAAAAAATATATATACATACGAATAATTATATGAAACATTATATTAAAATACTGGCGTCAGAATAGGCTTTTAATGCACAGCCACTTTGCAGAGAGAAATCCACCTTTGAAAAGAACCCCCTGTGACCCCACCCTTTGATTCTATATTTGTCGGTTTTTCCCGCCATCGAACGTCAGTCTGATAATCGGCCCGCAGTGATTAATTCAGTGATTCAGTTTTCCTCAGCGACGACCATAATTCTATCTCGTTGATTTCACGATGGAGAAATTTCTTGCACTCGGTCAAAAAAGAAAGGCTGCTGCTGCTGCGACGACGCCACCACCCGGCATATCATCGAGGACACCGACCCTAGCCAAGACAAGGAGGTTTGACGATGCTTTCGTGGGACTGGGGTTTACCAGTGTGATGGTGGGAGCTGAGGAGCGGCCGCAGTGCCTTCTCTGCCTGAAGGTGCTAGCGGTCGAAAGTTTAAAACCGAACAAACTAAAGCGCCACTTGGAGACAACACACCCCGAACATAAAAACAAGCCGATTGATTTTTTTAGAGAAGAGCTTTTAAAAGTTCGGGCACAGCGTAGGTCTTTCACGAAATTAGCATCAACAACTGCCAATGCACAGCTCGCCTCGTATAAAATGAGCTACCTGTTAGCACAGGCAAAGAAGCCTCACACAGATGGCGAGGAGGTGATCCTGCCCGCCGTGATTGAAATAGTTAGAATCATGGGAGACGAGGCAACAGTGAACAAATTAGGCCTGAAATCAATTCCTCTGTCAAACAACACCGTCGGCAGGCGTATACACGACATGGCTGAGGACATTGAAGAACAGCTGACTGACCGAGTTCGTGCTAGCACTTGGTTTGCGCTGCAGGTAGACGAAGCTACTGACAGCAACAAGGACTGTTTATTGATCACGTACATACGTTTCATCGATTCGGGGGACATGAGAGAGGATCTTCTCTTCTGCAAAGAGCTGAAAACAAGAGCCACTGCTAACGAACTTTTCCGAATGATTGACACTTACATACGAGGGGCAAATTTGAAATGGGAGTGTTGTGTTGGAGTGTGCACAGATGGGGCTCAGGCTATGGCTGGGAAGCGCAGTGGACTGCAAGCGCTCATCAAAGGTGCGTCCCCCAACGTACAATGGACTCACTGTATGATTCACCGCGAAGCGCTTGCATCAAAACAGCTGAGTCCAGACCTGAATGCTGTCATGACCGACGTAATTGCGACGGTCAATTACATCAAGACGCGCCCGGTGAAAGCCAGGCTTTTCGCAGCGCTGTGCGGAGAGATGGGCTCCAAGCACACGGCCGTCCTGTTCCACAGTGATGCGCGATGGCTTTCGCGTGGGAAAGTGTTAAGCCGGGTGTTTGAGTTGAGAGAGGAGATTCGCGTTTTTTTCGAGGAGGAGGGCCATGCCCTTGCGACTAGATACAATGACGAACACTTTCTGTTGGCACTTGCATATCTTAGCGATGTTTTTCAGAAATTGAACGAGTTGAATCTCCAGATGCAAGGACCCAGCACCCACATCCCTCAAAATGCAGTCCTTTTCGAAGAAACTGGAACTGTGGGGGCAGAGACTGGAGGAGGGACACACAGACTCGTTTCAGAACTTACATGCCTTTCTGGAAACTACAGGATGTCAGAACTCCATTTTGACATGCGTTCAGTCCCACATCTCTGCCCTCCAACTGCATTTTCAAAAATACTTCCCAACAACCGATGCAGTGGCACACTACGAATGGCTAACAGACCCCTTCAGTGGAAGGACACCTGCTCACCTCAGTGTCGCTGAACAGGAGCAGTTCATTGACGTCACTTCAGACATAGGATTAAAACAGCAGTTTAGGGCCAAGTCACTGCCTGCCTTTTGGATTGGAGTGGAGAAAGACTATCCGTTGCTAGGTGGAAAGGCTGAGTCCATACTTCTCCCTTTTGCCACTTCTTACCTTTGCGAGGTAGGCTTTTCTGCAGTGGCCTCCATCAAGAACAAATACAGGTCAAGGTTGGACATTGAAAGTGAACTGAGAGTGGCAATCTCAAAGCTGTCACCAAGATTTCAAAAACTTTGTGCAGAAAGGCAAGCACACCCATGTCACTGAAAAAAACAACTTTTCGGGGTGGGGATTGGGTTAGTATTGTTATATTGTTACTGACCAATTGTTGATGCTTTACTATTAATGGTTTTGGGGTGGGCCAGGGAGGAGGCATTGATTTAAAAAAATAAATAAATAATAATATACCGGTATATACATATATTGCTACAAGGTGAAAAATATTATATGTTCTGGGATGGGTTGTGGGGGTACTGTTTATCATTTTTCTGTCGTGAATAATTGTTTTATTGTTTTATAATAAAACTTAAGCCAAAAGGCTATATTTGCATATTTACATGGCTGTCTCTGAAGATTTATATTACATAGTAATAATAACATTATTAAAAATAACAATAATAATAATGGTGATGATTACTACTGCATAATAATAATGATAATAATAATAATAACAATAATAATAATAATGATTTTGAACATTATTATTATGCATAGTAACATTATGCACTAAGTTGGGGGGGGGGAGGTGCTGGGGCGGGGGGTCGCGAAAACAGTCTCAAGTCCAAAAGGGGGTCCCCTGAAAAAAAGTTTGGGAACCACTGCCTTACATAGTCGTTTTCAGGAATGCCGAAAACGTGTGTGTTGTTCTACAGTTTAAATCCATTCCGCATTCGGAGCGTCGCTAGCCTGTCCGTGATTGGCTTAGCGCAGGGAGAGAAATGGACAGGGGAACGTGTGATTGGTCATTCTGGTGAAAAGATATGGAAGAGAAATGGAGAGAAATGGACAGTGGAACGTGTGATTGGTCATTCTGGTGAAAAGATATTGGAATTCCGATGATTTGGTTGGACGATCCTGAATCTAGAAAGCAGACGGATCGGATTTAGGTAGCGCCACAGAGACCTATGTATAAAATCACATGTGTCTTGAAATAAAAGTAATACACCCAAAAAAAACCTGTGCGTTAAATCACCTCGACATTGATGACTTCAAATATTGATAGAAAGTAGCCGTATTTCATTCCCCACTGATAAATAACATATGATTTAAATTCTTGGGCCCCCTCCCATCAGTCCCTCCTGAATCAACTCCTTTCAACCCTTAACCTTATCTCTGAGCGTATGAATTCTCCTGGGTTCTGGAAAAGGGGAAAAGGGGGGAGCCCCACAAGCTTTCCTCTGCCTGTGGCCCCCTTAAATGTTAATTGGTAAAAAAAGATAGCAAAATATGGCTTTTAAGAAAAAAAATATTTCCATGTTATGATCGTAAGACAAGGTGAAATGGATCATATCTAAGCTCCAATATACTTTCAATTCCGAGAAAGCACTTGAGCCAGCTAGCTCTTCTTCCAGACACTCCGTACTCAAGTCAACGGATGTAATTGGTTGGACGGGGAATGACAGAGCAGTTCTATAAAATCTACTCTTGGAAACACAGTTGATTTTTTTCACTTAACATAGGTTTATGGTATGGGCTGATGCTTGACCTGGTGTTCAGTAAATATCAGCTCGTCCCTGGGTGGGCTTGAACCACCAACCTTTCGATTAACAGTCGAACGCGCTAACCAATTGCGCCACAGAGACCTATGTATAAAATCACATGTGTCTTGAAAAAAAAGTAATACACCCAAAAAAAACCTGTGCGTTAAATCACCTCGACATTGATGACTTCAAATGTTGATAGAAAGTAGCCGTATTTCATTCCCCACTGATAAATAACATATGATTTAAATTCTTGGGCCCCCTCCCATCAGTCCCTCCTGAATCAACTCCTTTCAACCCTTAACCTTATCTCTGAGCGTATGAATTCTCCTGGGTTCTGGAAAAGGGGAAAAGGGGGGAGCCCCCCTTAAGAACAAGCTTTCCTCTGCCTGTGGCCCCCTTAAATGTTAATTGGTAAAAAAAGATAGCAAAATATGGCTTTTAAGAATAAAACTATTTCCATGTTATGATCGTAAGACAAGGTGAAATGGATCATATCTAAGCTCCAATATACTTTCAATTCCGAGAAAGCACTTGAGCCAGCTAGCTCTTCTTCCAGACACTCCGTACTCAAGTCAACGGATGTAATTGGTTGGACGGGGAATGACAGAGCAGTTCTATAATATCTACTCTTGGAAACACAGTTGATTTTTTTCACTTAACAAAGGTTTATGGTATGGGCTGATGCTTGACCTGGTGTTCAGTAAATATCAGCTCGTCCCTGGGTGGGCTTGAACCACCAACCTTTCGATTAACAGTCGAACGCGCTAACCAATTGCGCCACAGAGACCTATGTATAAAATCACATGTGTCTTGAAAAAAAAGTAATACACCCAAAAAAAACCTGTGCGTTAAATCACCTCGACATTGATGACTTCAAATATTGATAGAAAGTAGCCGTATTTCATTCCCCACTGATAAATAACATATGATTTAAATTCTTGGGCCCCCTCCCATCAGTCCCTCCTGAATCATCTCCTTTCAACCTTTAACCTTATCTCTGAGCGTATGAATTCTCCTGGGTTCTGGAAAAGGGGAAAAGGGGGGAGCCCCACAAGCTTTCCTCTGCCTGTGGCCCCCTTAAATGTTAATTGGTAAAAAAAGATAGCAAAATATGGCTTTTAAGAAAAAAACTATTTCCATGTTATGATCGTAAGACAAGGTGAAATGGATCATATCTAAGCTCCAATATACTTTCAATTCCGAGAAAGCACTTGAGCCAGCTAGCTCTTCTTCCAGACACTCCGTACTCAAGTCAACGGATGTAATTGGTTGGACGGGGAATGACAGAGCAGTTCTATAATATCTACTCTTGGAAACACAGTTGATTTTTTTCACTTAACAAAGGTTTATGGGATGGGCTAATGCTTGACCTGGTGTTCAGTAAATATCAGCTCGTCCCTGGGTGGGCTTGAACCACCAACCTTTCGATTAACAGTCGAACGCGCTAACCAATTGCGCCACAGAGACCTATGTATAAAATCACATGTGTCTTGAAAAAAAAGTAATACACCCAAAAAAAACCTGTGCGTTAAATCACCTCGACATTGATGACTTCAAATGTTGATAGAAAGTAGCCGTATTTCATTCCCCACTGATAAATAACATATGATTTAAATTCTTGGGCCCCCTCCCATCAGTCCCTCCTGAATCAACTCCTTTCAACCCTTAACCTTATCTCTGAGCGTATGAATTCTCCTGGGTTCTGGAAAAGGGGAAAAGGGGGGAGCCCCACAAGCTTTCCTCTGCCTGTGGCCCCCTTAAATGTTAATTGGTAAAAAAAGATAGCAAAATATGGCTTTTAAGAAAAAAACTATTTCCATGTTATGATCGTAAGACAAGGTGAAATGGATCATATCTAAGCTCCAATATACTTTCAATTCCGAGAAAGCACTTGAGCCAGCTAGCTCTTCTTCCAGACACTCCGTACTCAAGTCAACGGATGTAATTGGTTGGACGGGGAATGACAGAGCAGTTCTATAAAATCTACTCTTGGAAACACAGTTGATTTTTTTCACTCAACAAAGGTTTATGGTATGGGCTGATGCTTGACCTGGTGTTCAGTAAATATCAGCTCGTCCCTGGGTGGGCTTGAACCACCAACCTTTCGATTAACAGTCGAACGCGCTAACCAATTGCGCCACAGAGACCTATGTATAAAATCACATGTGTCTTGAAAAAAAAGTAATACACCCAAAAAAAACCTGTGCGTTAAATCACCTCGACATTGATGACTTCAAATGTTGATAGAAAGTAGCCGTATTTCATTCCCCACTGATAAATAACATGATTTAAATTCTTGGGCCCCCTCCCATCAGTCCCTCCTGAATCAACTCCTTTCAACCCTTAACCTTATCTCTTAGCGTATGAATTCTCCTGGGTTCTGGAAAAGGGGAAAAGGGGGGAGCCCCCCTTAAGAACAAGCTTTCCTCTGCCTGTGGCCCCCTTAAATGTTAATTGGTAAAAAAAGATAGCAAAATATGGCTTTTAAGAAAAAAACTATTTCCATGTTATGATCGTAAGACAAGGTGAAATGGATCATATCTAAGCTCCAATATACTTTCAATTCCGAGAAAGCACTTGAGCCAGCTAGCTCTTCTTCCAGACACTCCGTACTCAAGTCAACGGATGTAATTGGTTGGACGGGGAATGACAGAGCAGTTCTATAAAATCTACTCTTGGAAACACAGTTGATTTTTTTCACTTAACAAAGGTTTATGGTATGGGCTGATGCTTGACCTGGTGTTCAGTAAATATCAGCTCGTCCCTGGGTGGGCTTGAACCACCAACCTTTCGATTAACAGTCGAACGCGCTAACCAATTGCGCCACAGAGACCTATGTATAAAATCACATGTGTCTTGAAAAAAAAGTAATACACCCAAAAAAAACCTGTGCGTTAAATCACCTCGACATTGATGACTTCAAATGTTGATAGAAAGTAGCCGTATTTCATTCCCCACTGATAAATAACATATGATTTAAATTCTTGGGCCCCCTCCCATCAGTCCCTCCTGAATCAACTCCTTTCAACCCTTAACCTTATCTCTGAGCGTATGAATTCTCCTGGGTTCTGGAAAAGGGGGGAGCCCCCCTTAAGAACAAGCTTTCCTCTGCCTGTGGCCCCCTTAAATGTTAATTGGTAAAAAAAGATAGCAAAATATGGCTTTTAAGAAAAAAACTATTTCCATGTTATGATCGTAAGACAAGGTGAAATGGATCATATCTATGCTCCAATATACTTTCAATTCCGAGAAAGCACTTGAGCCAGCTAGCTCTTCTTCCAGGCACTCCGTACTCAAGTCAACGGAAGTAAATGGTTGGACAGGAAATGACAGAGCAGTTCTATCAAATCTACTCTTGGAAACAGAGTTGATTTTTTTCACTTAACAAAGGTTGATGGTATGCGCTGATGCTTGACCTGGTGTTCAGTAAATATCAGCTCGTCCCTGGGTGGGCTTGAACCACCAACCTTTCGATTAACAGTCGAACGCGCTAACCAATTGCGCCACAGAGACCTATGTATAAAATCACATGTGTCTTGAAAAAAAAGTAATACACCCAAAAAAAACCTGTGCGTTAAATCACCTCGACATTGATGACTTCAAATATTGATAGAAAGTAGCCGTATTTCATTCCCCACTGATAAATAACATATGATTTAAATTCTTGGGCCCCCTCCCATCAGTCCCTCCTGAATCATCTCCTTTCAACCTTTAACCTTATCTCTGAGCGTATGAATTCTCCTGGGTTCTGGAAAAGGGGAAAAGGGGGGAGCCCCCCTTAAGAACAAGCTTTCCTCTGCCTGTGGCCCCCTTAAATGTTAATTGGTAAAAAAAGATAGCAAAATATGGCTTTTAAGAAAAAAACTATTTCCATGTTATGATCGTAAGACAAGGTGAAATAGATCATATCTAAGCTCCAATATACTTTCAATTCCGAGAAAGCACTTGAGCCAGCTAGCTCTTCTTCCAGACACTCCGTACTCAAGTCAACGGATGTAATTGGTTGGACGGGGAATGACAGAGCAGTTCTATAATATCTACTCTTGGAAACACAGTTGATTTTTTTCACTTAACAAAGGTTTATGGTATGGGCTGATGCTTGACCTGGTGTTCAGTAAATATCAGCTCGTCCCTGGGTGGGCTTGAACCACCAACCTTTCGATTAACAGTCGAACGCGCTAACCAATTGCGCCACAGAGACCTATGTATAAAATCACATGTGTCTTGAAAAAAAAGTAATACACCCAAAAAAAACCTGTGCGTTAAATCACCTCGACATTGATGACTTCAAATATTGATAGAAAGTAGCCGTATTTCATTCCCCACTGATAAATAACATATGATTTAAATTCTTGGGCCCCCTCCCATCAGTCCCTCCTGAATCATCTCCTTTCAACCTTTAACCTTATCTCTGAGCGTATGAATTCTCCTGGGTTCTGGAAAAGGGGAAAAGGGGGGAGCCCCCCTTAAGAACAAGCTTTCCTCTGCCTGTGGCCCCCTTAAATGTTAATTGGTAAAAAAAGATAGCAAAATATGGCTTTTAAGAAAAAAACTATTTCCATGTTATGATCGTAAGACAAGGTGAAATAGATCATATCTAAGCTCCAATATACTTTCAATTCCGAGAAAGCACTTGAGCCAGCTAGCTCTTCTTCCAGACACTCCGTACTCAAGTCAACGGAAGTAAATGGTTGGACAGGAAATGACAGAGCAGTTCTATCAAATCTACTCTTGGAAACACAGTTGATTTTTTTCACTTAACAAAGGTTGATGGTATGCGCTGATGCTTGACCTGGTGATCAGTAAATATCAGCTCGTCCCTGGGTGGGCTTGAACCACCAACCTTTCGATTAACAGTCGATCGCGCTAACCAATTGCGCCACAGAGACCTATGTATTAAATCACATGTGTCTTGAAAAAAAAGTAATACACCCAAAAAAAACCTGTGCGTTAAATCACCTCGACATTGATGACTTCAAATGTTGATAGAAAGTAGCCGTATTTCATTCCCCACTGATAAATAACATATGATTTAAATTCTTGGGCCCCCTCCCATCAGTCCCTCCTGAATCATCTCCTTTCAACCTTTAACCTTATCTCTGAGCGTATGAATTCTCCTGGGTTCTGGAAAAGGGGAAAAGGGGGGAGCCCCCCTTAAGAACAAGCTTTCCTCTGCCTGTGGCCCCCTTAAATGTTAATTGGTAAAAAAAGATAGCAAAATATGGCTTTTAAGAAAAAAACTATTTCCATGTTATGATCGTAAGACAAGGTGAAATGGATCATATCTAAGCTCCAATATACTTTCAATTCCGAGAAAGCACTTGAGCCAGCTAGCTCTTCTTCCAGACACTCCGTACTCAAGTCAACGGATGTAATTGGTTGGACGGGGAATGACAGAGCAGTTCTATAAAATCTACTCTTGGAAACACAGTTGATTTTTTTCACTTAACAAAGGTTTATGGTATGGGCTGATGCTTGACCTGGTGTTCAGTAAAGATCAGCTCGTCCCTGGGTGGGCTTGAACCACCAACCTTTCGATTAACAGTCGAACACGCTAACCAATTGCGCCACAGAGACCTATGTATAAAAACACATGTGTCTTGAAAAAAAAGTAATACACCCAAAAAAAACCTGTGTGTTAAATCACCTCGACATTGATGACTTCAAATGTTGATAGAAAGTAGCCGTATTTCATTCCCCACTGATAAATAACATATGATTTAAATTCTTGGGCCCCCTCCCATCAGTCCCTCCTGAATCAACTCCTTTCAACCCTTAACCTTATCTCTGAGCGTATGAATTCTCCTGGGTTCTGGAAAAGGGGGGAGCCCCCCTTAAGAACAAGCTTTCCTCTGCCTGTGGCCCCCTTAAATGTTAATTGGTAAAAAAAGATAGCAAAATATGGCTTTTAAGAAAAAAACTATTTCCATGTTATGATCGTAAGACAAGGTGAAATGGATCATATCTAAGCTCCAATATACTTTCAATTCCGAGAAAGCACTTGAGCCAGCTAGCTCTTCTTCCAGACACTCCGTACTCAAGTCAACGGATGTAATTGGTTGGACGGGGAATGACAGAGCAGTTCTATAAAATCTACTCTTGGAAACACAGTTGATTTTTTTCACTTAACAAAGGTTTATAGTATAGGCTGATGCTTGACCTGGTGTTCAGTAAATATCAGCTCGTCCCTGGGTGGGCTTGAACCACCAACCTTTCGATTAACAGTCGAACGCGCTAACCAATTGCGCCACAGAGACCTATGTATAAAATCACATGTGTCTTGAAAAAAAAGTAATACACCCAAAAAAAACCTGTGCGTTAAATCACCTCGACATTGATGACTTCAAATGTTGATAGAAAGTAGCCGTATTTCATTCCCCACTGATAAATAACATATGATTTAAATTCTTGGGCCCCCTCCCATCAGTCCCTCCTGAATCAACTCCTTTCAACCCTTAACCTTATCTCTGAGCGTATGAATTCTCCTGGGTTCTGGAAAAGGGGGGAGCCCCCCTTAAGAACAAGCTTTCCTCTGCCTGTGGCCCCCTTAAATGTTAATTGGTAAAAAAAGATAGCAAAATATGGCTTTTAAGAAAAAAACTATTTCCATGTTATGATCGTAAGACAAGGTGAAATGGATCATATCTAAGCTCCAATATACTTTCAATTCCGAGAAAGCACTTGAGCCAGCTAGCTCTTCTTCCAGGCACTCCGTACTCAAGTCAACGGAAGTAAATGGTTGGACAGGAAATGACAGAGCAGTTCTATCAAATCTACTCTTGGAAACAGAGTTGATTTTTTTCACTTAATAAAGGTTGATGGTATGCGCTGATGCTTGACCTGGTGTTCAGTAAATATCAGCTCGTCCCTGGGTGGGCTTGAACCACCAACCTTTCGATTAACAGTCGAACGCGCTAACCAATTGCGCCACAGAGACCTATGTATAAAATCCCATGTGTCTTGAAAAAAAAGTAATACACCCAAAAAAAACCTGTGCGTTAAATCACCTCGACATTGATGACTTCAAATATTGATAGAAAGTAGCCGTATTTCATTCCCCACTGATAAATAACATATGATTTAAATTCTTGGGCCCCCTCCCATCAGTCCCTCCTGAATCAACTCCTTTCAACCCTTAACCTTATCTCTGAGCGTATGAATTCTCCTGGGTTCTGGAAAAGGGGAAAAGGGGGGAGCCCCACAAGCTTTCCTCTGCCTGTGGCCCCCTTAAATGTTGATTGGTAAAAAAAGATAGCAAAATATGGCTTTTAAGAAAAAAACTATTTCCATGTTATGATCGTAAGACAAGGTGAAATGGATCATATCTAAGCTCCAATATACTTTCAATTCCGAGAAAGCACTTGAGCCAGCTAGCTCTTCTTCCAGACACTCCGTACTCAAGTCAATGGATGTAATTGGTTGGACGGGGAATGACAGAGCAGTTCTATAAAATCTACTCTTGGAAACACAGTTGATTTTTTTCACTTAACAAAGGTTTATGGTATGGGCTGATGCTTGACCTGGTGTTCAGTAAAGATCAGCTCGTCCCTGGGTGGGCTTGAACCACCAACCTTTCGATTAACAGTCGAACACGCTAACCAAATGCGCCACAGAGACCTATGTAAAAAAACACATGTGTCTTGAAAAAAAAGTAATACACCCAAAAAAAACCTGTGCGTTAAATCACCTCGACATTGATGACTTCAAATGTTGATAGAAAGTAGCCGTATTTCATTCCCCACTGATAAATAACATATGATTTAAATTCTTGGGCCCCCTCCCATCAGTCCCTCCTGAATCAACTCCTTTCAACCCTTAACCTTATCTCTGAGCGTATGAATTCTCCTGGGTTCTGGAAAAGGGGAAAAGGGGGGAGCCCCACAAGCTTTCCTCTGCCTGTGGCCCCCTTAAATGTTAATTGGTAAAAAAAGATAGCAAAATATGGCTTTTAAGAAAAAAACTATTTCCATGTTATGATCGTAAGACAAGGTGAAATGGATCATATCTAAGCTCCAATATACTTTCAATTCCGAGAAAGCACTTGAGCCAGCTAGCTCTTCTTCCAGACACTCCGTACTCAAGTCAACGGATGTAATTGGTTGGACGGGGAATGACAGAGCAGTTCTATAAAATCTACTCTTGGAAACACAGTTGATTTTTTTCACTCAACAAAGGTTTATGGTATGGGCTGATGCTTGACCTGGTGTTCAGTAAATATCAGCTCGTCCCTGGGTGGGCTTGAACCACCAACCTTTCGATTAACAGTCGAACGCGCTAACCAATTGCGCCACAGAGACCTATGTATAAAATCACATGTGTCTTGAAAAAAAAGTAATACACCCAAAAAAAACCTGTGCGTTAAATCACCTCGACATTGATGACTTCAAATGTTGATAGAAAGTAGCCGTATTTCATTCCCCACTGATAAATAACATGATTTAAATTCTTGGGCCCCCTCCCATCAGTCCCTCCTGAATCAACTCCTTTCAACCCTTAACCTTATCTCTTAGCGTATGAATTCTCCTGGGTTCTGGAAAAGGGGAAAAGGGGGGAGCCCCCCTTAAGAACAAGCTTTCCTCTGCCTGTGGCCCCCTTAAATGTTAATTGGTAAAAAAAGATAGCAAAATATGGCTTTTAAGAAAAAAACTATTTCCATGTTATGATCGTAAGACAAGGTGAAATGGATCATATCTAAGCTCCAATATACTTTCAATTCCGAGAAAGCACTTGAGCCAGCTAGCTCTTCTTCCAGACACTCCGTACTCAAGTCAACGGATGTAATTGGTTGGACGGGGAATGACAGAGCAGTTCTATAAAATCTACTCTTGGAAACACAGTTGATTTTTTTCACTTAACAAAGGTTTATGGTATGGGCTGATGCTTGACCTGGTGTTCAGTAAATATCAGCTCGTCCCTGGGTGGGCTTGAACCACCAACCTTTCGATTAACAGTCGAACGCGCTAACCAATTGCGCCACAGAGACCTATGTATAAAATCACATGTGTCTTGAAAAAAAAGTAATACACCCAAAAAAAACCTGTGCGTTAAATCACCTCGACATTGATGACTTCAAATGTTGATAGAAAGTAGCCGTATTTCATTCCCCACTGATAAATAACATATGATTTAAATTCTTGGGCCCCCTCCCATCAGTCCCTCCTGAATCAACTCCTTTCAACCCTTAACCTTATCTCTGAGCGTATGAATTCTCCTGGGTTCTGGAAAAGGGGGGAGCCCCCCTTAAGAACAAGCTTTCCTCTGCCTGTGGCCCCCTTAAATGTTAATTGGTAAAAAAAGATAGCAAAATATGGCTTTTAAGAAAAAAACTATTTCCATGTTATGATCGTAAGACAAGGTGAAATGGATCATATCTAAGCTCCAATATACTTTCAATTCCGAGAAAGCACTTGAGCCAGCTAGCTCTTCTTCCAGGCACTCCGTACTCAAGTCAACGGAAGTAAATGGTTGGACAGGAAATGACAGAGCAGTTCTATCAAATCTACTCTTGGAAACAGAGTTGATTTTTTTCACTTAACAAAGGTTGATGGTATGCGCTGATGCTTGACCTGGTGTTCAGTAAATATCAGCTCGTCCCTGGGTGGGCTTGAACCACCAACCTTTCGATTAACAGTCGAACGCGCTAACCAATTGCGCCACAGAGACCTATGTATAAAATCACATGTGTCTTGAAAAAAAAGTAATACACCCAAAAAAAACCTGTGCGTTAAATCACCTCGACATTGATGACTTCAAATATTGATAGAAAGTAGCCGTATTTCATTCCCCACTGATAAATAACATATGATTTAAATTCTTGGGCCCCCTCCCATCAGTCCCTCCTGAATCATCTCCTTTCAACCTTTAACCTTATCTCTGAGCGTATGAATTCTCCTGGGTTCTGGAAAAGGGGAAAAGGGGGGAGCCCCCCTTAAGAACAAGCTTTCCTCTGCCTGTGGCCCCCTTAAATGTTAATTGGTAAAAAAAGATAGCAAAATATGGCTTTTAAGAAAAAAACTATTTCCATGTTATGATCGTAAGACAAGGTGAAATGGATCATATCTAAGCTCCAATATACTTTAAATTCCGAGAAAGCACTTGAGCCAGCTAGCTCTTCTTCCAGACACTCCGTACTCAAGTCAACGGATGTAATTGGTTGGACGGGGAATGACAGAGCAGTTCTATAATATCTACTCTTGGAAACACAGTTGATTTTTTTCACTTAACAAAGGTTTATGGTATGGGCTGATGCTTGACCTGGTGTTCAGTAAATATCAGCTCGTCCCTGGGTGGGCTTGAACCACCAACCTTTCGATTAACAGTCGAACGCGCTAACCAATTGCGCCACAGAGACCTATGTATAAAATCACATGTGTCTTGAAAAAAAAGTAATACACCCAAAAAAAACCTGTGCGTTAAATCACCTCGACATTGATGACTTCAAATATTGATAGAAAGTAGCCGTATTTCATTCCCCACTGATAAATAACATATGATTTAAATTCTTGGGCCCCCTCCCATCAGTCCCTCCTGAATCATCTCCTTTCAACCTTTAACCTTATCTCTGAGCGTATGAATTCTCCTGGGTTCTGGAAAAGGGGAAAAGGGGGGAGCCCCCCTTAAGAACAAGCTTTCCTCTGCCTGTGGCCCCCTTAAATGTTAATTGGTAAAAAAAGATAGCAAAATATGGCTTTTAAGAAAAAAACTATTTCCATGTTATGATCGTAAGACAAGGTGAAATGGATCATATCTAAGCTCCAATATACTTTAAATTCCGAGAAAGCACTTGAGCCAGCTAGCTCTTCTTCCAGACACTCCGTACTCAAGTCAACGGATGTAATTGGTTGGACGGGGAATGACAGAGCAGTTCTATAATATCTACTCTTGGAAACACAGTTGATTTTTTTCACTTAACAAAGGTTTATGGTATGGGCTGATGCTTGACCTGGTGTTCAGTAAATATCAGCTCGTCCCTGGGTGGGCTTGAACCACCAACCTTTCGATTAACAGTCGAACGCGCTAACCAATTGCGCCACAGAGACCTATGTATAAAATCACATGTGTCTTGAAAAAAAAGTAATACACCCAAAAAAAACCTGTGCGTTAAATCACCTCGACATTGATGACTTCAAATATTGATAGAAAGTAGCCGTATTTCATTCCCCACTGATAAATAACATATGATTTAAATTCTTGGGCCCCCTCCCATCAGTCCCTCCTGAATCATCTCCTTTCAACCTTTAACCTTATCTCTGAGCGTATGAATTCTCCTGGGTTCTGGAAAAGGGGAAAAGGGGGGAGCCCCCCTTAAGAACAAGCTTTCCTCTGCCTGTGGCCCCCTTAAATGTTAATTGGTAAAAAAAGATAGCAAAATATGGCTTTTAAGAAAAAAACTATTTCCATGTTATGATCGTAAGACAAGGTGAAATAGATCATATCTAAGCTCCAATATACTTTCAATTCCGAGAAAGCACTTGAGCCAGCTAGCTCTTCTTCCAGGCACTCCGTACTCAAGTCAACGGAAGTAAATGGTTGGACAGGAAATGACAGAGCAGTTCTATCAAATCTACTCTTGGAAACAGAGTTGATTTTTTTCACTTAACAAAGGTTGATGGTATGCGCTGATGCTTGACCTGGTGTTCAGTAAATATCAGCTCGTCCCTGGGTGGGCTTGAACCACCAACCTTTCGGTTAACAGTCGAACGCGATAACCAATTGCGCCACAGAGACCTATGTATAAAATCACATGTGTCTTGAAAAAAAAGTAATACACCCAAAAAAAACCTGTGCGTTAAATCACCTCGACATTGATGACTTCAAATATTGATAGAAAGTAGCCGTATTTCATTCCCCACTGATAAATAACATATGATTTAAATTCTTGGGCCCCCTCCCATCAGTCCCTCCTGAATCATCTCCTTTCAACCTTTAACCTTATCTCTGAGCGTATGAATTCTCCTGGGTTCTGGAAAAGGGGAAAAGGGGGGAGCCCCCCTTAAGAACAAGCTTTCCTCTGCCTGTGGCCCCCTTAAATGTTAATTGGTAAAAAAAGATAGCAAAATATGGCTTTTAAGAAAAAAACTATTTCCATGTTATGATCGTAAGACAAGGTGAAATAGATCATATCTAAGCTCCAATATACTTTCAATTCCGAGAAAGCACTTGAGCCAGCTAGCTCTTCTTCCAGACACTCCGTACTCAAGTCAACGGAAGTAAATGGTTGGACAGGAAATGACAGAGCAGTTCTATCAAATCTACTCTTGGAAACACAGTTGATTTTTTTCACTTAACAAAGGTTGATGGTATGCGCTGATGCTTGACCTGGTGTTCAGTAAATATCAGCTCGTCCCTGGGTGGGCTTGAAACACCAACCTTTCGATTAACAGTCGAACGCGCTAACCAATTGCGCCACAGAGACCTATGTATTAAATCACATGTGTCTTGAAAAAAAAGTAATACACCCAAAAAAAACCTGTGCGTTAAATCACCTCGACATTGATGACTTCAAATGTTGATAGAAAGTAGCCGTATTTCATTCCCCACTGATAAATAACATATGATTTAAATTCTTGGGCCCCCTCCCATCAGTCCCTCCTGAATCAACTCCTTTCAACCCTTAACCTTATCTCTGAGCGTATGAATTCTCCTGGGTTCTGGAAAAGGGGAAAAGGGGGAAGCCCCCCTTAAGAACAAGCTTTCCTCTGCCTGTGGCCCCCTTAAATGTTAATTGGTAAAAAAAGATAGCAAAATATGGCTTTTAAGAAAAAAACTATTTCCATGTTATGATCGTAAGACAAGGTGAAATAGATCATATCTAAGCTCCAATATACTTTCAATTCCGAGAAAGCAGTTGAGCCAGCTAGCTCTTCTTCCAGACACTCCGTACTCAAGTCAACGGAAGTAAATGGTTGGACAGGAAATGGCAGAGCAGTTCTATCAAATCTACTCTTGGAAACACAGTTGATTTTTTTCACTTAACAAAGGTTGATGGTATGCGCTGATGCTTGACCTGGTGTTCAGTAAATATCAGCTCGTCCCTGGGTGGGCTTGAACCACCAACCTTTCGATTAACAGTCGAACGCGCTAACCAATTGCTCCACAGAGACCTCTGTATTAAATCACATGTGTCTTGAAAAAAAAGTAATACACCCAAAAAAAACCTGTGCGTTAAATCACCTCGACATTGATGACTTCAAATATTGATAGAAAGTAGCCGTATTTCATTCCCCACTGATAAATAACATATGATTTAAATTCTTGGGCCCCCTCCCATCAGTCCCTCCTGAATCATCTCCTTTCAACCTTTAACCTTATCTCTGAGCGTATGAATTCTCCTGGGTTCTGGAAAAGGGGAAAAGGGGGGAGACCCCCTTAAGAACAAGCTTTCCTCTGCCTGTGGCCCCCTTAAATGTTAATTGGTAAAAAAAGACAGCAAAATATGGCTTTTAAGAAAAAAACTATTTCCATGTTATGATCGTAAGACAAGGTGAAATGGATCATATCTAAGCTCCAATATACTTTCAATTCCGAGAAAGCACTTGAGCCAGCTAGCTCTTCTTCCAGACACTCCGTACTCAAGTCAACGGATGTAATTGGTTGGACGGGGAATGACAGAGCAGTTCTATAATATCTACTCTTGGAAACACAGTTGATTTTTTTCACTTAACAAAGGTTTATGGTATGGGCTGATGCTTGACCTGGTGTTCAGTAAATATCAGCTCGTCCCTGGGTGGGCGTGAACCACCAACCTTTCGAATAACAGTCGAACGCGCTAACCAATTGCGCCACAGAGACCTATGTATAAAATCACATGTGTCTTGAAAAAAAAGTAATACACCCAAAAAAAACCTGTGCGTTAAATCACCTCGACATTGATGACTTCAAATATTGATAGAAAGTAGCCGTATTTCATTCCCCACTGATAAATAACATATGATTTAAATTCTTGGGCCCCCTCCCATCAGTCCCTCCTGAATCATCTCCTTTCAACCTTTAACCTTATCTCTGAGCGTATGAATTCTCCTGGGTTCTGGAAAAGGGGAAAAGGGGGGAGCCCCCCTTAAGAACAAGCTTTCCTCTGCCTGTGGCCCCCTTAAATGTTAATTGGTAAAAAAAGACAGCAAAATATGGCTTTTAAGAAAAAAACTATTTCCATGTTATGATCGTAAGACAAGGTGAAATGGATCATATCTAAGCTCCAATATACTTTCAATTCCGAGAAAGCACTTGAGCCAGCTAGCTCTTCTTCCAGACACTCCGTACTCAAGTCAACGGATGTAATTGGTTGGACGGGGAATGACAGAGCAGTTCTATAATATCTACTCTTGGAAACACAGTTGATTTTTTTCACTTAACAAAGGTTGATGGTATGCGCTGATGCTTGACCTGGTGTTCAGTAAATATCAGCTCGTCCCTGGGTGGGCTTGAACCACCAACCTTTCGATTAACAGTCGAACGCGCTAACCAATTGCGCCACAGAGACCTCTGTATTAAATCACATGTGTCTTGAAAAAAAAGTAATACACCCAAAAAAAACCTGTGCGTTAAATCACCTCGACATTGATGACTTCAAATATTGATAGAAAGTAGCCGTATTTCATTCCCCACTGATAAATAACATATGATTTAAATTCTTGGGCCCCCTCCCATCAGTCCCTCCTGAATCATCTCCTTTCAACCTTTAACCTTATCTCTGAGCGTATGAATTCTCCTGGGTTCTGGAAAAGGGGAAAAGGGGGGAGACCCCCTTAAGAACAAGCTTTCCTCTGCCTGTGGCCCCCTTAAATGTTAATTGGTAAAAAAAGACAGCAAAATATGGCTTTTAAGAAAAAAACTATTTCCATGTTATGATCGTAAGACAAGGTGAAATGGATCATATCTAAGCTCCAATATACTTTCAATTCCGAGAAAGCACTTGAGCCAGCTAGCTCTTCTTCCAGACACTCCGTACTCAAGTCAACGGATGTAATTGGTTGGACGGGGAATGACAGAGCAGTTCTATAATATCTACTCTTGGAAACACAGTTGATTTTTTTCACTTAACAAAGGTTTATGGTATGGGCTGATGCTTGACCTGGTGTTCAGTAAATATCAGCTCGTCCCTGGGTGGGCGTGAACCACCAACCTTTCGAATAACAGTCGAACGCGCTAACCAATTGCGCCACAGAGACCTATGTATAAAATCACATGTGTCTTGAAAAAAAAGTAATACACCCAAAAAAAACCTGTGCGTTAAATCACCTCGACATTGATGACTTCAAATATTGATAGAAAGTAGCCGTATTTCATTCCCCACTGATAAATAACATATGATTTAAATTCTTGGGCCCCCTCCCATCAGTCCCTCCTGAATCATCTCCTTTCAACCTTTAACCTTATCTCTGAGCGTATGAATTCTCCTGGGTTCTGGAAAAGGGGAAAAGGGGGGAGCCCCCCTTAAGAACAAGCTTTCCTCTGCCTGTGGCCCCCTTAAATGTTAATTGGTAAAAAAAGACAGCAAAATATGGCTTTTAAGAAAAAAACTATTTCCATGTTATGATCGTAAGACAAGGTGAAATGGATCATATCTAAGCTCCAATATACTTTCAATTCCGAGAAAGCACTTGAGCCAGCTAGCTCTTCTTCCAGACACTCCGTACTCAAGTCAACGGATGTAATTGGTTGGACGGGGAATGACAGAGCAGTTCTATAATATCTACTCTTGGAAACACAGTTGATTTTTTTCACTTAACAAAGGTTTATGGTATGGGCTGATGCTTGACCTGGTGTTCAGTAAATATCAGCTCGTCCCTGGGTGGGCGTGAACCACCAACCTTTCGAATAACAGTCGAACGCGCTAACCAATTGCGCCACAGAGACCTATGTAAAAAATCACATGTGTCTTGAAAAAAAAGTAATACACCCAAAAAAAACCTGTGCGTTAAATCACCTCGACATTGATGACTTCAAATATTGATAGAAAGTAGCCGTATTTCATTCCCCACTGATAAATAACATATGATTTAAATTCTTGGGCCCCCTCCCATCAGTCCCTCCTGAATCATCTCCTTTCAACCTTTAACCTTATCTCTGAGCGTATGAATTCTCCTGGGTTCTGGAAAAGGGGAAAAGGGGGGAGCCCCCCTTAAGAACAAGCTTTCCTCTGCCTGTGGCCCCCTTAAATGTTAATTGGTAAAAAAAGATAGCAAAATATGGCTTTTAAGAAAAAAACTATTTCCATGTTATGATCGTAAGACAAGGTGAAATAGATCATATCTAAGCTCCAATATACTTTCAATTCCGAGAAAGCACTTGAGCCAGCTAGCTCTTCTTCCAGACACTCCGTACTCAAGTCAACGGAAGTAAATGGTTGGACAGGAAATGACAGAGCAGTTCTATAATATCTACTCTTGGAAACACAGTTGATTTTTTTCACTTAACAAAGGTTGATGGTATGCGCTGATGCTTGACCTGGTGTTCAGTAAATATCAGCTCGTCCCTGGGTGGGCTTGAACCACCAACCTTTTGATTAACAGTCGAACACGCTAACCAATTGCGCCACAGAGACCTATGTATAAAATCACATGTGTCTTGAAAAAAAAGTAATACACCCAAAAAAAACCTGTGCGTTAAATCACCTCGACATTGATGACTTCAAATGTTGATAGAAAGTAGCCGTATTTCATTCCCCACTGATAAATAACATGATTTAAATTCTTGGGCCCCCTCCCATCAGTCCCTCCTGAATCAACTCCTTTCAACCCTTAACCTTATCTCTTAGCGTATGAATTCTCCTGGGTTCTGGAAAAGGGGAAAAGGGGGGAGCCCCCCTTAAGAACAAGCTTTCCTCTGCCTGTGGCCCCCTTAAATGTTAATTGGTAAAAAAAGATAGCAAAATATGGCTTTTAAGAAAAAAACTATTTCCATGTTATGATCGTAAGACAAGGTGAAATGGATCATATCTAAGCTCCAATATACTTTCAATTCCGAGAAAGCACTTGAGCCAGCTAGCTCTTCTTCCAGACACTCCGTACTCAAGTCAACGGATGTAATTGGTTGGACGGGGAATGACAGAGCAGTTCTATAAAATCTACTCTTGGAAACACAGTTGATTTTTTTCACTTAATAAAGGTTTATGGTATGGGCTGATGCTTGACCTGGTGTTCAGTAAATATCAGCTCGTCCCTGGGTGGGCTTGAACCACCAACCTTTCGATTAACAGTCGAACGCGCTAACCAATTGCGCCACAGAGACCTATGTATAAAAGCACATGTGTCTTGAAAAAAAAGTAATACACCCAAAAAAAACCTGTGCGTTAAATCACCTCGACATTGATGACTTCAAATATTGATAGAAAGTAGCCGTATTTCATTCCCCACTGATAAATAACATATGATTTAAATTCTTGGGCCCCCTCCCATCAGTCCCTCCTGAATCATCTCCTTTCAACCTTTAACCTTATCTCTGAGCGTATGAATTCTCCTGGGTTCTGGAAAAGGGGAAAAGGGGGGAGCCCCCCTTAAGAACAAGCTTTCCTCTGCCTGTGGCCCCCTTAAATGTTAATTGGTAAAAAAAGACAGCAAAATATGGCTTTTAAGAAAAAAACTATTTCCATGTTATGATCGTAAGACAAGGTGAAATGGATCATATCTAAGCTCCAATATACTTTCAATTCCGAGAAAGCACTTGAGCCAGCTAGCTCTTCTTCCAGACACTCCGTACTCAAGTCAACGGAAGTAAATGGTTGGACAGGAAATGACAGAGCAGTTCTATCAAATCTACTCTTGGAAACACAGTTGATTTTTTTCACTTAACAAAGGTTGATGGTATGCGCTGATGCTTGACCTGGTGTTCAGTAAAAAACAGCTCTTCCCTGGGTGGGCTTGAACCACCAACCTTTCGATTAACAGTCGAACGCGCTAACCAATTGCGCCACAGAGACCTATGTATAAAATCACATGTGTCTTGAAAAAAAAGTAATACACCCAAAAAAAACCTGTGCGTTAAATCACCTCGACATTGATGACTTCAAATGTTGATAGAAAGTAGCCGTATTTCATTCCCCACTGATAAATAACATGATTTAAATTCTTGGGCCCCCTCCCATCAGTCCCTCCTGAATCAACTCCTTTCAACCCTTAACCTTATCTCTTAGCGTATGAATTCTCCTGGGTTCTGGAAAAGGGGAAAAGGGGGGAGCCCCCCTTAAGAACAAGCTTTCCTCTGCCTGTGGCCCCCTTAAATGTTAATTGGTAAAAAAAGATAGCAAAATATGGCTTTTAAGAAAAAAACTATTTCCATGTTATGATCGTAAGACAAGGTGAAATGGATCATATCTAAGCTCCAATATACTTTCAATTCCGAGAAAGCACTTGAGCCAGCTAGCTCTTCTTCCAGACACTCCGTACTCAAGTCAACGGATGTAATTGGTTGGACGGGGAATGACAGAGCAGTTCTATAAAATCTACTCTTGGAAACACAGTTGATTTTTTTCACTTAATAAAGGTTTATGGTATGGGCTGATGCTTGACCTGGTGTTCAGTAAATATCAGCTCGTCCCTGGGTGGGCTTGAACCACCAACCTTTCGATTAACAGTCGAACACGCTAACCAATTGCGCCACAGAGACCTATGTATAAAAACACATGTGTCTTGAAAAAAAAGTAATACACCCAAAAAAAACCTGTGCGTTAAATCACCTCGACATTGATGACTTCAAATATTGATAGAAAGTAGCCGTATTTCATTCCCCACTGATAAATAACATATGATTTAAATTCTTGGGCCCCCTCCCATCAGTCCCTCCTGAATCATCTCCTTTCAACCTTTAACCTTATCTCTGAGCGTATGAATTCTCCTGGGTTCTGGAAAAGGGGAAAAGGGGGGAGCCCCCCTTAAGAACAAGCTTTCCTCTGCCTGTGGCCCCCTTAAATGTTAATTGGTAAAAAAAGACAGCAAAATATGGCTTTTAAGAAAAAAACTATTTCCATGTTATGATCGTAAGACAAGGTGAAATGGATCATATCTAAGCTCCAATATACTTTCAATTCCGAGAAAGCACTTGAGCCAGCTAGCTCTTCTTCCAGACACTCCGTACTCAAGTCAACGGAAGTAAATGGTTGGACAGGAAATGACAGAGCAGTTCTATCAAATCTACTCTTGGAAACACAGTTGATTTTTTTCACTTAACAAAGGTTGATGGTATGCGCTGATGCTTGACCTGGTGTTCAGTAAAAAACAGCTCTTCCCTGGGTGGGCTTGAACCACCAACCTTTCGATTAACAGTCGAACGCGCTAACCAATTGCGCCACAGAGACCTATGTGAAAAATCACATGTGTCTTGAAAAAAAAGTAATACACCCAAAAAAAACCTGTGCGTTAAATCACCTCGACATTGATGACTTCAAATGTTGATAGAAAGTAGCCGTATTTCATTCCCCACTGATAAATAACATATGATTTAAATTCTTGGGCCCCCTCCCATCAGTCCCTCCTGAATCAACTCCTTTCAACCCTTAACCTTATCTCTGAGCGTATGAATTCTCCTGGGTTCTGGAAAAGGGGAAAAGGGGGGAGCCCCACAAGCTTTCCTCTGCCTGTGGCCCCCTTAAATGTTGATTGGTAAAAAAAGATAGCAAAATATGGCTTTTAAGAAAAAAACTATTTCCATGTTATGATCGTAAGACAAGGTGAAATGGATCATATCTAAGCTCCAATATACTTTCAATTCCGAGAAAGCACTTGAGCCAGCTAGCTCTTCTTCCAGACACTCCGTACTCAAGTCAACGGATGTAATTGGTTGGACGGGGAATGACAGAGCAGTTCTATAAAATCTACTCTTGGAAACACAGTTGATTTTTTTCACTTAACAAAGGTTTATGGTATGGGCTGATGCTTGACCTGGTGTTCAGTAAAGATCAGCTCGTCCCTGGGTGGGCTTGAACCACCAACCTTTCGATTAACAGTCGAACACGCTAACCAAATGCGCCACAGAGACCTATGTAAAAAAACACATGTGTCTTGAAAAAAAAGTAATACACCCAAAAAAAACCTGTGCGTTAAATCACCTCGACATTGATGACTTCAAATGTTGATAGAAAGTAGCCGTATTTCATTCCCCACTGATAAATAACATATGATTTAAATTCTTGGGCCCCCTCCCATCAGTCCCTCCTGAATCAACTCCTTTCAACCCTTAACCTTATCTCTGAGCGTATGAATTCTCCTGGGTTCTGGAAAAGGGGAAAAGGGGGGAGCCCCACAAGCTTTCCTCTGCCTGTGGCCCCCTTAAATGTTGATTGGTAAAAAAAGATAGCAAAATATGGCTTTTAAGAAAAAAACTATTTCCATGTTATGATCGTAAGACAAGGTGAAATGGATCATATCTAAGCTCCAATATACTTTCAATTCCGAGAAAGCACTTGAGCCAGCTAGCTCTTCTTCCAGACACTCCGTACTCAAGTCAACGGATGTAATTGGTTGGACGGGGAATGACAGAGCAGTTCTATAAAATCTACTCTTGGAAACACAGTTGATTTTTTTCACTTAACAAAGGTTTATGGTATGGGCTGATGCTTGACCTGGTGTTCAGTAAATATCAGCTCGTCCCTGGGTGGGCTTGAACCACCAACCTTTCGATTAACAGTCGAACGCGCTAACCAATTGCGCCACAGAGACCTATGTATAAAATCACATGTGTCTTGAAAAAAAAGTAATACACCCAAAAAAAACCTGTGCGTTAAATCACCTCGACATTGATGACTTAAAATGTTGATAGAAAGTAGCCGTATTTCATTCCCCACTGATAAATAACATGATTTAAATTCTTGGGCCCCCTCCCATCAGTCCCTCCTGAATCAACTCCTTTCAACCCTTAACCTTATCTCTTAGCGTATGAATTCTCCTGGGTTCTGGAAAAGGGGAAAAGGGGGGAGCCCCCCTTAAGAACAAGCTTTCCTCTGCCTGTGGCCCCCTTAAATGTTAATTGGTAAAAAAAGATAGCAAAATATGGCTTTTAAGAAAAAAACTATTTCCATGTTATGATCGTAAGACAAGGTGAAATGGATCATATCTAAGCTCCAATATACTTTCAATTCCGAGAAAGCACTTGAGCCAGCTAGCTCTTCTTCCAGACACTCCGTACTCAAGTCAACGGATGTAATTGGTTGGACGGGGAATGACAGAGCAGTTCTATAAAATCTACTCTTGGAAACACAGTTGATTTTTTTCACTTAATAAAGGTTTATGGTATGGGCTGATGCTTGACCTGGTGTTCAGTAAATATCAGCTCGTCCCTGGGTGGGCTTGAACCACCAACCTTTCGATTAACAGTCGAACGCGCTAACCAATTGCGCCACAGAGACCTATGTATAAAAACACATGTGTCTTGAAAAAAAAGTAATACACCCAAAAAAAACCTGTGCGTTAAATCACCTCGACATTGATGACTTCAAATATTGATAGAAAGTAGCCGTATTTCATTCCCCACTGATAAATAACATATGATTTAAATTCTTGGGCCCCCTCCCATCAGTCCCTCCTGAATCATCTCCTTTCAACCTTTAACCTTATCTCTGAGCGTATGAATTCTCCTGGGTTCTGGAAAAGGGGAAAAGGGTGGAGCCCCCCTTAAGAACAAGCTTTCCTCTGCCTGTGGCCCCCTTAAATGTTAATTGGTAAAAAAAGATAGCAAAATATGGCTTTTAAGAAAAAAACTATTTCCATGTTATGATCGTAAGACAAGGTGAAATGGATCATATCTAAGCTCCAATATACTTTCAATTCCGAGAAAGCACTTGAGCCAGCTAGCTCTTCTTCCAGACACTCCGTACTCAAGTCAACGGATGTAATTGGTTGGACGGGGAATGACAGAGCAGTTCTATAAAATCTACTCTTGGAAACACAGTTGATTTTTTTCACTTAACAAAGGTTTATGGTATGGGCTGATGCTTGACCTGGTGTTCAGTAAATATCAGCTCGTCCCTGGGTGGGCGTGAACCACCAACCTTTCGAATAACAGTCGAACGCGCTAACCAATTGCGCCACAGAGACCAATGTATAAAATCACATGTGTCTTGAAAAAAAAGTAATACACCCAAAAAAAACCTGTGCGTTAAATCACCTCGACATTGATGACTTCAAATATTGATAGAAAGTAGCCGTATTTCATTCCCCACTGATAAATAACATATGATTTAAATTCTTGGGCCCCCTCCCATCAGTCCCTCCTGAATCATCTCCTTTCAACCTTTAACCTTATCTCTGAGCGTATGAATTCTCCTGGGTTCTGGAAAAGGGGAAAAGGGGGGAGCCCCCCTTAAGAACAAGCTTTCCTCTGCCTGTGGCCCCCTTAAATGTTAATTGGTAAAAAAAGATAGCAAAATATGGCTTTTAAGAAAAAAACTATTTCCATGTTATGATCGTAAGACAAGGTGAAATAGATCATATCTAAGCTCCAATATACTTTCAATTCCGAGAAAGCACTTGAGCCAGCTAGCTCTTCTTCCAGACACTCCATACTCAAGTCAACGGAAGTAAATGGTTGGACAGGAAATGACAGAGCAGTTCTATCAAATCTACTCTTGGAAACACAGTTGATTTTTTTCACTTAACAAAGGTTGATGGTATGCGCTGATGCTTGACCTGGTGTTCAGTAAATATCAGCTCGTCCCTGGGTGGGCTTGAACCACCAACCTTTCGATTAACAGTCGAACGCGCTAACCAATTGCGCCACAGAGACCTATGTTTAAAAACACATGTGTCTTGAAAAAAAAGTAATACACCCAAAAAAAACCTGTGCGTTAAATCACCTCGACATTGATGACTTCAAATGTTGATAGAAAGTAGCCGTATTTCATTCCCCACTGATAAATAACATATGATTTAAATTCTTGGGCCCCCTCCCATCAGTCCCTCCTGAATCAACTCCTTTCAACCCTTAACCTTATCTCTGAGCGTATGAATTCTCCTGGGTTCTGGAAAAGGGGAAAAGGGGGGAGCCCCACAAGCTTTCCTCTGCCTGTGGCCCCCTTAAATGTTAATTGGTAAAAAAAGATAGCAAAATATGGCTTTTAAGAAAAAAACTATTTCCATGTTATGATCGTAAGACAAGGTGAAATAGATCATATCTAAGCTCCAATATACTTTCAATTCCGAGAAAGCACTTGAGCCAGCTAGCTCTTCTTCCAGACACTCCGTACTCAAGTCAACGGAAGTAAATGGTTGGACAGGAAATGACAGAGCAGTTCTATCAAATCTACTCTTGGAAACACAGTTGATTTTTTTCACTTAACAAAGGTTGATGGTATGCGCTGATGCTTGACCTGGTGTTCAGTAAATATCAGCTCGTCCCTGGGTGGGCTTGAACCACCAACCTTTCGATTAACAGTCGAACGCGCTAACCAATTGCGCCACAGAGACCTATGTATTAAATCACATGTGTCTTGAAAAAAAAGTAATACACCCAAAAAAAACCTGTGCGTTAAATCACCTCGACATTGATGACTTCAAATATTGATAGAAAGTAGCCGTATTTCATTCCCCACTGATAAATAACATATGATTTAAATTCTTGGGCCCCCTCCCATCAGTCCCTCCTGAATCATCTCCTTTCAACCTTTAACCTTATCTCTGAGCGTATGAATTCTCCTGGGTTCTGGAAAAGGGGAAAAGGGGGGAGCCCCCCTTAAGAACAAGCTTTCCTCTGCCTGTGGCCCCCTTAAATGTTAATTGGTAAAAAAAGACAGCAAAATATGGCTTTTAAGAAAAAAACTATTTCCATGTTATGATCGTAAGACAAGGTGAAATGTACTAAGCTCCAATATACTTTCAATTCCGAGAAAGCACTTGAGCCAGCTAGCTCTTCTTCCAGACACTCCGTACTCAAGTCAACGGAAGTAAATGGTTGGACAGGAAATGACAGAGCAGTTCTATAAAATCTACTCTTGGAAACACAGTTGATTTTTTTCACTTAACAAAGGTTGATGGTATGCGCTGATGCTTGACCTGGTGTTCAGTAAAAAACAGCTCGTCCCTGGGTGGGCTTGAACCACCAACCTTTCGATTAACAGTCGAACGCGCTAACCAATTGCGCCACAGAGACCTATGTATTAAATCACATGTGTCTTGAAAAAAAAGTAATACACCCAAAAAAAACCTGTGCGTTAAATCACCTCGACATTGATGACTTCAAATATTGATAGAAAGTAGCCGTATTTCATTCCCCACTGATAAATAACATATGATTTAAATTCTTGGGCCCCCTCCCATCAGTCCCTCCTGAATCATCTCCTTTCAACCTTTAACCTTATCTCTGAGCGTATGAATTCTCCTGGGTTCTGGAAAAGGGGAAAAGGGGGGAGCCCCCCTTAAGAACAAGCTTTCCTCTGCCTGTGGCCCCCTTAAATGTTAATTGGTAAAAAAAGATAGCAAAATATGGCTTTTAAGAAAAAAACTATTTCCATGTTATGATCGTAAGACAAGGTGAAATGGATCATATCTAAGCTCCAATATACTTTCAATTCCGAGAAAGCACTTGAGCCAGCTAGCTCTTCTTCCAGACACTCCGTACTCAAGTCAACGGATGTAATTGGTTGGACGGGGAATGACAGAGCAGTTCTATAAAATCTACTCTTGGAAACACAGTTGATTTTTTTCACTTAACAAAGGTTTATAGTATGGGCTGATGCTTGACCTGGTGTTCAGTAAATATCAGCTCGTCCCTGGGTGGGCTTGAACCACCAACCTTTCGATTAACAGTCGAACGCGCTAACCAATTGCTCCACAGAGACCTATGTATAAAATCACATGTGTCTTGAAAAAAAAGTAATACACCCAAAAAAAACCTGTGCGTTAAATCACCTCGACATTGATGACTTCAAATGTTGATAGAAAGTAGCCGTATTTCATTCCCCACTGATAAATAACATATGATTTAAATTCTTGGGCCCCCTCCCATCAGTCCCTCCTGAATCAACTCCTTTCAACCCTTAACCTTATCTCTGAGCGTATGAATTCTCCTGGGTTCTGGAAAAGGGGGGAGCCCCCCTTAAGAACAAGCTTTCCTCTGCCTGTGGCCCCCTTAAATGTTAATTGGTAAAAAAAGATAGCAAAATATGGCTTTTAAGAAAAAAACTATTTCCATGTTATGATCGTAAGACAAGGTGAAATGGATCATATCTAAGCTCCAATATACTTTCAATTCCGAGAAAGCACTTGAGCCAGCAAGCTCTTCTTCCAGGCACTCCGTACTCAAGTCAACGGAAGTAAATGGTTGGACAGGAAATGACAGAGCAGTTCTATCAAATCTACTCTTGGAAACAGAGTTGATTTTTTTCACTTAACAAAGGTTGATGGTATGCGCTGATGCTTGACCTGGTGTTCAGTAAATATCAGCTCGTCCCTGGGTGGGCTTGAACCACCAACCTTTCGATTAACAGTCGAACGCGCTAACCAATTGCGCCACAGAGACCTATGTATAAAATCACATGTGTCTTGAAAAAAAAGTAATACACCCAAAAAAAACCTGTGCGTTAAATCACCTCGACATTGATGACTTCAAATATTGATAGAAAGTAGCCGTATTTCATTCCCCACTGATAAATAACATATGATTTAAATTCTTGGGCCCCCTCCCATCAGTCCCTCCTGAATCAACTCCTTTCAACCCTTAACCTTATCTCTGAGCGTATGAATTCTCCTGGGTTCTGGAAAAGGGGAAAAGGGGGGAGCCCCCCTTAAGAACAAGCTTTCCTCTGCCTGTGGCCCCCTTAAATGTTAATTGGTAAAAAAAGATAGCAAAATATGGCTTTTAAGAAAAAAACTATTTCCATGTTATGATCGTAAGACAAGGTGAAATGGATCATATCTAAGCTCCAATATACTTTCAATTCCGAGAAAGCACTTGAGCCAGCTAGCTCTTCTTCCAGACACTCCGTACTCAAGTCAACGGATGTAATTGGTTGGACGGGGAATGACAGAGCAGTTCTATAAAATCTACTCTTGGAAACACAGTTGATTTTTTTCACTTAACAAAGGTTTATGGTATGGGCTGATGCTTGACCTGGTGTTCAGTAAATAACAGCTCGTCCCTGGGTGGGCTTGAACCACCAACCTTTCGATTAACAGTCGAACGCGCTAACCAATTGCGCCACAGAGACCAATGTAAAAAAACACATGTGTCTTGAAAAAAAAGTAATACACCCAAAAAAAACCTGTGCGTTAAATCACCTCGACATTGATGACTTCAAATGTTGATAGAAAGTAGCCGTATTTCATTCCCCACTGATAAATAACATATGATTTAAATTCTTGGGCCCCCTCCCATCAGTCCCTCCTGAATCAACTCCTTTCAACCCTTAACCTTATCTCTGAGCGTATGAATTCTCCTGGGTTCTGGAAAAGGGGAAAAGGGGGGAGCCCCACAAGCTTTCCTCTGCCTGTGGCCCCCTTAAATGTTGATTGGTAAAAAAAGATAGCAAAATATGGCTTTTAAGAAAAAAACTATTTCCATGTTATGATCGTAAGACAAGGTGAAATGGATCATATCTAAGCTCCAATATACTTTCAATTCCGAGAAAGCACTTGAGCCAGCTAGCTCTTCTTCCAGACACTCCGTACTCAAGTCAATGGATGTAATTGGTTGGACGGGGAATGACAGAGCAGTTCTATAAAATCGACTCTTGGAAACACAGTTGATTTTTTTCACTTAACAAAGGTTTATGGTATGGGCTGATGCTTGACCTGGTGTTCAGTAAAGATCAGCTCGTCCCTGGGTGGGCTTGAACCACCAACCTTTCGATTAACAGTCGAACACGCTAACCAAATGCGCCACAGAGACCTATGTAAAAAAACACATGTGTCTTGAAAAAAAAGTAATACACCCAAAAAAAACCTGTGCGTTAAATCACCTCGACATTGATGACTTCAAATGTTGATAGAAAGTAGCCGTATTTCATTCCCCACTGATAAATAACATATGATTTAAATTCTTGGGCCCCCTCCCATCAGTCCCTCCTGAATCAACTCCTTTCAACCCTTAAGCTTATCTCTGAGCGTATGAATTCTCCTGGGTTCTGGAAAAGGGGAAAAGGGGGGAGCCCCACAAGCTTTCCTCTGCCTGTGGCCCCCTTAAATGTTAATTGGTAAAAAAAGATAGCAAAATATGGCTTTTAAGAAAAAAACTATTTCCATGTTATGATCGTAAGACAAGGTGAAATGGATCATATCTAAGCTCCAATATACTTTCAATTCCGAGAAAGCACTTGAGCCAGCTAGCTCTTCTTCCAGACACTCCGTACTCAAGTCAACGGATGTAATTGGTTGGACGGGGAATGACAGAGCAGTTCTATAAAATCTACTCTTGGAAACACATTTGATTTTTTTCACTTAACAAAGGTTTATGGTATGGGCTGATGCTTGACCTGGTGTTCAGTAAATATCAGCTCGTCCCTGGGTGGGCTTGAACCACCAACCTTTCGATTAACAGTCGAACGCGCTAACCAATTGCGCCACAGAGACCTATGTATAAAATCACATGTGTCTTGAAAAAAAAGTAATACACCCAAAAAAAACCTGTGCGTTAAATCACCTCGACATTGATGACTTCAAATGTTGATAGAAAGTAGCCGTATTTCATTCCCCACTGATAAATAACATATGATTTAAATTCTTGGGCCCCCTCCCATCAGTCCCTCCTGAATCAACTCCTTTCAACCCTTAACCTTATCTCTGAGCGTATGAATTCTCCTGGGTTCTGGAAAAGGGGAAAAGGGGGGAGCCCCCCTTAAGAACAAGCTTTCCTCTGCCTGTGGCCCCCTTAAATGTTAATTGGTAAAAAAAAGATAGCAAAATATGGCTTTTAAGAAAAAAACTATTTCCATGTTATGATCGTAAGACAAGGTGAAATGGATCATATCTAAGCTCCAATATACTTTCAATTCCGAGAAAGCACTTGAGCCAGCTAGCTCTTCTTCCAGACACTCCGTACTCAAGTCAACGGATGTAATTGGTTGGACGGGGAATGACAGAGCAGTTCTATAAAATCTACTCTTGGAAACACAGTTGATTTTTTTCACTTAACAAAGGTTTATGGTATGGGCTGATGCTTGACCTGGTGTTCAGTAAATATCAGCTCGTCCCTGGGTGGGCTTGAACCACCAACCTTTCGATTAACAGTCGAACGCGCTAACCAATTGCGCCACAGAGACCTATGTATAAAATCACATGTGTCTTGAAAAAAAAGTAATACACCCAAAAAAAACCTGTGCGTTAAATCACCTCGACATTGATGACTTCAAATGTTGATAGAAAGTAGCCGTATTTCATTCCCCACTGATAAATAACATATGATTTAAATTCTTGGGCCCCCTCCCATCAGTCCCTCCTGAATCAACTCCTTTCAACCCTTAACCTTATCTCTGAGCGTATGAATTCTCCTGGGTTCTGGAAAAGGGGAAAAGGGGGGAGCCCCCCTTAAGAACAAGCTTTCCTCTGCCTGTGGCCCCCTTAAATGTTAATTGGTAAAAAAAAGATAGCAAAATATGGCTTTTAAGAAAAAAACTATTTCCATGTTATGATCGTAAGACAAGGTGAAATGGATCATATCTAAGCTCCAATATACTTTCAATTCCGAGAAAGCACTTGAGCCAGCTAGCTCTTCTTCCAGACACTCCGTACTCAAGTCAACGGATGTAATTGGTTGGACGGGGAATGACAGAGCAGTTCTATAAAATCTACTCTTGGAAACACAGTTGATTTTTTTCACTTAACAAAGGTTTATGGTATGGGCTGATGCTTGACCTGGTGTTCAGTAAATATCAGCTCGTCCCTGGGTGGGCTTGAACCACCAACCTTTCGATTAACAGTCGAACGCGCTAACCAATTGCGCCACAGAGACCTTTGTAAAAAAACACATGTGTCTTGAAAAAAAAGTAATACACCCAAAAAAAACCTGTGCGTTAAATCACCTCGACATTGATGACTTAAAATGTTGATAGAAAGTAGCCGTATTTCATTCCCCACTGATAAATAACATGATTTAAATTCTTGGGCCCCCTCCCATCAGTCCCTCCTGAATCAACTCCTTTCAACCCTTAACCTTATCTCTGAGCGTATGAATTCTCCTGGGTTCTGGAAAAGGGGAAAAGGGGGGAGCCCCACAAGCTTTCCTCTGCCTGTGGCCCCCTTAAATGTTGATTGGTAAAAAAAGATAGCAAAATATGGCTTTTAAGAAAAAAACTATTTCCATGTTATGATCGTAAGACAAGGTGAAATGGATCATATCTAAGCTCCAATATACTTTCAATTCCGAGAAAGCACTTGAGCCAGCTAGCTCTTCTTCCAGACACTCCGTACTCAAGTCAATGGATGTAATTGGTTGGACGGGGAATGACAGAGCAGTTCTATAAAATCGACTCTTGGAAACACAGTTGATTTTTTTCACTTAACAAAGGTTTATGGTATGGGCTGATGCTTGACCTGGTGTTCAGTAAAGATCAGCTCGTCCCTGGGTGGGCTTGAACCACCAACCTTTCGATTAACAGTCGAACACGCTAACCAAATGCGCCACAGAGACCTATGTAAAAAAACACATGTGTCTTGAAAAAAAAGTAATACACCCAAAAAAAACCTGTGCGTTAAATCACCTCGACATTGATGACTTCAAATGTTGATAGAAAGTAGCCGTATTTCATTCCCCACTGATAAATAACATATGATTTAAATTCTTGGGCCCCCTCCCATCAGTCCCTCCTGAATCAACTCCTTTCAACCCTTAAGCTTATCTCTGAGCGTATGAATTCTCCTGGGTTCTGGAAAAGGGGAAAAGGGGGGAGCCCCCCTTAAGAACAAGCTTTCCTCTGCCTGTGGCCCCCTTAAATGTTAATTGGTAAAAAAAAGATAGCAAAATATGGCTTTTAAGAAAAAAACTATTTCCATGTTATGATCGTAAGACAAGGTGAAATGGATCATATCTAAGCTCCAATATACTTTCAATTCCGAGAAAGCACTTGAGCCAGCTAGCTCTTCTTCCAGACACTCCGTACTCAAGTCAACGGATGTAATTGGTTGGACGGGGAATGACAGAGCAGTTCTATAAAATCTACTCTTGGAAACACAGTTGATTTTTTTCACTTAACAAAGGTTTATGGTATGGGCTGATGCTTGACCTGGTGTTCAGTAAATATCAGCTCGTCCCTGGGTGGGCTTGAACCACCAACCTTTCGATTAACAGTCGAACGCGCTAACCAATTGCGCCACAGAGACCTATGTATAAAAACACATGTGTCTTGAAAAAAAAGTAATACACCCAAAAAAAACCTGTGCGTTAAATCACCTCGACATTGATGACTTAAAATGTTGATAGAAAGTAGCCGTATTTCATTCCCCACTGATAAATAACATGATTTAAATTCTTGGGCCCCCTCCCATCAGTCCCTCCTGAATCAACTCCTTTCAACCCTTAACCTTATCTCTGAGCGTATGAATTCTCCTGGGTTCTGGAAAAGGGGAAAAGGGGGGAGCCCCACAAGCTTTCCTCTGCCTGTGGCCCCCTTAAATGTTGATTGGTAAAAAAAGATAGCAAAATATGGCTTTTAAGAAAAAAACTATTTCCATGTTATGATCGTAAGACAAGGTGAAATGGATCATATCTAAGCTCCAATATACTTTCAATTCCGAGAAAGCACTTGAGCCAGCTAGCTCTTCTTCCAGACACTCCGTACTCAAGTCAATGGATGTAATTGGTTGGACGGGGAATGACAGAGCAGTTCTATAAAATCGACTCTTGGAAACACAGTTGATTTTTTTCACTTAACAAAGGTTTATGGTATGGGCTGATGCTTGACCTGGTGTTCAGTAAAGATCAGCTCGTCCCTGGGTGGGCTTGAACCACCAACCTTTCGATTAACAGTCGAACACGCTAACCAAATGCGCCACAGAGACCTATGTAAAAAAACACATGTGTCTTGAAAAAAAAGTAATACACCCAAAAAAAACCTGTGCGTTAAATCACCTCGACATTGATGACTTCAAATGTTGATAGAAAGTAGCCGTATTTCATTCCCCACTGATAAATAACATATGATTTAAATTCTTGGGCCCCCTCCCATCAGTCCCTCCTGAATCAACTCCTTTCAACCCTTAAGCTTATCTCTGAGCGTATGAATTCTCCTGGGTTCTGGAAAAGGGGAAAAGGGGGGAGCCCCACAAGCTTTCCTCTGCCTGTGGCCCCCTTAAATGTTAATTGGTAAAAAAAGATAGCAAAATATGGCTTTTAAGAAAAAAACTATTTCCATGTTATGATCGTAAGACAAGGTGAAATGGATCATATCTAAGCTCCAATATACTTTCAATTCCGAGAAAGCACTTGAGCCAGCTAGCTCTTCTTCCAGACACTCCGTACTCAAGTCAACGGATGTAATTGGTTGGACGGGGAATGACAGAGCAGTTCTATAAAATCTACTCTTGGAAACACAGTTGATTTTTTTCACTTAATAAAGGTTTATGGTATGGGCTGATGCTTGACCTGGTGTTCAGTAAATATCAGCTCGTCCCTGGGTGGGCTTGAACCACCAACCTTTCGATTAACAGTCGAACGCGCTAACCAATTGCGCCACAGAGACCTATGTATAAAAACACATGTGTCTTGAAAAAAAAGTAATACACCCAAAAAAAACCTGTGCGTTAAATCACCTCGACATTGATGACTTCAAATATTGATAGAAAGTAGCCGTATTTCATTCCCCACTGATAAATAACATATGATTTAAATTCTTGGGCCCCCTCCCATCAGTCCCTCCTGAATCATCTCCTTTCAACCTTTAACCTTATCTCTGAGCGTATGAATTCTCCTGGGTTCTGGAAAAGGGGAAAAGGGTGGAGCCCCCCTTAAGAACAAGCTTTCCTCTGCCTGTGGCCCCCTTAAATGTTAATTGGTAAAAAAAGATAGCAAAATATGGCTTTTAAGAAAAAAACTATTTCCATGTTATGATCGTAAGACAAGGTGAAATGGATCATATCTAAGCTCCAATATACTTTCAATTCCGAGAAAGCACTTGAGCCAGCTAGCTCTTCTTCCAGACACTCCGTACTCAAGTCAACGGATGTAATTGGTTGGACGGGGAATGACAGAGCAGTTCTATAAAATCTACTCTTGGAAACACAGTTGATTTTTTTCACTTAACAAAGGTTTATGGTATGGGCTGATGCTTGACCTGGTGTTCAGTAAAGATCAGCTCGTCCCTGGGTGGGCTTGAACCACCAACCTTTCGATTAACAGTCGAACACGCTAACCAATTGCGCCACAGAGACCTATGTATAAAAACACATGTGTCTTGAAAAAAAAGTAATACACCCAAAAAAAACCTGTGCGTTAAATCACCTCGACATTGATGACTTCAAATGTTGATAGAAAGTAGCCGTATTTCATTCCCCACTGATAAATAACATATGATTTAAATTCTTGGGCCCCCTCCCATCAGTCCCTCCTGAATCAACTCCTTTCAACCCTTAACCTTATCTCTGAGCGTATGAATTCTCCTGGGTTCTGGAAAAGGGGGGAGCCCCCCTTAAGAACAAGCTTTCCTCTGCCTGTGGCCCCCTTAAATGTTAATTGGTAAAAAAAGATAGCAAAATATGGCTTTTAAGAAAAAAACTATTTCCATGTTATGATCGTAAGACAAGGTGAAATGGATCATATCTAAGCTCCAATATACTTTCAATTCCGAGAAAGCACTTGAGCCAGCTAGCTCTTCTTCCAGACACTCCGTACTCAAGTCAACGGATGTAATTGGTTGGACGGGGAATGACAGAGCAGTTCTATAAAATCTACTCTTGGAAACACAGTTGATTTTTTTCACTTAACAAAGGTTTATAGTATGGGCTGATGCTTGACCTGGTGTTCAGTAAATATCAGCTCGTCCCTGGGTGGGCTTGAACCACCAACCTTTCGATTAACAGTCGAACGCGCTAACCAATTGCTCCACAGAGACCTATGTATAAAATCACATGTGTCTTGAAAAAAAAGTAATACACCCAAAAAAAACCTGTGCGTTAAATCACCTCGACATTGATGACTTCAAATGTTGATAGAAAGTAGCCGTATTTCATTCCCCACTGATAAATAACATATGATTTAAATTCTTGGGCCCCCTCCCATCAGTCCCTCCTGAATCAACTCCTTTCAACCCTTAACCTTATCTCTGAGCGTATGAATTCTCCTGGGTTCTGGAAAAGGGGGGAGCCCCCCTTAAGAACAAGCTTTCCTCTGCCTGTGGCCCCCTTAAATGTTAATTGGTAAAAAAAGATAGCAAAATATGGCTTTTAAGAAAAAAACTATTTCCATGTTATGATCGTAAGACAAGGTGAAATGGATCATATCTAAGCTCCAATATACTTTCAATTCCGAGAAAGCACTTGAGCCAGCAAGCTCTTCTTCCAGGCACTCCGTACTCAAGTCAACGGAAGTAAATGGTTGGACAGGAAATGACAGAGCAGTTCTATCAAATCTACTCTTGGAAACAGAGTTGATTTTTTTCACTTAACAAAGGTTGATGGTATGCGCTGATGCTTGACCTGGTGTTCAGTAAATATCAGCTCGTCCCTGGGTGGGCTTGAACCACCAACCTTTCGATTAACAGTCGAACGCGCTAACCAATTGCGCCACAGAGACCTTTGTATAAAATCACATGTGTCTTGAAAAAAAAGTAATACACCCAAAAAAAACCTGTGCGTTAAATCACCTCGACATTGATGACTTCAAATATTGATAGAAAGTAGCCGTATTTCATTCCCCACTGATAAATAACATATGATTTAAATTCTTGGGCCCCCTCCCATCAGTCCCTCCTGAATCAACTCCTTTCAACCCTTAACCTTATCTCTGAGCGTATGAATTCTCCTGGGTTCTGGAAAAGGGGAAAAGGGGGGAGCCCCCCTTAAGAACAAGCTTTCCTCTGCCTGTGGCCCCCTTAAATGTTAATTGGTAAAAAAAGATAGCAAAATATGGCTTTTAAGAAAAAAACTATTTCCATGTTATGATCGTAAGACAAGGTGAAATGGATCATATCTAAGCTCCAATATACTTTCAATTCCGAGAAAGCACTTGAGCCAGCTAGCTCTTCTTCCAGACACTCCGTACTCAAGTCAACGGATGTAATTGGTTGGACGGGGAATGACAGAGCAGTTCTATAAAATCTACTCTTGGAAACACAGTTGATTTTTTTCACTTAACAAAGGTTTATGGTATGGGCTGATGCTTGACCTGGTGTTCAGTAAATAACAGCTCGTCCCTGGGTGGGCTTGAACCACCAACCTTTCGATTAACAGTCGAACGCGCTAACCAATTGCGCCACAGAGACCTATGTAAAAAAACACATGTGTCTTGAAAAAAAAGTAATACACCCAAAAAAAACCTGTGCGTTAAATCACCTCGACATTGATGACTTCAAATGTTGATAGAAAGTAGCCGTATTTCATTCCCCACTGATAAATAACATATGATTTAAATTCTTGGGCCCCCTCCCATCAGTCCCTCCTGAATCAACTCCTTTCAACCCTTAACCTTATCTCTGAGCGTATGAATTCTCCTGGGTTCTGGAAAAGGGGAAAAGGGGGGAGCCCCACAAGCTTTCCTCTGCCTGTGGCCCCCTTAAATGTTGATTGGTAAAAAAAGATAGCAAAATATGGCTTTTAAGAAAAAAACTATTTCCATGTTATGATCGTAAGACAAGGTGAAATGGATCATATCTAAGCTCCAATATACTTTCAATTCCGAGAAAGCACTTGAGCCAGCTAGCTCTTCTTCCAGACACTCCGTACTCAAGTCAATGGATGTAATTGGTTGGACGGGGAATGACAGAGCAGTTCTATAAAATCGACTCTTGGAAACACAGTTGATTTTTTTCACTTAACAAAGGTTTATGGTATGGGCTGATGCTTGACCTGGTGTTCAGTAAAGATCAGCTCGTCCCTGGGTGGGCTTGAACCACCAACCTTTCGATTAACAGTCGAACACGCTAACCAAATGCGCCACAGAGACCTATGTAAAAAAACACATGTGTCTTGAAAAAAAAGTAATACACCCAAAAAAAACCTGTGCGTTAAATCACCTCGACATTGATGACTTCAAATGTTGATAGAAAGTAGCCGTATTTCATTCCCCACTGATAAATAACATATGATTTAAATTCTTGGGCCCCCTCCCATCAGTCCCTCCTGAATCAACTCCTTTCAACCCTTAAGCTTATCTCTGAGCGTATGAATTCTCCTGGGTTCTGGAAAAGGGGAAAAGGGGGGAGCCCCACAAGCTTTCCTCTGCCTGTGGCCCCCTTAAATGTTAATTGGTAAAAAAAGATAGCAAAATATGGCTTTTAAGAAAAAAACTATTTCCATGTTATGATCGTAAGACAAGGTGAAATGGATCATATCTAAGCTCCAATATACTTTCAATTCCGAGAAAGCACTTGAGCCAGCTAGCTCTTCTTCCAGACACTCCGTACTCAAGTCAACGGATGTAATTGGTTGGACGGGGAATGACAGAGCAGTTCTATAAAATCTACTCTTGGAAACACAGTTGATTTTTTTCACTTAACAAAGGTTTATGGTATGGGCTGATGCTTGACCTGGTGTTCAGTAAATATCAGCTCGTCCCTGGGTGGGCTTGAACCACCAACCTTTCGATTAACAGTCGAACGCGCTAACCAATTGCGCCACAGAGACCTATGTATAAAATCACATGTGTCTTGAAAAAAAAGTAATACACCCAAAAAAAACCTGTGCGTTAAATCACCTCGACATTGATGACTTCAAATGTTGATAGAAAGTAGCCGTATTTCATTCCCCACTGATAAATAACATATGATTTAAATTCTTGGGCCCCCTCCCATCAGTCCCTCCTGAATCAACTCCTTTCAACCCTTAACCTTATCTCTGAGCGTATGAATTCTCCTGGGTTCTGGAAAAGGGGAAAAGGGGGGAGCCCCCCTTAAGAACAAGCTTTCCTCTGCCTGTGGCCCCCTTAAATGTTAATTGGTAAAAAAAGATAGCAAAATATGGCTTTTAAGAAAAAAACTATTTCCATGTTATGATCGTAAGACAAGGTGAAATGGATCATATCTAAGCTCCAATATACTTTCAATTCCGAGAAAGCACTTGAGCCAGCTAGCTCTTCTTCCAGACACTCCGTACTCAAGTCAACGGATGTAATTGGTTGGACGGGGAATGACAGAGCAGTTCTATAAAATCTACTCTTGGAAACACAGTTGATTTTTTTCACTTAACAAAGGTTTATGGTATGGGCTGATGCTTGACCTGGTGTTCAGTAAATATCAGCTCGTCCCTGGGTGGGCTTGAACCACCAACCTTTCGATTAACAGTCGAACGCGCTAACCAATTGCGCCACAGAGACCTATGTAAAAAAACACATGTGTCTTGAAAAAAAAGTAATACACCCAAAAAAAACCTGTGCGTTAAATCACCTCGACATTGATGACTTCAAATGTTGATAGAAAGTAGCCGTATTTCATTCCCCACTGATAAATAACATATGATTTAAATTCTTGGGCCCCCTCCCATCAGTCCCTCCTGAATCAACTCCTTTCAACCCTTAACCTTATCTCTGAGCGTATGAATTCTCCTGGGTTCTGGAAAAGGGGAAAAGGGGGGAGCCCCCCTTAAGAACAAGCTTTCCTCTGCCTGTGGCCCCCTTAAATGTTAATTGGTAAAAAAAGATAGCAAAATATGGCTTTTAAGAAAAAAACTATTTCCATGTTATGATCGTAAGACAAGGTGAAATGGATCATATCTAAGCTCCAATATACTTTCAATTCCGAGAAAGCACTTGAGCCAGCTAGCTCTTCTTCCAGACACTCCGTACTCAAGTCAACGGATGTAATTGGTTGGACGGGGAATGACAGAGCAGTTCTATAAAATCTACTCTTGGAAACACAGTTGATTTTTTTCACTTAACAAAGGTTTATGGTATGGGCTGATGCTTGACCTGGTGTTCAGTAAATATCAGCTCGTCCCTGGGTGGGCTTGAACCACCAACCTTTCGATTAACAGTCGAACGCGCTAACCAATTGCGCCACAGAGACCTATGTATAAAATCACATGTGTCTTGAAAAAAAAGTAATACACCCAAAAAAAACCTGTGCGTTAAATCACCTCGACATTGATGACTTCAAATGTTGATAGAAAGTAGCCGTATTTCATTCCCCACTGATAAATAACATATGATTTAAATTCTTGGGCCCCCTCCCATCAGTCCCTCCTGAATCAACTCCTTTCAACCCTTAACCTTATCTCTGAGCGTATGAATTCTCCTGGGTTCTGGAAAAGGGGAAAAGGGGGGAGCCCCACAAGCTTTCCTCTGCCTGTGGCCCCCTTAAATGTTGATTGGTAAAAAAAGATAGCAAAATATGGCTTTTAAGAAAAAAACTATTTCCATGTTATGATCGTAAGACAAGGTGAAATGGATCATATCTAAGCTCCAATATACTTTCAATTCCGAGAAAGCACTTGAGCCAGCTAGCTCTTCTTCCAGACACTCCGTACTCAAGTCAATGGATGTAATTGGTTGGACGGGGAATGACAGAGCAGTTCTATAAAATCGACTCTTGGAAACACAGTTGATTTTTTTCACTTAACAAAGGTTTATGGTATGGGCTGATGCTTGACCTGGTGTTCAGTAAAGATCAGCTCGTCCCTGGGTGGGCTTGAACCACCAACCTTTCGATTAACAGTCGAACACGCTAACCAAATGCGCCACAGAGACCTATGTAAAAAAACACATGTGTCTTGAAAAAAAAGTAATACACCCAAAAAAAACCTGTGCGTTAAATCACCTCGACATTGATGACTTCAAATGTTGATAGAAAGTAGCCGTATTTCATTCCCCACTGATAAATAACATATGATTTAAATTCTTGGGCCCCCTCCCATCAGTCCCTCCTGAATCAACTCCTTTCAACCCTTAAGCTTATCTCTGAGCGTATGAATTCTCCTGGGTTCTGGAAAAGGGGAAAAGGGGGGAGCCCCACAAGCTTTCCTCTGCCTGTGGCCCCCTTAAATGTTAATTGGTAAAAAAAGATAGCAAAATATGGCTTTTAAGAAAAAAACTATTTCCATGTTATGATCGTAAGACAAGGTGAAATGGATCATATCTAAGCTCCAATATACTTTCAATTCCGAGAAAGCACTTGAGCCAGCTAGCTCTTCTTCCAGACACTCCGTACTCAAGTCAACGGATGTAATTGGTTGGACGGGGAATGACAGAGCAGTTCTATAAAATCTACTCTTGGAAACACAGTTGATTTTTTTCACTTAACAAAGGTTTATGGTATGGGCTGATGCTTGACCTGGTGTTCAGTAAATATCAGCTCGTCCCTGGGTGGGCTTGAACCACCAACCTTTCGATTAACAGTCGAACGCGCTAACCAATTGCGCCACAGAGACCTATGTATAAAATCACATGTGTCTTGAAAAAAAAGTAATACACCCAAAAAAAACCTGTGCGTTAAATCACCTCGACATTGATGACTTCAAATGTTGATAGAAAGTAGCCGTATTTCATTCCCCACTGATAAATAACATGATTTAAATTCTTGGGCCCCCTCCCATCAGTCCCTCCTGAATCAACTCCTTTCAACCCTTAACCTTATCTCTGAGCGTATGAATTCTCCTGGGTTCTGGAAAAGGGGAAAAGGGGGGAGCCCCACAAGCTTTCCTCTGCCTGTGGCCCCCTTAAATGTTGATTGGTAAAAAAAGATAGCAAAATATGGCTTTTAAGAAAAAAACTATTTCCATGTTATGATCGTAAGACAAGGTGAAATGGATCATATCTAAGCTCCAATATACTTTCAATTCCGAGAAAGCACTTGAGCCAGCTAGCTCTTCTTCCAGACACTCCGTACTCAAGTCAATGGATGTAATTGGTTGGACGGGGAATGACAGAGCAGTTCTATAAAATCGACTCTTGGAAACACAGTTGATTTTTTTCACTTAACAAAGGTTTATGGTATGGGCTGATGCTTGACCTGGTGTTCAGTAAAGATCAGCTCGTCCCTGGGTGGGCTTGAACCACCAACCTTTCGATTAACAGTCGAACACGCTAACCAAATGCGCCACAGAGACCTATGTAAAAAAACACATGTGTCTTGAAAAAAAAGTAATACACCCAAAAAAAACCTGTGCGTTAAATCACCTCGACATTGATGACTTCAAATGTTGATAGAAAGTAGCCGTATTTCATTCCCCACTGATAAATAACATATGATTTAAATTCTTGGGCCCCCTCCCATCAGTCCCTCCTGAATCAACTCCTTTCAACCCTTAAGCTTATCTCTGAGCGTATGAATTCTCCTGGGTTCTGGAAAAGGGGAAAAGGGGGGAGCCCCACAAGCTTTCCTCTGCCTGTGGCCCCCTTAAATGTTAATTGGTAAAAAAAGATAGCAAAATATGGCTTTTAAGAAAAAAACTATTTCCATGTTATGATCGTAAGACAAGGTGAAATGGATCATATCTAAGCTCCAATATACTTTCAATTCCGAGAAAGCACTTGAGCCAGCTAGCTCTTCTTCCAGACACTCCGTACTCAAGTCAACGGATGTAATTGGTTGGACGGGGAATGACAGAGCAGTTCTATAAAATCTACTCTTGGAAACACAGTTGATTTTTTTCACTTAACAAAGGTTTATGGTATGGGCTGATGCTTGACCTGGTGTTCAGTAAATATCAGCTCGTCCCTGGGTGGGCTTGAACCACCAAACTTTTGATTACCAGTCGAACGCGCTAACCAATTGCGCCACAGAGACCTATGTATAAAATCACATGTGTCTTGAAAAAAAAGTAATACACCCAAAAAAAACCTGTGCGTTACATCACCTCGACATTGATGACTTCAAATGTTGATAGAAAGTAGCCGTATTTCATTCCCCACTGATAAATAACATGATTTAAATTCTTGGGCCCCCTCCCATCAGTCCCTCCTGAATCAACTCCTTTCAACCCTTAACCTTATCTCTTAGCGTATGAATTCTCCTGGGTTCTGGAAAAGGGGAAAAGGGGGGAGCCCCCCTTAAGAACAAGCTTTCCTCTGCCTGTGGCCCCCTTAAATGTTAATTGGTAAAAAAAGATAGCAAAATATGGCTTTTAAGAAAAAAACTATTTCCATGTTATGATCGTAAGACAAGGTGAAATGGATCATATCTAAGCTCCAATATACTTTCAATTCCGAGAAAGCACTTGAGCCAGCTAGCTCTTCTTCCAGACACTCCGTACTCAAGTCAACGGATGTAATTGGTTGGACGGGGAATGACAGAGCAGTTCTATAAAATCTACTCTTGGAAACACAGTTGATTTTTTTCACTTAACAAAGGTTTATGGTATGGGCTGATGCTTGACCTGGTGTTCAGTAAATATCAGCTCGTCCCTGGGTGGGCTTGAACCACCAACCTTTCGATTAACAGTCGAACGCGCTAACCAATTGCGCCACAGAGACCTATGTATAAAATCACATGTGTCTTGAAAAAAAAGTAATACACCCAAAAAAAACCTGTGCGTTAAATCACCTCGACATTGATGACTTCAAATGTTGATAGAAAGTAGCCGTATTTCATTCCCCACTGATAAATAACATATGATTTAAATTCTTGGGCCCCCTCCCATCAGTCCCTCCTGAATCAACTCCTTTCAACCCTTAACCTTATCTCTGAGCGTATGAATTCTCCTGGGTTCTGGAAAAGGGGGGAGCCCCCCTTAAGAACAAGCTTTCCTCTGCCTGTGGCCCCCTTAAATGTTAATTGGTAAAAAAAGATAGCAAAATATGGCTTTTAAGAAAAAAACTATTTCCATGTTATGATCGTAAGACAAGGTGAAATGGATCATATCTAAGCTCCAATATACTTTCAATTCCGAGAAAGCACTTGAGCCAGCTAGCTCTTCTTCCAGGCACTCCGTACTCAAGTCAACGGAAGTAAATGGTTGGACAGGAAATGACAGAGCAGTTCTATCAAATCTACTCTTGGAAACAGAGTTGATTTTTTTCACTTAACAAAGGTTGATGGTATGCGCTGATGCTTGACCTGGTGTTCAGTAAATATCAGCTCGTCCCTGGGTGGGCTTGAACCACCAACCTTTCGATTAACAGTCGAACGCGCTAACCAATTGCGCCACAGAGACCTATGTATAAAATCACATGTGTCTTGAAAAAAAAGTAATACACCCAAAAAAAACCTGTGCGTTAAATCACCTCGACATTGATGACTTCAAATATTGATAGAAAGTAGCCGTATTTCATTCCCCACTGATAAATAACATATGATTTAAATTCTTGGGCCCCCTCCCATCAGTCCCTCCTGAATCATCTCCTTTCAACCTTTAACCTTATCTCTGAGCGTATGAATTCTCCTGGGTTCTGGAAAAGGGGAAAAGGGGGGAGCCCCCCTTAAGAACAAGCTTTCCTCTGCCTGTGGCCCCCTTAAATGTTAATTGGTAAAAAAAGATAGCAAAATATGGCTTTTAAGAAAAAAACTATTTCCATGTTATGATCGTAAGACAAGGTGAAATGGATCATATCTAAGCTCCAATATACTTTCAATTCCGAGAAAGCACTTGAGCCAGCTAGCTCTTCTTCCAGGCACTCCGTACTCAAGTCAACGGAAGTAAATGGTTGGACAGGAAATGACAGAGCAGTTCTATCAAATCTACTCTTGGAAACAGAGTTGATTTTTTTCACTTAACAAAGGTTGATGGTATGCGCTGATGCTTGACCTGGTGTTCAGTAAATATCAGCTCGTCCCTGGGTGGGCTTGAACCACCAACCTTTCGATTAACAGTCGAACGCGCTAACCAATTGCGCCACAGAGACCTATGTATAAAATCACATGTGTCTTGAAAAAAAAGTAATACACCCAAAAAAAACCTGTGCGTTAAATCACCTCGACATTGATGACTTCAAATGTTGATAGAAAGTAGCCGTATTTCATTCCCCACTGATAAATAACATATGATTTAAATTCTTGGGCCCCCTCCCATCAGTCCCTCCTGAATCAACTCCTTTCAACCCTTAACCTTATCTCTGAGCGTATGAATTCTCCTGGGTTCTGGAAAAGGGGAAAAGGGGGGAGCCCCCCTTAAGAACAAGCTTTCCTCTGCCTGTGGCCCCCTTAAATGTTAATTGGTAAAAAAAAGATAGCAAAATATGGCTTTTAAGAAAAAAACTATTTCCATGTTATGATCGTAAGACAAGGTGAAATGGATCATATCTAAGCTCCAATATACTTTCAATTCCGAGAAAGCACTTGAGCCAGCTAGCTCTTCTTCCAGACACTCCGTACTCAAGTCAACGGATGTAATTGGTTGGACGGGGAATGACAGAGCAGTTCTATAAAATCTACTCTTGGAAACACAGTTGATTTTTTTCACTTAACAAAGGTTTATGGTATGGGCTGATGCTTGACCTGGTGTTCAGTAAATATCAGCTCGTCCCTGGGTGGGCTTGAACCACCAACCTTTCGATTAACAGTCGAACGCGCTAACCAATTGCGCCACAGAGACCTTTGTAAAAAAACACATGTGTCTTGAAAAAAAAGTAATACACCCAAAAAAAACCTGTGCGTTAAATCACCTCGACATTGATGACTTAAAATGTTGATAGAAAGTAGCCGTATTTCATTCCCCACTGATAAATAACATGATTTAAATTCTTGGGCCCCCTCCCATCAGTCCCTCCTGAATCAACTCCTTTCAACCCTTAACCTTATCTCTGAGCGTATGAATTCTCCTGGGTTCTGGAAAAGGGGAAAAGGGGGGAGCCCCACAAGCTTTCCTCTGCCTGTGGCCCCCTTAAATGTTGATTGGTAAAAAAAGATAGCAAAATATGGCTTTTAAGAAAAAAACTATTTCCATGTTATGATCGTAAGACAAGGTGAAATGGATCATATCTAAGCTCCAATATACTTTCAATTCCGAGAAAGCACTTGAGCCAGCTAGCTCTTCTTCCAGACACTCCGTACTCAAGTCAATGGATGTAATTGGTTGGACGGGGAATGACAGAGCAGTTCTATAAAATCGACTCTTGGAAACACAGTTGATTTTTTTCACTTAACAAAGGTTTATGGTATGGGCTGATGCTTGACCTGGTGTTCAGTAAAGATCAGCTCGTCCCTGGGTGGGCTTGAACCACCAACCTTTCGATTAACAGTCGAACACGCTAACCAAATGCGCCACAGAGACCTATGTAAAAAAACACATGTGTCTTGAAAAAAAAGTAATACACCCAAAAAAAACCTGTGCGTTAAATCACCTCGACATTGATGACTTCAAATGTTGATAGAAAGTAGCCGTATTTCATTCCCCACTGATAAATAACATATGATTTAAATTCTTGGGCCCCCTCCCATCAGTCCCTCCTGAATCAACTCCTTTCAACCCTTAAGCTTATCTCTGAGCGTATGAATTCTCCTGGGTTCTGGAAAAGGGGAAAAGGGGGGAGCCCCCCTTAAGAACAAGCTTTCCTCTGCCTGTGGCCCCCTTAAATGTTAATTGGTAAAAAAAGATAGCAAAATATGGCTTTTAAGAAAAAAACTATTTCCATGTTATGATCGTAAGACAAGGTGAAATGGATCATATCTAAGCTCCAATATACTTTCAATTCCGAGAAAGCACTTGAGCCAGCTAGCTCTTCTTCCAGACACTCCGTACTCAAGTCAACGGATGTAATTGGTTGGACGGGGAATGACAGAGCAGTTCTATAAAATCTACTCTTGGAAACACAGTTGATTTTTTTCACTTAACAAAGGTTTATGGTATGGGCTGATGCTTGACCTGGTGTTCAGTAAATATCAGCTCGTCCCTGGGTGGGCTTGAACCACCAACCTTTCGATTAACAGTCGAACGCGCTAACCAATTGCGCCACAGAGACCTATGTATAAAATCACATGTGTCTTGAAAAAAAAGTAATACACCCAAAAAAAACCTGTGCGTTAAATCACCTCGACATTGATGACTTCAAATGTTGATAGAAAGTAGCCGTATTTCATTCCCCACTGATAAATAACATATGATTTAAATTCTTGGGCCCCCTCCCATCAGTCCCTCCTGAATCAACTCCTTTCAACCCTTAACCTTATCTCTGAGCGTATGAATTCTCCTGGGTTCTGGAAAAGGGGGGAGCCCCCCTTAAGAACAAGCTTTCCTCTGCCTGTGGCCCCCTTAAATGTTAATTGGTAAAAAAAGATAGCAAAATATGGCTTTTAAGAAAAAAACTATTTCCATGTTATGATCGTAAGACAAGGTGAAATGTACTAAGCTCCAATATACTTTCAATTCCGAGAAAGCACTTGAGCCAGCTAGCTCTTCTTCCAGACACTCCGTACTCAAGTCAACGGAAGTAAATGGTTGGACAGGAAATGACAGAGCAGTTCTATCAAATCTACTCTTGGAAACACAGTTGATTTTTTTCACTTAACAAAGGTTGATGGTATGCGCTGATGCTTGACCTGGTGTTCAGTAAAAAATAGCTCGTCCCTGGGTGGGCTTGAACCACCAACCTTTCGATTAACAGTCGAACGCGCTAACCAATTGCGCCACAGAGACCTATTTATTAAATCACATGTGTCTTGAAAAAAAAGTAATACACCCAAAAAAAACCTGTGCGTTAAATCACCTCGACATTGATGACTTCAAATATTGATAGAAAGTAGCCGTATTTCATTCCCCACTGATAAATAACATATGATTTAAATTCTTGGGCCCCCTCCCATCAGTCCCTCCTGAATCATCTCCTTTCAACCTTTAACCTTATCTCTGAGCGTATGAATTCTCCTGGGTTCTGGAAAAGGGGAAAAGGGGGGAGCCCCCCTTAAGAACAAGCTTTCCTCTGCCTGTGGCCCCCTTAAATGTTAATTGGTAAAAAAAGACAGCAAAATATGGCTTTTAAGAAAAAAACTATTTCCATGTTATGATCGTAAGACAAGGTGAAATGGATCATATCTAAGCTCCAATATACTTTCAATTCCGAGAAAGCACTTGAGCCAGCTAGCTCTTCTTCCAGACACTCCGTACTCAAGTCAACGGAAGTAAATGGTTGGACAGGAAATGACAGAGCAGTTCTATCAAATCTACTCTTGGAAACACAGTTGATTTTTTTCACTTAACAAAGGTTGATGGTATGCGCTGATGCTTGACCTGGTGTTCAGTAAATATCAGCTCGTCCCTGGGTGGGCTTGAACCACCAACCTTTTGATTAATAGTCGAACACGCTAACCAATTGCGCCACAGAGACCTATGTATAAAATCACATGTGTCTTGAAAAAAAAGTAATACACCCAAAAAAAACCTGTGCGTTAAATCACCTCGACATTGATGACTTCAAATATTGATAGAAAGTAGCCGTATTTCATTCCCCACTGATAAATAACATATGATTTAAATTCTTGGGCCCCCTCCCATCAGTCCCTCCTGAATCATCTCCTTTCAACCTTTAACCTTATCTCTGAGCGTATGAATTCTCCTGGGTTCTGGAAAAGGGGAAAAGGGGGGAGCCCCCCTTAAGAACAAGCTTTCCTCTGCCTGTGGCCCCCTTAAATGTTAATTGGTAAAAAAAGATAGCAAAATATGGCTTTTAAGAAAAAAACTATTTCCATGTTATGATCGTAAGACAAGGTGAAATAGATCATATCTAAGCTCCAATATACTTTCATTTCCGAGAAAGCACTTGAGCCAGCTAGCTCTTCTTCCAGACACTCCGTACTCAAGTCAACGGAAGTAAATGGTTGGACAGGAAATGACAGAGCAGTTCTATCAAATCTACTCTTGGAAACACAGTTGATTTTTTTCACTTAACAAAGGTTGATGGTATGCGCTGATGCTTGACCTGGTGTTCAGTAAATATCAGCTCGTCCCTGGGTGGGCTTGAACCACCAACCTTTTGATTAATAGTCGAACACGCTAACCAATTGCGCCACAGAGACCTATGTATAAAATCACATGTGTCTTGAAAAAAAAGTAATACACCCAAAAAAAACCTGTGCGTTAAATCACCTCGACATTGATGACTTCAAATATTGATAGAAAGTAGCCGTATTTCATTCCCCACTGATAAATAACATATGATTTAAATTCTTGGGCCCCCTCCCATCAGTCCCTCCTGAATCATCTCCTTTCAACCTTTAACCTTATCTCTGAGCGTATGAATTCTCCTGGGTTCTGGAAAAGGGGAAAAGGGGGGAGCCCCCCTTAAGAACAAGCTTTCCTCTGCCTGTGGCCCCCTTAAATGTTAATTGGTAAAAAAAGATAGCAAAATATGGCTTTTAAGAAAAAAACTATTTCCATGTTATGATCGTAAGACAAGGTGAAATAGATCATATCTAAGCTCCAATATACTTTCATTTCCGAGAAAGCACTTGAGCCAGCTAGCTCTTCTTCCAGACACTCCGTACTCAAGTCAACGGAAGTAAATGGTTGGACAGGAAATGACAGAGCAGTTCTATCAAATCTACTCTTGGAAACACAGTTGATTTTTTTCACTTAACAAAGGTTGATGGTATGCGCTGATGCTTGACCTGGTGTTCAGTAAATATCAGCTCGTCCCTGGGTGGGCTTGAACCACCAACCTTTCGATTAACAGTCGAACGCGCTAACCAATTGCGCCACAGAGACCTATGTATTAAATCACATGTGTCTTGAAAAAAAAGTAATACACCCAAAAAAAACCTGTGCGTTAAATCACCTCGACATTGATGACTTCAAATATTGATAGAAAGTAGCCGTATTTCATTCCCCACTGATAAATAACATATGATTTAAATTCTTGGGCCCCCTCCCATCAGTCCCTCCTGAATCATCTCCTTTCAACCTTTAACCTTATCTCTGAGCGTATGAATTCTCCTGGGTTCTGGAAAAGGGGAAAAGGGGGGAGCCCCCCTTAAGAACAAGCTTTCCTCTGCCTGTGGCCCCCTTAAATGTTAATTGGTAAAAAAAGACAGCAAAATATGGCTTTTAAGAAAAAAACTATTTCCATGTTATGATCGTAAGACAAGGTGAAATGTACTAAGCTCCAATATACTTTCAATTCCGAGAAAGCACTTGAGCCAGCTAGCTCTTCTTCCAGACACTCCGTACTCAAGTCAACGGAAGTAAATGGTTGGACAGGAAATGACAGAGCAGTTCTATCAAATCTACTCTTGGAAACACAGTTGATTTTTTTCACTTAACAAAGGTTGATGGTATGCGCTGATGCTTGACCTGGTGTTCAGTAAATATCAGCTCGTCCCTGGGTGGGCTTGAACCACCAACCTTTCGATTAACAGTCGAACGCGCTAACCAATTGCGCCACAGAGACCTTTGTATTAAATCACATGTGTCTTGAAAAAAAAGTAATACACCCAAAAAAAACCTGTGCGTTAAATCACCTCGACATTGATGACTTCAAATATTGATAGAAAGTAGCCGTATTTCATTCCCCACTGATAAATAACATATGATTTAAATTCTTGGGCCCCCTCCCATCAGTCCCTCCTGAATCATCTCCTTTCAACCTTTAACCTTATCTCTGAGCGTATGAATTCTCCTGGGTTCTGGAAAAGGGGAAAAGGGGGGAGCCCCCCTTAAGAACAAGCTTTCCTCTGCCTGTGGCCCCCTTAAATGTTAATTGGTAAAAAAAGACAGCAAAATATGGCTTTTAAGAAAAAAACTATTTCCATGTTATGATCGTAAGACAAGGTGAAATGTACTAAGCTCCAATATACTTTCAATTCCGAGAAAGCACTTGAGCCAGCTAGCTCTTCTTCCAGACACTCCGTACTCAAGTCAACGGAAGTAAATGGTTGGACAGGAAATGACAGAGCAGTTCTATCAAATCTACTCTTGGAAACACAGTTGATTTTTTTCACTTAACAAAGGTTGATGGTATGCGCTGATGCTTGACCTGGTGTTCAGTAAAAAACAGCTCGTCCCTGGGTGGGCTTGAACCACCAACCTTTCGATTAACAGTCGAACGCGCTAACCAATTGCGCCACAGAGACCTATGTTTAAAAATACATGTGTCTTGAAAAAAAAGTAATACACCCAAAAAAAACCTGTGCGTTAAATCACCTCGACATTGATGACTTCAAATGTTGATAGAAAGTAGCCGTATTTCATTTCCCACTGATAAATAACATATGATTTAAATTCTTGGGCCCCCTCCCATCAGTCCCTCCTGAATCAACTCCTTTCAACCCTTAACCTTATCTCTGAGCGTATGAATTCTCCTGGGTTCTGGAAAAGGGGAAAAGGGGGGAGCCCCCCTTAAGAACAAGCTTTCCTCTGCCTGTGGCCCCCTTAAATGTTAATTGGTAAAAAAAGATAGCAAAATATGGCTTTTAAGAAAAAAACTATTTCCATGTTATGATCGTAAGACAAGGTGAAATGGATCATATCTAAGCTCCAATATACTTTCAATTCCGAGAAAGCACTTGAGCCAGCTAGCTCTTCTTCCAGACACTCCGTACTCAAGTCAACGGATGTAATTGGTTGGACGGGGAATGACAGAGCAGTTCTATAATATCTACTCTTGGAAACACAGTTGATTTTTTTCACTTAACAAAGGTTTATGGTATGGGCTGATGCTTGACCTGGTGTTCAGTAAATATCAGCTCGTCCCTGGGTGGGCTTGAACCACCAACCTTTCGATTAACAGTCGAACGCGCTAACCAATTGCTCCACAGAGACCTATGTATAAAATCACATGTGTCTTGAAAAAAAAGTAATACACCCAAAAAAAACCTGTGCGTTAAATCACCTCGACATTGATGACTTCAAATATTGATAGAAAGTAGCCGTATTTCATTCCCCACTGATAAATAACATATGATTTAAATTCTTGGGCCCCCTCCCATCAGTCCCTCCTGAATCATCTCCTTTCAACCTTTAACCTTATCTCTGAGCGTATGAATTCTCCTGGGTTCTGGAAAAGGGGAAAAGGGGGGAGCCCCCCTTAAGAACAAGCTTTCCTCTGCCTGTGGCCCCCTTAAATGTTAATTGGTAAAAAAAGACAGCAAAATATGGCTTTTAAGAAAAAAACTATTTCCATGTTATGATCGTAAGACAAGGTGAAATGGATCATATCTAAGCTCCAATATACTTTCAATTCCGAGAAAGCACTTGAGCCAGCTAGCTCTTCTTCCAGACACTCCGTACTCAAGTCAACGGATGTAATTGGTTGGACGGGGAATGACAGAGCAGTTCTATAAAATCTACTCTTGGAAACACAGTTGATTTTTTTCACTTAACAAAGGTTTATGGTATGGGCTGATGCTTGACCTGGTGTTCAGTAAATATCAGCTCGTCCCTGGGTGGGCTTGAACCACCAACCTTTCGATTAACAGTCGAACGCGCTAACCAATTGCGCCACAGAGACCTATGTTTAAAAACACATGTGTCTTGAAAAAAAAGTAATACACCCAAAAAAAACCTGTGCGTTAAATCACCTCGACATTGATGACTTCAAATGTTGATAGAAAGTAGCCGTATTTCATTCCCCACTGATAAATAACATATGATTTAAATTCTTGGGCCCCCTCCCATCAGTCCCTCCTGAATCAACTCCTTTCAACCCTTAACCTTATCTCTGAGCGTATGAATTCTCCTGGGTTCTGGAAAAGGGGAAAAGGGGGGAGCCCCACAAGCTTTCCTCTGCCTGTGGCCCCCTTAAATGTTAATTGGTAAAAAAAGATAGCAAAATATGGCTTTTAAGAAAAAAACTATTTCCATGTTATGATCGTAAGACAAGGTGAAATGGATCATATCTAAGCTCCAATATACTTTCAATTCCGAGAAAGCACTTGAGCCAGCTAGCTCTTCTTCCAGACACTCCGTACTCAAGTCAACGGATGTAATTGGTTGGACGGGGAATGACAGAGCAGTTCTATAATATCTACTCTTGGAAACACAGTTGATTTTTTTCACTTAACAAAGGTTTATGGTATGGGCTGATGCTTGACCTGGTGTTCAGTAAATATCAGCTCGTCCCTGGGTGGGCTTGAACCACCAACCTTTCGATTAACAGTCGAACGCGCTAACCAATTGCTCCACAGAGACCTATGTATAAAATCACATGTGTCTTGAAAAAAAAGTAATACACCCAAAAAAAACCTGTGCGTTAAATCACCTCGACATTGATGACTTCAAATATTGATAGAAAGTAGCCGTATTTCATTCCCCACTGATAAATAACATATGATTTAAATTCTTGGGCCCCCTCCCATCAGTCCCTCCTGAATCATCTCCTTTCAACCTTTAACCTTATCTCTGAGCGTATGAATTCTCCTGGGTTCTGGAAAAGGGGAAAAGGGGGGAGCCCCCCTTAAGAACAAGCTTTCCTCTGCCTGTGGCCCCCTTAAATGTTAATTGGTAAAAAAAGACAGCAAAATATGGCTTTTAAGAAAAAAACTATTTCCATGTTATGATCGTAAGACAAGGTGAAATGGATCATATCTAAGCTCCAATATACTTTCAATTCCGAGAAAGCACTTGAGCCAGCTAGCTCTTCTTCCAGACACTCCGTACTCAAGTCAACGGATGTAATTGGTTGGACGGGGAATGACAGAGCAGTTCTATAAAATCTACTCTTGGAAACACAGTTGATTTTTTTCACTTAACAAAGGTTTATGGTATGGGCTGATGCTTGACCTGGTGTTCAGTAAATATCAGCTCGTCCCTGGGTGGGCTTGAACCACCAACCTTTCGATTAACAGTCGAACGCGCTAACCAATTGCGCCACAGAGACCTATGTTTAAAAACACATGTGTCTTGAAAAAAAAGTAATACACCCAAAAAAAACCTGTGCGTTAAATCACCTCGACATTGATGACTTCAAATGTTGATAGAAAGTAGCCGTATTTCATTCCCCACTGATAAATAACATATGATTTAAATTCTTGGGCCCCCTCCCATCAGTCCCTCCTGAATCAACTCCTTTCAACCCTTAACCTTATCTCTGAGCGTATGAATTCTCCTGGGTTCTGGAAAAGGGGAAAAGGGGGGAGCCCCACAAGCTTTCCTCTGCCTGTGGCCCCCTTAAATGTTAATTGGTAAAAAAAGATAGCAAAATATGGCTTTTAAGAAAAAAACTATTTCCATGTTATGATCGTAAGACAAGGTGAAATGGATCATATCTAAGCTCCAATATACTTTCAATTCCGAGAAGGCACTTGAGCCAGCTAGCTCTTCTTCCAGACACTCCGTACTCAAGTCAACGGATGTAATTGGTTGGACGGGGAATGACAGAGCAGTTCTATAATATCTACTCTTGGAAACACAGTTGATTTTTTTCACTTAACAAAGGTTTATGGTATGGGCTGATGCTTGACCTGGTGTTCAGTAAATATCAGCTCGTCCCTGGGTGGGCTTGAACCACCAACCTTTCGATTAACAGTCGAACGCGCTAACCAATTGCTCCACAGAGACCTATGTATAAAATCACATGTGTCTTGAAAAAAAAGTAATACACCCAAAAAAAACCTGTGCGTTAAATCACCTCGACATTGATGACTTCAAATATTGATAGAAAGTAGCCGTATTTCATTCCCCACTGATAAATAACATATGATTTAAATTCTTGGGCCCCCTCCCATCAGTCCCTCCTGAATCATCTCCTTTCAACCTTTAACCTTATCTCTGAGCGTATGAATTCTCCTGGGTTCTGGAAAAGGGGAAAAGGGGGGAGCCCCCCTTAAGAACAAGCTTTCCTCTGCCTGTGGCCCCCTTAAATGTTAATTGGTAAAAAAAGACAGCAAAATATGGCTTTTAAGAAAAAAACTATTTCCATGTTATGATCGTAAGACAAGGTGAAATGGATCATATCTAAGCTCCAATATACTTTCAATTCCGAGAAAGCACTTGAGCCAGCTAGCTCTTCTTCCAGACACTCCGTACTCAAGTCAACGGATGTAATTGGTTGGACGGGGAATGACAGAGCAGTTCTATAAAATCTACTCTTGGAAACACAGTTGATTTTTTTCACTTAACAAAGGTTTATGGTATGGGCTGATGCTTGACCTGGTGTTCAGTAAATATCAGCTCGTCCCTGGGTGGGCTTGAACCACCAACCTTTCGATTAACAGTCGAACGCGCTAACCAATTGCGCCACAGAGACCTATGTTTAAAAACACATGTGTCTTGAAAAAAAAGTAATACACCCAAAAAAAACCTGTGCGTTAAATCACCTCGACATTGATGACTTCAAATGTTGATAGAAAGTAGCCGTATTTCATTCCCCACTGATAAATAACATATGATTTAAATTCTTGGGCCCCCTCCCATCAGTCCCTCCTGAATCAACTCCTTTCAACCCTTAACCTTATCTCTGAGCGTATGAATTCTCCTGGGTTCTGGAAAAGGGGAAAAGGGGGGACCCCCACAAGCTTTCCTCTGCCTGTGGCCCCCTTAAATGTTAATTGGTAAAAAAAGATAGCAAAATATGGCTTTTAAGAAAAAAACTATTTCCATGTTATGATCGTAAGACAAGGTGAAATGGATCATATCTAAGCTCCAATATACTTTCAATTCCGAGAAAGCACTTGAGCCAGCTAGCTCTTCTTCCAGACACTCCGTACTCAAGTCAACGGATGTAATTGGTTGGACGGGGAATGACAGAGCAGTTCTATAAAATCTACTCTTGGAAACACAGTTGATTTTTTTCACTTAACAAAGGTTTATGGTATGGGCTAATGCTTGACCTGGTGTTCAGTAAATATCAGCTCGTCCCTGGGTGGGCTTGAACCACCAACCTTTCGATTAACAGTCGAACGCGCTAACCAATTGCGCCACAGAGACCTATGTATAAAATCACATGTGTCTTGAAAAAAAAGTAATACACCCAAAAAAAACCTGTGCGTTAAATCACCTCGACATTGATGACTTCAAATGTTGATAGAAAGTAGCCGTATTTCATTCCCCACTGATAAATAACATATGATTTAAATTCTTGGGCCCCCTCCCATCAGTCCCTCCTGAATCAACTCCTTTCAACCCTTAACCTTATCTCTGAGCGTATGAATTCTCCTGGGTTCTGGAAAAGGGGAAAAGGGGGAAGCCCCCCTTAAGAACAAGCTTTCCTCTGCCTGTGGCCCCCTTAAATGTTAATTGGTAAAAAAAGATAGCAAAATATGGCTTTTAAGAAAAAAACTATTTCCATGTTATGATCGTAAGACAAGGTGAAATAGATCATATCTAAGCTCCAATATACTTTCAATTCCGAGAAAGCACTTGAGCCAGCTAGCTCTTCTTCCAGACACTCCGTACTCAAGTCAACGGAAGTAAATGGTTGGACAGGAAATGACAGAGCAGTTCTATCAAATCTACTCTTGGAAACACAGTTGATTTTTTTCACTTAACAAAGGTTGATGGTATGCGCTGATGCTTGACCTGGTGTTCAGTAAATATCAGCTCGTCCCTGGGTGGGCTTGAACCACCAACCTTTCGATTAACAGTCGAACGCGCTAACCAATTGCGCCACAGAGACCTATGTATTAAATCACATGTGTCTTGAAAAAAAAGTAATACACCCAAAAAAAACCTGTGCGTTAAATCACCTCGACATTGATGACTTCAAATATTGATAGAAAGTAGCCGTATTTCATTCCCCACTGATAAATAACATATGATTTAAATTCTTGGGCCCCCTCCCATCAGTCCCTCCTGAATCATCTCCTTTCAACCTTTAACCTTATCTCTGAGCGTATGAATTCTCCTGGGTTCTGGAAAAGGGGAAAAGGGGGGAGCCCCCCTTAAGAACAAGCTTTCCTCTGCCTGTTGCCCCCTTAAATGTTAATTGGTAAAAAAAGACAGCAAAATATGGCTTTTAAGAAAAAAACTATTTCCATGTTATGATCGTAAGACAAGGTGAAATGGATCATATCTAAGCTCCAATATACTTTCAATTCCGAGAAAGCACTTGAGCCAGCTAGCTCTTCTTCCAGACACTCCGTACTCAAGTCAACGGATGTAATTGGTTGGACGGGGAATGACAGAGCAGTTCTATAATATCTACTCTTGGAAACACAGTTGATTTTTTTCACTTAACAAAGGTTTATGGTATGGGCTGATGCTTGACCTGGTGTTCAGTAAATATCAGCTCGTCCCTGGGTGGGCGTGAACCACCAACCTTTCGAATAACAGTCGAACGCGCTAACCAATTGCGCCACAGAGACCTATGTATAAATTCACATGTGTCTTGAAAAAAAAGTAATACACCCAAAAAAAACCTGTGCGTTAAATCACCTCGACATTGATGACTTCAAATATTGATAGAAAGTAGCCGTATTTCATTCCCCACTGATAAATAACATATGATTTAAATTCTTGGGCCCCCTCCCATCAGTCCCTCCTGAATCATCTCCTTTCAACCTTTAACCTTATCTCTGAGCGTATGAATTCTCCTGGGTTCTGGAAAAGGGGAAAAGGGGGGAGCCCCCCTTAAGAACAAGCTTTCCTCTGCCTGTGGCCCCCTTAAATGTTAATTGGTAAAAAAAGATAGCAAAATATGGCTTTTAAGAAAAAAACTATTTCCATGTTATGATCGTAAGACAAGGTGAAATAGATCATATCTAAGCTCCAATATACTTTCAATTCCGAGAAAGCACTTGAGCCAGCTAGCTCTTCTTCCAGACACTCCGTACTCAAGTCAACGGAAGTAAATGGTTGGACAGGAAATGACAGAGCAGTTCTATCAAATCTACTCTTGGAAACACAGTTGATTTTTTTCACTTAACAAAGGTTGATGGTATGCGCTGATGCTTGACCTGGTGTTCAGTAAATATCAGCTCGTCCCTGGGTGGGCTTGAACCACCAACCTTTTGATTAACAGTCGAACACGCTAACCAATTGCGCCACAGAGACCTATGTATAAAATCACATGTGTCTTGAAAAAAAAGTAATACACCCAAAAAAAACCTGTGCGTTAAATCACCTCGACATTGATGACTTCAAATATTGATAGAAAGTAGCCGTATTTCATTCCCCACTGATAAATAACATATGATTTAAATTCTTGGGCCCCCTCCCATCAGTCCCTCCTGAATCATCTCCTTTCAACCTTTAACCTTATCTCTGAGCGTATGAATTCTCCTGGGTTCTGGAAAAGGGGAAAAGGGGGGAGCCCCCCTTAAGAACAAGCTTTCCTCTGCCTGTGGCCCCCTTAAATGTTAATTGGTAAAAAAAGATAGCAAAATATGGCTTTTAAGAAAAAAACTATTTCCATGTTATGATCGTAAGACAAGGTGAAATAGATCATATCTAAGCTCCAATATACTTTCAATTCCGAGAAAGCACTTGAGCCAGCTAGCTCTTCTTCCAGACACTCCGTACTCAAGTCAACGGAAGTAAATGGTTGGACAGGAAATGACAGAGCAGTTCTATCAAATCTACTCTTGGAAACACAGTTGATTTTTTTCACTTAACAAAGGTTGATGGTATGCGCTGATGCTTGACCTGGTGTTCAGTAAATATCAGCTCGTCCCTGGGTGGGCTTGAACCACCAACCTTTCGATTAACAGTCGAACGCGCTAACCAATTGCGCCACAGAGACCTATGTATTAAATCACATGTGTCTTGAAAAAAAAGTAATACACCCAAAAAAAACCTGTGCGTTAAATCACCTCGACATTGATGACTTCAAATATTGATAGAAAGTAGCCGTATTTCATTCCCCACTGATAAATAACATATGATTTAAATTCTTGGGCCCCCTCCCATCAGTCCCTCCTGAATCATCTCCTTTCAACCTTTAACCTTATCTCTGAGCGTATGAATTCTCCTGGGTTCTGGAAAAGGGGAAAAGGGGGGAGCCCCCCTTAAGAACAAGCTTTCCTCTGCCTGTGGCCCCCTTAAATGTTAATTGGTAAAAAAAGACAGCAAAATATGGCTTTTAAGAAAAAAACTATTTCCATGTTATGATCGTAAGACAAGGTGAAATGTACTAAGCTCCAATATACTTTCAATTCCGAGAAAGCACTTGAGCCAGCTAGCTCTTCTTCCAGACACTCCGTACTCAAGTCAACGGAAGTAAATGGTTGGACAGGAAATGACAGAGCAGTTCTATCAAATCTACTCTTGGAAACACAGTTGATTTTTTTCACTTAACAAAGGTTGATGGTATGCGCTGATGCTTGACCTGGTGTTCAGTAAAAAACAGCTCGTCCCTGGGTGGGCTTGAACCACCAACCTTTCGATTAACAGTCGAACGCGCTAACCAATTGCGCCACAGAGACCTATGTTTAAAAATACATGTGTCTTGAAAAAAAAGTAATACACCCAAAAAAAACCTGTGCGTTAAATCACCTCGACATTGATGACTTCAAATGTTGATAGAAAGTAGCCGTATTTCATTTCCCACTGATAAATAACATATGATTTAAATTCTTGGGCCCCCTCCCATCAGTCCCTCCTGAATCAACTCCTTTCAACCCTTAACCTTATCTCTGAGCGTATGAATTCTCCTGGGTTCTGGAAAAGGGGAAAAGGGGGGAGCCCCCCTTAAGAACAAGCTTTCCTCTGCCTGTGGCCCCCTTAAATGTTAATTGGTAAAAAAAGATAGCAAAATATGGCTTTTAAGAAAAAAACTATTTCCATGTTATGATCGTAAGACAAGGTGAAATGGATCATATCTAAGCTCCAATATACTTTCAACTCCGAGAAAGCACTTGAGCCAGCTAGCTCTTCTTCCAGACACTCCGTACTCAAGTCAACGGATGTAATTGGTTGGACGGGGAATGACAGAGCAGTTCTATAATATCTACTCTTGGAAACACAGTTGATTTTTTTCACTTAACAAAGGTTTATGGTATGGGCTGATGCTTGACCTGGTGTTCAGTAAATATCAGCTCGTCCCTGGGTGGGCTTGAACCACCAACCTTTCGATTAACAGTCGAACGCGCTAACCAATTGCTCCACAGAGACCTATGTATAAAATCACATGTGTCTTGAAAAAAAAGTAATACACCCAAAAAAAACCTGTGCGTTAAATCACCTCGACATTGATGACTTCAAATATTGATAGAAAGTAGCCGTATTTCATTCCCCACTGATAAATAACATATGATTTAAATTCTTGGGCCCCCTCCCATCAGTCCCTCCTGAATCAACTCCTTTCAACCCTTAACCTTATCTCTGAGCGTATGAATTCTCCTGGGTTCTGGAAAAGGGGAAAAGGGGGGAGCCCCCCTTAAGAACAAGCTTTCCTCTGCCTGTGGCCCCCTTAAATGTTAATTGGTAAAAAAAGATAGCAAAATATGGCTTTTAAGAAAAAAACTATTTCCATGTTATGATCGTAAGACAAGGTGAAATGGATCATATCTAAGCTCCAATATACTTTCAACTCCGAGAAAGCACTTGAGCCAGCTAGCTCTTCTTCCAGACACTCCGTACTCAAGTCAACGGATGTAATTGGTTGGACGGGGAATGACAGAGCAGTTCTATAATATCTACTCTTGGAAACACAGTTGATTTTTTTCACTTAACAAAGGTTTATGGTATGGGCTGATGCTTGACCTGGTGTTCAGTAAATATCAGCTCGTCCCTGGGTGGGCTTGAACCACCAACCTTTCGATTAACAGTCGAACGCGCTAACCAATTGCTCCACAGAGACCTATGTATAAAATCACATGTGTCTTGAAAAAAAAGTAATACACCCAAAAAAAACCTGTGCGTTAAATCACCTCGACATTGATGACTTCAAATATTGATAGAAAGTAGCCGTATTTCATTCCCCACTGATAAATAACATATGATTTAAATTCTTGGGCCCCCTCCCATCAGTCCCTCCTGAATCATCTCCTTTCAACCTTTAACCTTATCTCTGAGCGTATGAATTCTCCTGGGTTCTGGAAAAGGGGAAAAGGGGGGAGCCCCCCTTAAGAACAAGCTTTCCTCTGCCTGTGGCCCCCTTAAATGTTAATTGGTAAAAAAAGACAGCAAAATATGGCTTTTAAGAAAAAAACTATTTCCATGTTATGATCGTAAGACAAGGTGAAATGGATCATATCTAAGCTCCAATATACTTTCAATTCCGAGAAAGCACTTGAGCCAGCTAGCTCTTCTTCCAGACACTCCGTACTCAAGTCAACGGATGTAATTGGTTGGACGGGGAATGACAGAGCAGTTCTATAAAATCTACTCTTGGAAACACAGTTGATTTTTTTCACTTAACAAAGGTTTATGGTATGGGCTGATGCTTGACCTGGTGTTCAGTAAATATCAGCTCGTCCCTGGGTGGGCTTGAACCACCAACCTTTCGATTAACAGTCGAACGCGCTAACCAATTGCGCCACAGAGACCTATGTTTAAAAACACATGTGTCTTGAAAAAAAAGTAATACACCCAAAAAAAACCTGTGCGTTAAATCACCTCGACATTGATGACTTCAAATGTTGATAGAAAGTAGCCGTATTTCATTCCCCACTGATAAATAACATATGATTTAAATTCTTGGGCCCCCTCCCATCAGTCCCTCCTGAATCAACTCCTTTCAACCCTTAACCTTATCTCTGAGCGTATGAATTCTCCTGGGTTCTGGAAAAGGGGAAAAGGGGGAAGCCCCCCTTAAGAACAAGCTTTCCTCTGCCTGTGGCCCCCTTAAATGTTAATTGGTAAAAAAAGATAGCAAAATATGGCTTTTAAGAAAAAAACTATTTCCATGTTATGATCGTAAGACAAGGTGAAATGGATCATATCTAAGCTCCAATATACTTTCAATTCCGAGAAAGCACTTGAGCCAGCTAGCTCTTCTTCCAGACACTCCGTACTCAAGTAAACGGATGTAATTGGTTGGACGGGGAATGACAGAGCAGTTCTATAATATCTACTCTTGGAAACAAAGTTGATTTTTTTCACTTAACAAAGGTTTATGGTATGGGCTGATGCTTGACCTGGTGTTCAGTAAAAAACTGCTCGTCCCTGGGTGGGCTTGAACCACCAACCTTTCGATTAACAGTCGAACGCGCTAACCAATTGCGCCACAGAGACCTATGTTTAAAAACACATGTGTCTTGAAAAAAAAGTAATACACCCAAAAAAAACCTGTGCGTTAAATCACCTCGACATTGATGACTTCAAATGTTGATAGAAAGTAGCCGTATTTCATTCCCCACTGATAAATAACATATGATTTAAATTCTTGGGCCCCCTCCCATCAGTCCCTCCTGAATCAACTCCTTTCAACCCTTAACCTTATCTCTGAGCGTATGAATTCTCCTGGGTTCTGGAAAAGGGGAAAAGGGGGGAGCCCCACAAGCTTTCCTCTGCCTGTGGCCCCCTTAAATGTTAATTGGTAAAAAAAGATAGCAAAATATGGCTTTTAAGAAAAAAACTATTTCCATGTTATGATCGTAAGACAAGGTGAAATGGATCATATCTAAGCTCCAATATACTTTCAATTCCGAGAAAGCACTTGAGCCAGCTAGCTCTTCTTCCAGACACTCCGTACTCAAGTCAACGGATGTAATTGGTTGGACGGGGAATGACAGAGCAGTTCTATAAAATCTACTCTTCGAAACACAGTTGATTTTTTTCACTTAACAAAGATTTATGGTATGGGCTGATGCTTGACCTGGTGTTCAGTAAATATCAGCTCGTCCCTGGGTGGGCTTGAACCACCAACCTTTCGATTAACAGTCGAACGCGCTAACCAATTGCGCCACAGAGACCTATGTATAAAATCACATGTGTCTTGAAAAAAAAGTAATACACCCAAAAAAAACCTGTGCGTTAAATCACCTCGACATTGATGACTTCAAATGTTGATAGAAAGTAGCCGTATTTCATTCCCCACTGATAAATAACAAATGATTTAAATTCTTGGGCCCCCTCCCATCAGTCCCTCCTGAATCAACTCCTTTCAACCCTTAACCTTATCTCTGAGCGTATGAATTCTCCTGGGTTCTGGAAAAGGGGAAAAGGGGGGAGCCCCCCTTAAGAACAAGCTTTCCTCTGCCTGTGGCCCCCTTAAATGTTAATTGGTAAAAAAAGATAGCAAAATATGGCTTTTAAGAAAAAAACTATTTCCATGTTATGATCGTAAGACAAGGTGAAATGGATCATATCTAAGCTCCAATATACTTTCAATTCCGAGAAAGCACTTGAGCCAGCTAGCTCTTCTTCCAGACACTCCGTACTCAAGTCAACGGATGTAATTGGTTGGACGGGGAATGACAGAGCAGTTCTATAAAATCTACTCTTGGAAACACAGTTGATTTTTTTCACTTAACAAAGGTTTATGGTATGGGCTGATGCTTGACCTGGTGTTCAGTAAATATCAGCTCGTCCCTGGGTGGGCTTGAACCACCAACCTTTCGATTAACAGTCGAACGCGCTAACCAATTGCGCCACAGAGACCTATGTTTAAAAACACATGTGTCTTGAAAAAAAAGTAATACACCCAAAAAAAACCTGTGCGTTAAATCACCTCGACATTGATGACTTCAAATGTTGATAGAAAGTAGCCGTATTTCATTCCCCACTGATAAATAACATATGATTTAAATTCTTGGGCCCCCTCCCATCAGTCCCTCCTGAATCAACTCCTTTCAACCCTTAACCTTATCTCTGAGCGTATGAATTCTCCTGGGTTCTGGAAAAGGGGAAAAGGGGGGAGCCCCACAAGCTTTCCTCTGCCTGTGGCCCCCTTAAATGTTAATTGGTAAAAAAAGATAGCAAAATATGGCTTTTAAGAAAAAAACTATTTCCATGTTATGATCGTAAGACAAGGTGAAATGGATCATATCTAAGCTCCAATATACTTTCAATTCCGAGAAAGCACTTGAGCCAGCTAGCTCTTCTTCCAGACACTCCGTACTCAAGTCAACGGATGTAATTGGTTGGACGGGGAATGACAGAGCAGTTCTATAAAATCTACTCTTGGAAACACAGTTGATTTTTTTCACTTAACAAAGGTTTATGGTATGGGCTAATGCTTGACCTGGTGTTCAGTAAATATCAGCTCGTCCCTGGGTGGGCTTGAACCACCAACCTTTCGATTAACAGTCGAACGCGCTAACCAATTGCGCCACAGAGACCTATGTATAAAATCACATGTGTCTTGAAAAAAAAGTAATACACCCAAAAAAAACCTGTGCGTTAAATCACCTCGACATTGATGACTTCAAATGTTGATAGAAAGTAGCCGTATTTCATTCCCCACTGATAAATAACATATGATTTAAATTCTTGGGCCCCCTCCCATCAGTCCCTCCTGAATCAACTCCTTTCAACCCTTAACCTTATCTCTGAGCGTATGAATTCTCCTGGGTTCTGGAAAAGGGGAAAAGGGGGGAACCCCCCTTAAGAACAAGCTTTCCTCTGCCTGTGGCCCCCTTAAATGTTAATTGGTAAAAAAAGATAGCAAAATATGGCTTTTAAGAAAAAAACTATTTCCATGTTATGATCGTAAGACAAGGTGAAATGGATCATATCTAAGCTCCAATATACTTTCAATTCCGAGAAAGCACTTGAGCCAGCTAGCTCTTCTTCCAGACACTCCGTACTCAAGTCAACGGAAGTAAATGGTTGGACAGGAAATGACAGAGCAGTTCTATCAAATCTACTCTTGGAAACACAGTTGATTTTTTCCACTTAACAAAGGTTGATGGTATGCGCTGATGCTTGACCTGGTGTTCAGTAAAAAACTGCTCGTCCCTGGGTGGGCTTGAACCACCAACCTTTCGATTAACAGTCGAACGCGCTAACCAATTGCGCCACAGAGACCTATGTTTAAAAACACATGTGTCTTGAAAAAAAAGTAATACACCCAAAAAAAACCTGTGCGTTAAATCACCTCGACATTGATGACTTCAAATGTTGATAGAAAGTAGCCGTATTTCATTCCCCACTGATAAATAACATATGATTTAAATTCTTGGGCCCCCTCCCATCAGTCCCTCCTGAATCAACTCCTTTCAACCCTTAACCTTATCTCTGAGCGTATGAATTCTCCTGGGTTCTGGAAAAGGGGAAAAGGGGGGAGCCCCACAAGCTTTCCTCTGCCTGTGGCCCCCTTAAATGTTAATTGGTAAAAAAAGATAGCAAAATATGGCTTTTAAGAAAAAAACTATTTCCATGTTATGATCGTAAGACAAGGTGAAATGGATCATATCTAAGCTCCAATATACTTTCAATTCCGAGAAAGCACTTGAGCCAGCTAGCTCTTCTTCCAGACACTCCGTACTCAAGTCAACGGATGTAATTGGTTGGACGGGGAATGACAGAGCAGTTCTATAAAATCTACTCTTCGAAACACAGTTGTTTTTTTTCACTTAACAAAGGTTTATGGTATGGGCTGATGCTTGACCTGGTGTTCAGTAAATATCAGCTCGTCCCTGGGTGGGCTTGAACCACCAACCTTTCGATTAACAGTCGAACGCGCTAACCAATTGCGCCACAGAGACCTATGTATAAAATCACATGTGTCTTGAAAAAAAAGTAATACACCCAAAAAAAACCTGTGCGTTAAATCACCTCGACATTGATGACTTCAAATGTTGATAGAAAGTAGCCGTATTTCATTCCCCACTGATAAATAACATATGATTTAAATTCTTGGGCCCCCTCCCATCAGTCCCTCCTGAATCATCTCCTTTCAACCTTTAACCTTATCTCTGAGCGTATGAATTCTCCTGGGTTCTGGAAAAGGGGAAAAGGGGGGAGCCCCCCTTAAGAACAAGCTTTCCTCTGCCTGTGGCCCCCTTAAATGTTAATTGGTAAAAAAAGATAGCAAAATATGGCTTTTAAGAAAAAAACTATTTCCATGTTATGATCGTAAGACAAGGTGAAATAGATCATATCTAAGCTCCAATATACTTTCAATTCCGAGAAAGCACTTGAGCCAGCTAGCTCTTCTTCCAGACACTCCGTACTCAAGTCAACGGAAGTAAATGGTTGGACAGGAAATGACAGAGCAGTTCTATCAAATCTACTCTTGGAAACACAGTTGATTTTTTTCACTTAACAAAGGTTGATGGTATGCGCTGATGCTTGACCTGGTGTTCAGTAAATATCAGCTCGTCCCTGGGTGGGCTTGAACCACCAACCTTTCGATTAACAGTCGAACGCGCTAACCAATTGCGCCACAGAGACCTTTGTATTAAATCACATGTGTCTTGAAAAAAAAGTAATACACCCAAAAAAAACCTGTGCGTTAAATCACCTCGACATTGATGACTTCAAATATTGATAGAAAGTAGCCGTATTTCATTCCCCACTGATAAATAACATATGATTTAAATTCTTGGGCCCCCTCCCATCAGTCCCTCCTGAATCATCTCCTTTCAACCTTTAACCTTATCTCTGAGCGTATGAATTCTCCTGGGTTCTGGAAAAGGGGAAAAGGGGGGAGCCCCCCTTAAGAACAAGCTTTCCTCTGCCTGTGGCCCCCTTAAATGTTAATTGGTAAAAAAAGACAGCAAAATATGGCTTTTAAGAAAAAAACTATTTCCATGTTATGATCGTAAGACAAGGTGAAATGTACTAAGCTCCAATATACTTTAAATTCCGAGAAAGCACTTGAGCCAGCTAGCTCTTCTTCCAGACACTCCGTACTCAAGTCAACGGAAGTAAATGGTTGGACAGGAAATGACAGAGCAGTTCTATCAAATCTACTCTTGGAAACACAGTTGATTTTTTTCACTTAACAAAGGTTGATGGTATGCGCTGATGCTTGACCTGGTGTTCAGTAAAAAACAGCTCGTCCCTGGGTGGGCTTGAACCACCAACCTTTCGATTAACAGTCGAACGCGCTAACCAATTGCGCCACAGAGACCTATGTTTAAAAATACATGTGTCTTGAAAAAAAAGTAATACACCCAAAAAAAACCTGTGCGTTAAATCACCTCGACATTGATGACTTCAAATGTTGATAGAAAGTAGCCGTATTTCATTTCCCACTGATAAATAACATATGATTTAAATTCTTGGGCCCCCTCCCATCAGTCCCTCCTGAATCAACTCCTTTCAACCCTTAACCTTATCTCTGAGCGTATGAATTCTCCTGGGTTCTGGAAAAGGGGAAAAGGGGGGAGCCCCCCTTAAGAACAAGCTTTCCTCTGCCTGTGGCCCCCTTAAATGTTAATTGGTAAAAAAAGATAGCAAAATATGGCTTTTAAGAAAAAAACTATTTCCATGTTATGATCGTAAGACAAGGTGAAATGGATCATATCTAAGCTCCAATATACTTTCAATTCCGAGAAAGCACTTGAGCCAGCTAGCTCTTCTTCCAGACACTCCGTACTCAAGTCAACGGATGTAATTGGTTGGACGGGGAATGACAGAGCAGTTCTATAATATCTACTCTTGGAAACACAGTTGATTTTTTTCACTTAACAAAGGTTTATGGTATGGGCTGATGCTTGACCTGGTGTTCAGTAAATATCAGCTCGTCCCTGGGTGGGCTTGAACCACCAACCTTTCGATTAACAGTCGAACGCGCTAACCAATTGCTCCACAGAGACCTATGTATAAAATCACATGTGTCTTGAAAAAAAAGTAATACACCCAAAAAAAACCTGTGCGTTAAATCACCTCGACATTGATGACTTCAAATATTGATAGAAAGTAGCCGTATTTCATTCCCCACTGATAAATAACATATGATTTAAATTCTTGGGCCCCCTCCCATCAGTCCCTCCTGAATCATCTCCTTTCAACCTTTAACCTTATCTCTGAGCGTATGAATTCTCCTGGGTTCTGGAAAAGGGGAAAAGGGGGGAGCCCCCCTTAAGAACAAGCTTTCCTCTGCCTGTGGCCCCCTTAAATGTTAATTGGTAAAAAAAGACAGCAAAATATGGCTTTTAAGAAAAAAACTATTTCCATGTTATGATCGTAAGACAAGGTGAAATGGATCATATCTAAGCTCCAATATACTTTCAATTCCGAGAAAGCACTTGAGCCAGCTAGCTCTTCTTCCAGACACTCCGTACTCAAGTCAACGGATGTAATTGGTTGGACGGGGAATGACAGAGCAGTTCTATAAAATCTACTCTTGGAAACACAGTTGATTTTTTTCACTTAACAAAGGTTTATGGTATGGGCTGATGCTTGACCTGGTGTTCAGTAAATATCAGCTCGTCCCTGGGTGGGCTTGAACCACCAACCTTTCGATTAACAGTCGAACGCGCTAACCAATTGCGCCACAGAGACCTATGTTTAAAAACACATGTGTCTTGAAAAAAAAGTAATACACCCAAAAAAAACCTGTGCGTTAAATCACCTCGACATTGATGACTTCAAATGTTGATAGAAAGTAGCCGTATTTCATTCCCCACTGATAAATAACATATGATTTAAATTCTTGGGCCCCCTCCCATCAGTCCCTCCTGAATCAACTCCTTTCAACCCTTAACCTTATCTCTGAGCGTATGAATTCTCCTGGGTTCTGGAAAAGGGGAAAAGGGGGGAGCCCCACAAGCTTTCCTCTGCCTGTGGCCCCCTTAAATGTTAATTGGTAAAAAAAGATAGCAAAATATGGCTTTTAAGAAAAAAACTATTTCCATGTTATGATCGTAAGACAAGGTGAAATGGATCATATCTAAGCTCCAATATACTTTCAATTCCGAGAAAGCACTTGAGCCAGCTAGCTCTTCTTCCAGACACTCCGTACTCAAGTCAACGGATGTAATTGGTTGGACGGGGAATGACAGAGCAGTTCTATAAAATCTACTCTTGGAAACACAGTTGATTTTTTTCACTTAACAAAGGTTTATGGTATGGGCTAATGCTTGACCTGGTGTTCAGTAAATATCAGCTCGTCCCTGGGTGGGCTTGAACCACCAACCTTTCGATTAACAGTCGAACGCGCTAACCAATTGCGCCACAGAGACCTATGTATAAAATCACATGTGTCTTGAAAAAAAAGTAATACACCCAAAAAAAACCTGTGCGTTAAATCACCTCGACATTGATGACTTCAAATGTTGATAGAAAGTAGCCGTATTTCATTCCCCACTGATAAATAACATATGATTTAAATTCTTGGGCCCCCTCCCATCAGTCCCTCCTGAATCAACTCCTTTCAACCCTTAACCTTATCTCTGAGCGTATGAATTCTCCTGGGTTCTGGAAAAGGGGAAAAGGGGGAAGCCCCCCTTAAGAACAAGCTTTCCTCTGCCTGTGGCCCCCTTAAATGTTAATTGGTAAAAAAAGATAGCAAAATATGGCTTTTAAGAAAAAAACTATTTCCATGTTATGATCGTAAGACAAGGTGAAATAGATCATATCTAAGCTCCAATATACTTTCAATTCCGAGAAAGCACTTGAGCCAGCTAGCTCTTCTTCCAGACACTCCGTACTCAAGTCAACGGAAGTAAATGGTTGGACAGGAAATGACAGAGCAGTTCTATCAAATCTACTCTTGGAAACACAGTTGATTTTTTTCACTTAACAAAGGTTGATGGTATGCGCTGATGCTTGACCTGGTGTTCAGTAAATATCAGCTCGTCCCTGGGTGGGCTTGAACCACCAACCTTTCGATTAACAGTCGAACGCGCTAACCAATTGCGCCACAGAGACCAATGTATTAAATCACATGTGTCTTGAAAAAAAAGTAATACACCCAAAAAAAACCTGTGCGTTAAATCACCTCGACATTGATGACTTCAAATATTGATAGAAAGTAGCCGTATTTCATTCCCCACTGATAAATAACATATGATTTAAATTCTTGGGCCCCCTCCCATCAGTCCCTCCTGAATCATCTCCTTTCAACCTTTAACCTTATCTCTGAGCGTATGAATTCTCCTGGGTTCTGGAAAAGGGGAAAAGGGGGGAGCCCCCCTTAAGAACAAGCTTTCCTCTGCCTGTGGCCCCCTTAAATGTTAATTGGTAAAAAAAAGATAGCAAAATATGGCTTTTAAGAAAAAAACTATTTCCATGTTATGATCGTAAGACAAGGTGAAATGGATCATATCTAAGCTCCAATATACTTTCAATTCCGAGAAAGCACTTGAGCCAGCTAGCTCTTCTTCCAGACACTCCGTACTCAAGTCAACGGATGTAATTGGTTGGACGGGGAATGACAGAGCAGTTCTATAAAATCTACTCTTGGAAACACAGTTGATTTTTTTCACTTAACAAAGGTTTATGGTATGGGCTGATGCTTGACCTGGTGTTCAGTAAATATCAGCTCGTCCCTGGGTGGGCTTGAACCACCAACCTTTCGATTAACAGTCGAACGCGCTAACCAATTGCGCCACAGAGACCTATGTTTAAAAACACATGTGTCTTGAAAAAAAAGTAATACACCCAAAAAAAACCTGTGCGTTAAATCACCTCGACATTGATGACTTCAAATGTTGATAGAAAGTAGCCGTATTTCATTCCCCACTGATAAATAACATATGATTTAAATTCTTGGGCCCCCTCCCATCAGTCCCTCCTGAATCAACTCCTTTCAACCCTTAACCTTATCTCTGAGCGTATGAATTCTCCTGGGTTCTGGAAAAGGGGAAAAGGGGGAAGCCCCCCTTAAGAACAAGCTTTCCTCTGCCTGTGGCCCCCTTAAATGTTAATTGGTAAAAAAAGATAGCAAAATATGGCTTTTAAGAAAAAAACTATTTCCATGTTATGATCGTAAGACAAGGTGAAATAGATCATATCTAAGCTCCAATATACTTTCAATTCCGAGAAAGCACTTGAGCCAGCTAGCTCTTCTTCCAGACACTCCGTACTCAAGTCAACGGAAGTAAATGGTTGGACAGGAAATGACAGAGCAGTTCTATCAAATCTACTCTTGGAAACACAGTTGATTTTTTTCACTTAACAAAGGTTGATGGTATGCGCTGATGCTTGACCTGGTGTTCAGTAAATATCAGCTCGTCCCTGGGTGGGCTTGAACCACCAACCTTTCGATTAACAGTCGAACGCGCTAACCAATTGCGCCACAGAGACCTATGTATTAAATCACATGTGTCTTGAAAAAAAAGTAATACACCCAAAAAAAACCTGTGCGTTAAATCACCTCGACATTGATGACTTCAAATATTGATAGAAAGTAGCCGTATTTCATTCCCCACTGATAAATAACATATGATTTAAATTCTTGGGCCCCCTCCCATCAGTCCCTCCTGAATCATCTCCTTTCAACCTTTAACCTTATCTCTGAGCGTATGAATTCTCCTGGGTTCTGGAAAAGGGGAAAAGGGGGGAGCCCCCCTTAAGAACAAGCTTTCCTCTGCCTGTTGCCCCCTTAAATGTTAATTGGTAAAAAAAGACAGCAAAATATGGCTTTTAAGAAAAAAACTATTTCCATGTTATGATCGTAAGACAAGGTGAAATGGATCATATCTAAGCTCCAATATACTTTCAATTCCGAGAAAGCACTTGAGCCAGCTAGCTCTTCTTCCAGACACTCCGTACTCAAGTCAACGGATGTAATTGGTTGGACGGGGAATGACAGAGCAGTTCTATAATATCTACTCTTGGAAACACAGTTGATTTTTTTCACTTAACAAAGGTTTATGGTATGGGCTGATGCTTGACCTGGTGTTCAGTAAATATCAGCTCGTCCCTGGGTGGGCGTGAACCACCAACCTTTCGAATAACAGTCGAACGCGCTAACCAATTGCGCCACAGAGACCTATGTATAAAATCACATGTGTCTTGAAAAAAAAGTAATACACCCAAAAAAAACCTGTGCGTTAAATCACCTCGACATTGATGACTTCAAATATTGATAGAAAGTAGCCGTATTTCATTCCCCACTGATAAATAACATATGATTTAAATTCTTGGGCCCCCTCCCATCAGTCCCTCCTGAATCATCTCCTTTCAACCTTTAACCTTATCTCTGAGCGTATGAATTCTCCTGGGTTCTGGAAAAGGGGAAAAGGGGGGAGCCCCCCTTAAGAACAAGCTTTCCTCTGCCTGTGGCCCCCTTAAATGTTAATTGGTAAAAAAAGATAGCAAAATATGGCTTTTAAGAAAAAAACTATTTCCATGTTATGATCGTAAGACAAGGTGAAATAGATCATATCTAAGCTCCAATATACTTTCAATTCCGAGAAAGCACTTGAGCCAGCTAGCTCTTCTTCCAGACACTCCGTACTCAAGTCAACGGAAGTAAATGGTTGGACAGGAAATGACAGAGCAGTTCTATCAAATCTACTCTTGGAAACACAGTTGATTTTTTTCACTTAACAAAGGTTGATGGTATGCGCTGATGCTTGACCTGGTGTTCAGTAAATATCAGCTCGTCCCTGGGTGGGCTTGAACCACCAACCTTTTGATTAACAGTCGAACACGCTAACCAATTGCGCCACAGAGACCTATGTATAAAATCACATGTGTCTTGAAAAAAAAGTAATACACCCAAAAAAAACCTGTGCGTTAAATCACCTCGACATTGATGACTTCAAATATTGATAGAAAGTAGCCGTATTTCATTCCCCACTGATAAATAACATATGATTTAAATTCTTGGGCCCCCTCCCATCAGTCCCTCCTGAATCATCTCCTTTCAACCTTTAACCTTATCTCTGAGCGTATGAATTCTCCTGGGTTCTGGAAAAGGGGAAAAGGGGGGAGCCCCCCTTAAGAACAAGCTTTCCTCTGCCTGTGGCCCCCTTAAATGTTAATTGGTAAAAAAAGATAGCAAAATATGGCTTTTAAGAAAAAAACTATTTCCATGTTATGATCGTAAGACAAGGTGAAATAGATCATATCTAAGCTCCAATATACTTTCAATTCCGAGAAAGCACTTGAGCCAGCTAGCTCTTCTTCCAGACACTCCGTACTCAAGTCAACGGAAGTAAATGGTTGGACAGGAAATGACAGAGCAGTTCTATCAAATCTACTCTTGGAAACACAGTTGATTTTTTTCACTTAACAAAGGTTGATGGTATGCGCTGATGCTTGACCTGGTGTTCAGTAAATATCAGCTCGTCCCTGGGTGGGCTTGAACCACCAACCTTTCGATTAACAGTCGAACGCGCTAACCAATTGCGCCACAGAGACCTATGTATTAAATCACATGTGTCTTGAAAAAAAAGTAATACACCCAAAAAAAACCTGTGCGTTAAATCACCTCGACATTGATGACTTCAAATATTGATAGAAAGTAGCCGTATTTCATTCCCCACTGATAAATAACATATGATTTAAATTCTTGGGCCCCCTCCCATCAGTCCCTCCTGAATCATCTCCTTTCAACCTTTAACCTTATCTCTGAGCGTATGAATTCTCCTGGGTTCTGGAAAAGGGGAAAAGGGGGGAGCCCCCCTTAAGAACAAGCTTTCCTCTGCCTGTGGCCCCCTTAAATGTTAATTGGTAAAAAAAGACAGCAAAATATGGCTTTTAAGAAAAAAACTATTTCCATGTTATGATCGTAAGACAAGGTGAAATGTACTAAGCTCCAATATACTTTCAATTCCGAGAAAGCACTTGAGCCAGCTAGCTCTTCTTCCAGACACTCCGTACTCAAGTCAACGGAAGTAAATGGTTGGACAGGAAATGACAGAGCAGTTCTATCAAATCTACTCTTGGAAACACAGTTGATTTTTTTCACTTAACAAAGGTTGATGGTATGCGCTGATGCTTGACCTGGTGTTCAGTAAAAAACAGCTCGTCCCTGGGTGGGCTTGAACCACCAACCTTTCGATTAACAGTCAAACGCGCTAACCAATTGCGCCACAGAGACCTATGTTTAAAAATACATGTGTCTTGAAAAAAAAGTAATACACCCAAAAAAAACCTGTGCGTTAAATCACCTCGACATTGATGACTTCAAATGTTGATAGAAAGTAGCCGTATTTCATTTCCCACTGATAAATAACATATGATTTAAATTCTTGGGCCCCCTCCCATCAGTCCCTCCTGAATCAACTCCTTTCAACCCTTAACCTTATCTCTGAGCGTATGAATTCTCCTGGGTTCTGGAAAAGGGGAAAAGGGGGGAGCCCCCCTTAAGAACAAGCTTTCCTCTGCCTGTGGCCCCCTTAAATGTTAATTGGTAAAAAAAGATAGCAAAATATGGCTTTTAAGAAAAAAACTATTTCCATGTTATGATCGTAAGACAAGGTGAAATGGATCATATCTAAGCTCCAATATACTTTCAACTCCGAGAAAGCACTTGAGCCAGCTAGCTCTTCTTCCAGACACTCCGTACTCAAGTCAACGGATGTAATTGGTTGGACGGGGAATGACAGAGCAGTTCTATAATATCTACTCTTGGAAACACAGTTGATTTTTTTCACTTAACAAAGGTTTATGGTATGGGCTGATGCTTGACCTGGTGTTCAGTAAATATCAGCTCGTCCCTGGGTGGGCTTGAACCACCAACCTTTCGATTAACAGTCGAACGCGCTAACCAATTGCTCCACAGAGACCTATGTATAAAATCACATGTGTCTTGAAAAAAAAGTAATACACCCAAAAAAAACCTGTGCGTTAAATCACCTCGACATTGATGACTTCAAATATTGATAGAAAGTAGCCGTATTTCATTCCCCACTGATAAATAACATATGATTTAAATTCTTGGGCCCCCTCCCATCAGTCCCTCCTGAATCAACTCCTTTCAACCCTTAACCTTATCTCTGAGCGTATGAATTCTCCTGGGTTCTGGAAAAGGGGAAAAGGGGGGAGCCCCCCTTAAGAACAAGCTTTCCTCTGCCTGTGGCCCCCTTAAATGTTAATTGGTAAAAAAAGATAGCAAAATATGGCTTTTAAGAAAAAAACTATTTCCATGTTATGATCGTAAGACAAGGTGAAATGGATCATATCTAAGCTCCAATATACTTTCAACTCCGAGAAAGCACTTGAGCCAGCTAGCTCTTCTTCCAGACACTCCGTACTCAAGTCAACGGATGTAATTGGTTGGACGGGGAATGACAGAGCAGTTCTATAATATCTACTCTTGGAAACACAGTTGATTTTTTTCACTTAACAAAGGTTTATGGTATGGGCTGATGCTTGACCTGGTGTTCAGTAAATATCAGCTCGTCCCTGGGTGGGCTTGAACCACCAACCTTTCGATTAACAGTCGAACGCGCTAACCAATTGCTCCACAGAGACCTATGTATAAAATCACATGTGTCTTGAAAAAAAAGTAATACACCCAAAAAAAACCTGTGCGTTAAATCACCTCGACATTGATGACTTCAAATATTGATAGAAAGTAGCCGTATTTCATTCCCCACTGATAAATAACATATGATTTAAATTCTTGGGCCCCCTCCCATCAGTCCCTCCTGAATCATCTCCTTTCAACCTTTAACCTTATCTCTGAGCGTATGAATTCTCCTGGGTTCTGGAAAAGGGGAAAAGGGGGGAGCCCCCCTTAAGAACAAGCTTTCCTCTGCCTGTGGCCCCCTTAAATGTTAATTGGTAAAAAAAGACAGCAAAATATGGCTTTTAAGAAAAAAACTATTTCCATGTTATGATCGTAAGACAAGGTGAAATGGATCATATCTAAGCTCCAATATACTTTCAATTCCGAGAAAGCACTTGAGCCAGCTAGCTCTTCTTCCAGACACTCCGTACTCAAGTCAACGGATGTAATTGGTTGGACGGGGAATGACAGAGCAGTTCTATAAAATCTACTCTTGGAAACACAGTTGATTTTTTTCACTTAACAAAGGTTTATGGTATGGGCTGATGCTTGACCTGGTGTTCAGTAAATATCAGCTCGTCCCTGGGTGGGCTTGAACCACCAACCTTTCGATTAACAGTCGAACGCGCTAACCAATTGCGCCACAGAGACCTATGTTTAAAAACACATGTGTCTTGAAAAAAAAGTAATACACCCAAAAAAAACCTGTGCGTTAAATCACCTCGACATTGATGACTTCAAATGTTGATAGAAAGTAGCCGTATTTCATTCCCCACTGATAAATAACATATGATTTAAATTCTTGGGCCCCCTCCCATCAGTCCCTCCTGAATCAACTCCTTTCAACCCTTAACCTTATCTCTGAGCGTATGAATTCTCCTGGGTTCTGGAAAAGGGGAAAAGGGGGAAGCCCCCCTTAAGAACAAGCTTTCCTCTGCCTGTGGCCCCCTTAAATGTTAATTGGTAAAAAAAGATAGCAAAATATGGCTTTTAAGAAAAAAACTATTTCCATGTTATGATCGTAAGACAAGGTGAAATGGATCATATCTAAGCTCCAATATACTTTCAATTCCGAGAAAGCACTTGAGCCAGCTAGCTCTTCTTCCAGACACTCCGTACTCAAGTAAACGGATGTAATTGGTTGGACGGGGAATGACAGAGCAGTTCTATAATATCTACTCTTGGAAACAAAGTTGATTTTTTTCACTTAACAAAGGTTTATGGTATGGGCTGATGCTTGACCTGGTGTTCAGTAAAAAACTGCTCGTCCCTGGGTGGGCTTGAACCACCAACCTTTCGATTAACAGTCGAACGCGCTAACCAATTGCGCCACAGAGACCTATGTTTAAAAACACATGTGTCTTGAAAAAAAAGTAATACACCCAAAAAAAACCTGTGCGTTAAATCACCTCGACATTGATGACTTCAAATGTTGATAGAAAGTAGCCGTATTTCATTCCCCACTGATAAATAACATATGATTTAAATTCTTGGGCCCCCTCCCATCAGTCCCTCCTGAATCAACTCCTTTCAACCCTTAACCTTATCTCTGAGCGTATGAATTCTCCTGGGTTCTGGAAAAGGGGAAAAGGGGGGAGCCCCACAAGCTTTCCTCTGCCTGTGGCCCCCTTAAATGTTAATTGGTAAAAAAAGATAGCAAAATATGGCTTTTAAGAAAAAAACTATTTCCATGTTATGATCGTAAGACAAGGTGAAATGGATCATATCTAAGCTCCAATATACTTTCAATTCCGAGAAAGCACTTGAGCCAGCTAGCTCTTCTTCCAGACACTCCGTACTCAAGTCAACGGATGTAATTGGTTGGACGGGGAATGACAGAGCAGTTCTATAAAATCTACTCTTCGAAACACAGTTGATTTTTTTCACTTAACAAAGATTTATGGTATGGGCTGATGCTTGACCTGGTGTTCAGTAAATATCAGCTCGTCCCTGGGTGGGCTTGAACCACCAACCTTTCGATTAACAGTCGAACGCGCTAACCAATTGCGCCACAGAGACCTATGTATAAAATCACATGTGTCTTGAAAAAAAAGTAATACACCCAAAAAAAACCTGTGCGTTAAATCACCTCGACATTGATGACTTCAAATGTTGATAGAAAGTAGCCGTATTTCATTCCCCACTGATAAATAACAAATGATTTAAATTCTTGGGCCCCCTCCCATCAGTCCCTCCTGAATCAACTCCTTTCAACCCTTAACCTTATCTCTGAGCGTATGAATTCTCCTGGGTTCTGGAAAAGGGGAAAAGGGGGGAGCCCCCCTTAAGAACAAGCTTTCCTCTGCCTGTGGCCCCCTTAAATGTTAATTGGTAAAAAAAGATAGCAAAATATGGCTTTTAAGAAAAAAACTATTTCCATGTTATGATCGTAAGACAAGGTGAAATGGATCATATCTAAGCTCCAATATACTTTCAATTCCGAGAAAGCACTTGAGCCAGCTAGCTCTTCTTCCAGACACTCCGTACTCAAGTCAACGGATGTAATTGGTTGGACGGGGAATGACAGAGCAGTTCTATAAAATCTACTCTTGGAAACACAGTTGATTTTTTTCACTTAACAAAGGTTTATGGTATGGGCTGATGCTTGACCTGGTGTTCAGTAAATATCAGCTCGTCCCTGGGTGGGCTTGAACCACCAACCTTTCGATTAACAGTCGAACGCGCTAACCAATTGCGCCACAGAGACCTATGTTTAAAAACACATGTGTCTTGAAAAAAAAGTAATACACCCAAAAAAAACCTGTGCGTTAAATCACCTCGACATTGATGACTTCAAATGTTGATAGAAAGTAGCCGTATTTCATTCCCCACTGATAAATAACATATGATTTAAATTCTTGGGCCCCCTCCCATCAGTCCCTCCTGAATCAACTCCTTTCAACCCTTAACCTTATCTCTGAGCGTATGAATTCTCCTGGGTTCTGGAAAAGGGGAAAAGGGGGGAGCCCCACAAGCTTTCCTCTGCCTGTGGCCCCCTTAAATGTTAATTGGTAAAAAAAGATAGCAAAATATGGCTTTTAAGAAAAAAACTATTTCCATGTTATGATCGTAAGACAAGGTGAAATGGATCATATCTAAGCTCCAATATACTTTCAATTCCGAGAAAGCACTTGAGCCAGCTAGCTCTTCTTCCAGACACTCCGTACTCAAGTCAACGGATGTAATTGGTTGGACGGGGAATGACAGAGCAGTTCTATAAAATCTACTCTTCGAAACACAGTTGATTTTTTTCACTTAACAAAGATTTATGGTATGGGCTGATGCTTGACCTGGTGTTCAGTAAATATCAGCTCGTCCCTGGGTGGGCTTGAACCACCAACCTTTCGATTAACAGTCGAACGCGCTAACCAATTGCGCCACAGAGACCTATGTATAAAATCACATGTGTCTTGAAAAAAAAGTAATACACCCAAAAAAAACCTGTGCGTTAAATCACCTCGACATTGATGACTTCAAATGTTGATAGAAAGTAGCCGTATTTCATTCCCCACTGATAAATAACAAATGATTTAAATTCTTGGGCCCCCTCCCATCAGTCCCTCCTGAATCAACTCCTTTCAACCCTTAACCTTATCTCTGAGCGTATGAATTCTCCTGGGTTCTGGAAAAGGGGAAAAGGGGGGAGCCCCCCTTAAGAACAAGCTTTCCTCTGCCTGTGGCCCCCTTAAATGTTAATTGGTAAAAAAAGATAGCAAAATATGGCTTTTAAGAAAAAAACTATTTCCATGTTATGATCGTAAGACAAGGTGAAATGGATCATATCTAAGCTCCAATATACTTTCAATTCCGAGAAAGCACTTGAGCCAGCTAGCTCTTCTTCCAGACACTCCGTACTCAAGTCAACGGATGTAATTGGTTGGACGGGGAATGACAGAGCAGTTCTATAAAATCTACTCTTGGAAACACAGTTGATTTTTTTCACTTAACAAAGGTTTATGGTATGGGCTGATGCTTGACCTGGTGTTCAGTAAATATCAGCTCGTCCCTGGGTGGGCTTGAACCACCAACCTTTCGATTAACAGTCGAACGCGCTAACCAATTGCGCCACAGAGACCTATGTTTAAAAACACATGTGTCTTGAAAAAAAAGTAATACACCCAAAAAAAACCTGTGCGTTAAATCACCTCGACATTGATGACTTCAAATGTTGATAGAAAGTAGCCGTATTTCATTCCCCACTGATAAATAACATATGATTTAAATTCTTGGGCCCCCTCCCATCAGTCCCTCCTGAATCAACTCCTTTCAACCCTTAACCTTATCTCTGAGCGTATGAATTCTCCTGGGTTCTGGAAAAGGGGAAAAGGGGGGAGCCCCACAAGCTTTCCTCTGCCTGTGGCCCCCTTAAATGTTAATTGGTAAAAAAAGATAGCAAAATATGGCTTTTAAGAAAAAAACTATTTCCATGTTATGATCGTAAGACAAGGTGAAATGGATCATATCTAAGCTCCAATATACTTTCAATTCCGAGAAAGCACTTGAGCCAGCTAGCTCTTCTTCCAGACACTCCGTACTCAAGTCAACGGATGTAATTGGTTGGACGGGGAATGACAGAGCAGTTCTATAAAATCTACTCTTGGAAACACAGTTGATTTTTTTCACTTAACAAAGGTTTATGGTATGGGCTAATGCTTGACCTGGTGTTCAGTAAATATCAGCTCGTCCCTGGGTGGGCTTGAACCACCAACCTTTCGATTAACAGTCGAATGCGCTAACCAATTGCGCCACAGAGACCTATGTATAAAATCACATGTGTCTTGAAAAAAAAGTAATACACCCAAAAAAAACCTGTGCGTTAAATCACCTCGACATTGATGACTTCAAATGTTGATAGAAAGTAGCCGTATTTCATTCCCCACTGATAAATAACATATGATTTAAATTCTTGGGCCCCCTCCCATCAGTCCCTCCTGAATCAACTCCTTTCAACCCTTAACCTTATCTCTGAGCGTATGAATTCTCCTGGGTTCTGGAAAAGGGGAAAAGGGGGGAACCCCCCTTAAGAACAAGCTTTCCTCTGCCTGTGGCCCCCTTAAATGTTAATTGGTAAAAAAAGATAGCAAAATATGGCTTTTAAGAAAAAAACTATTTCCATGTTATGATCGTAAGACAAGGTGAAATGGATCATATCTAAGCTCCAATATACTTTCAATTCCGAGAAAGCACTTGAGCCAGCTAGCTCTTCTTCCAGACACTCCGTACTCAAGTCAACGGATGTAATTGGTTGGACGGGGAATGACAGAGCAGTTCTATAATATCTACTCTTGGAAACAAAGTTGATTTTTTTCACTTAACAAAGGTTTATGGTACGGGCTGATGCTTGACCTGGTGTTCAGTAAATATCAGCTCGTCCCTGGGTGGGCTTGAACCACCAACCTTTCGATTAACAGTCGAACGCGCTAACCAATTGCGCCACAGAGACCTATGTATAAAATCACATGTGTCTTGAAAAAAAAGTAATACACCCAAAAAAAACCTGTGCGTTAAATCACCTCGACATTGATGACTTCAAATATTGATAGAAAGTAGCCGTATTTCATTCCCCACTGATAAATAACATATGATTTAAATTCTTGGGCCCCCTCCCATCAGTCCCTCCTGAATCATCTCCTTTCAACCTTTAACCTTATCTCTGAGCGTATGAATTCTCCTGGGTTCTGGAAAAGGGGAAAAGGGGGGAGCCCCCCTTAAGAACAAGCTTTCCTCTGCCTGTGGCCCCCTTAAATGTTGATTGGTAAAAAAAGACAGCAAAATATGGCTTTTAAGAAAAAAACTATTTCCATGTTATGATCGTAAGACAAGGTGAAATGGATCATATCTAAGCTCCAATATACTTTCAATTCCGAGAAAGCACTTGAGCCAGCTAGCTCTTCTTCCAGACACTCCGTACTCAAGTCAACGGAAGTAAATGGTTGGACAGGAAATGACAGAGCAGTTCTATCAAATCTACTCTTGGAAACACAGTTGATTTTTTCCACTTAACAAAGGTTGATGGTATGCGCTGATGCTTGACCTGGTGTTCAGTAAAAAACTGCTCGTCCCTGGGTGGGCTTGAACCACCAACCTTTCGATTAACAGTCGAACGCGCTAACCAATTGCGCCACAGAGACCTATTTTTAAAAACACATGTGTCTTGAAAAAAAAGTAATACACCCAAAAAAAACCTGTGCGTTAAATCACCTCGACATTGATGACTTCAAATGTTGATAGAAAGTAGCCGTATTTCATTCCCCACTGATAAATAACATATGATTTAAATTCTTGGGCCCCCTCCCATCAGTCCCTCCTGAATCAACTCCTTTCAACCCTTAACCTTATCTCTGAGCGTATGAATTCTCCTGGGTTCTGGAAAAGGGGAAAAGGGGGGAGCCCCACAAGCTTTCCTCTGCCTGTGGCCCCCTTAAATGTTAATTGGTAAAAAAAGATAGCAAAATATGGCTTTTAAGAAAAAAACTATTTCCATGTTATGATCGTAAGACAAGGTGAAATGGATCATATCTAAGCTCCAATATACTTTCAATTCCGAGAAAGCACTTGAGCCAGCTAGCTCTTCTTCCAGACACTCCGTACTCAAGTCAACGGATGTAATTGGTTGGACGGGGAATGACAGAGCAGTTCTATAAAATCTACTCTTCGAAACACAGTTGTTTTTTTTCACTTAACAAAGGTTTATGGTATGGGCTGATGCTTGACCTGGTGTTCAGTAAATATCAGCTCGTCCCTGGGTGGGCTTGAACCACCAACCTTTCGATTAACAGTCGAACGCGCTAACCAATTGCGCCACAGAGACCTATGTATAAAATCACATGTGTCTTGAAAAAAAAGTAATACACCCAAAAAAAACCTGTGCGTTAAATCACCTCGACATTGATGACTTCAAATGTTGATAGAAAGTAGCCGTATTTCATTCCCCACTGATAAATAACAAATGATTTAAATTCTTGGGCCCCCTCCCATCAGTCCCTCCTGAATCAACTCCTTTCAACCCTTAACCTTATCTCTGAGCGTATGAATTCTCCTGGGTTCTGGAAAAGGGGAAAAGGGGGGAGCCCCCCTTAAGAACAAGCTTTCCTCTGCCTGAAATGTTAATTGGTAAAAAAAGATAGCAAAATATGGCTTTTAAGAAAAAAACTATTTCCATGTTATGATCGTAAGACAAGGTGAAATGGATCATATCTAAGCTCCAATATACTTTCAATTCCGAGAAAGCACTTGAGCCAGCTAGCTCTTCTTCCAGACACTCCGTACTCAAGTCAACGGATGTAATTGGTTGGACGGGGAATGACAGAGCAGTTCTATAAAATCTACTCTTGGAAACACAGTTGATTTTTTTCACTTAACAAAGGTTTATGGTATGGGCTGATGCTTGACCTGGTGTTCAGTAAATATCAGCTCGTCCCTGAGTGGGCTTGAACCACCAACCTTTCGATTAACAGTCGAACGCGCTAACCAATTGCGCCACAGAGACCTATGTATAAAATCTCATGTGTCTTGAAAAAAAAGTAATACACCCAAAAAAAACCTGTGCGTTAAATCACCTCGACATTGATGACTTCAAATGTTGATAGAAAGTAGCCGTATTTCATTCCCCACTGATAAATAACATATGATTTAAATTCTTGGGCCCCCTCCCATCAGTCCCTCCTGAATCAACTCCTTTCAACCCTTAACCTTATCTCTGAGCGTATGAATTCTCCTGGGTTCTGGAAAAGGGGAAAAGGGGGGAGCCCCCCTTAAGAACAAGCTTTCCTCTGCCTGTGGCCCCCTTAAATGTTAATTGGTAAAAAAAGATAGCAAAATATGGCTTTTAAGAAAAAAACTATTTCCATGTTATGATCGTAAGACAAGGTGAAATGGATCATATCTAAGCTCCAATATACTTTCAATTCCGAGAAAGCACTTGAGCCAGCTAGCTCTTCTTCCAGACACTCCGTACTCAAGTCAACGGATGTAATTGGTTGGACGGGGAATGACAGAGCAGTTCTATAAAATCTACTCTTGGAAACACAGTTGATTTTTTTCACTTAACAAAGGTTTATGGTATGGGCTGATGCTTGACCTGGTGTTCAGTAAATATCAGCTCGTCCCTGGGTGGGCTTGAACCACCAACCTTTCGATTAACAGTCGAACGCGCTAACCAATTGCGCCACAGAGACCTATGTATAAAAACACATGTGTCTTGAAAAAAAAGTAATACACCCAAAAAAAACCTGTGCGTTAAATCACCTCGACATTGATGACTTCAAATATTGATAGAAAGTAGCCGTATTTCATTCCCCACTGATAAATAACATATGATTTAAATTCTTGGGCCCCCTCCCATCAGTCCCTCCTGAATCATCTCCTTTCAACCTTTAACCTTATCTCTGAGCGTATGAATTCTCCTGGGTTCTGGAAAAGGGGAAAAGGGGGGAGCCCCCCTTAAGAACAAGCTTTCCTCTGCCTGTGGCCCCCTTAAATGTTGATTGGTAAAAAAAGACAGCAAAATATGGCTTTTAAGAAAAAAACTATTTCCATGTTATGATCGTAAGACAAGGTGAAATGGATCATATCTAAGCTCCAATATACTTTCAATTCCGAGAAAGCACTTGAGCCAGCTAGCTCTTCTTCCAGACACTCCGTACTCAAGTCAACGGAAGTAAATGGTTGGACAGGAAATGACAGAGCAGTTCTATCAAATCTACTCTTGGAAACACAGTTGATTTTTTCCACTTAACAAAGGTTGATGGTATGCGCTGATGCTTGACCTGGTGTTCAGTAAAAAACTGCTCGTCCCTGGGTGGGCTTGAACCACCAACCTTTCGATTAACAGTCGAACGCGCTAACCAATTGCGCCACAGAGACCTATGTTTAAAAACACATGTGTCTTGAAAAAAAAGTAATACACCCAAAAAAAACCTGTGCGTTAAATCACCTCGACATTGATGACTTCAAATGTTGATAGAAAGTAGCCGTATTTCATTCCCCACTGATAAATAACATATGATTTAAATTCTTGGGCCCCCTCCCATCAGTCCCTCCTGAATCAACTCCTTTCAACCCTTAACCTTATCTCTGAGCGTATGAATTCTCCTGGGTTCTGGAAAAGGGGAAAAGGGGGGAGCCCCACAAGCTTTCCTCTGCCTGTGGCCCCCTTAAATGTTAATTGGTAAAAAAAGATAGCAAAATATGGCTTTTAAGAAAAAAACTATTTCCATGTTATGATCGTAAGACAAGGTGAAATGGATCATATCTAAGCTCCAATATACTTTCAATTCCGAGAAAGCACTTGAGCCAGCTAGCTCTTCTTCCAGACACTCCGTACTCAAGTCAACGGATGTAATTGGTTGGACGGGGAATGACAGAGCAGTTCTATAAAATCTACTCTTCGAAACACAGTTGATTTTTTTCACTTAACAAAGGTTTATGGTATGGGCTGATGCTTGACCTGGTGTTCAGTAAATATCAGCTCGTCCCTGGGTGGGCTTGAACCACCAACCTTTCGATTAACAGTCGAACGCGCTAACCAATTGCGCCACAGAGACCTATGTATAAAATCACATGTGTCTTGAAAAAAAAGTAATACACCCAAAAAAAACCTGTGCGTTAAATCACCTCGACATTGATGACTTCAAATGTTGATAGAAAGTAGCCGTATTTCATTCCCCACTGATAAATAACAAATGATTTAAATTCTTGGGCCCCCTCCCATCAGTCCCTCCTGAATCAACTCCTTTCAACCCTTAACCTTATCTCTGAGCGTATGAATTCTCCTGGGTTCTGGAAAAGGGGAAAAGGGGGGAGCCCCCCTTAAGAACAAGCTTTCCTCTGCCTGAAATGTTAATTGGTAAAAAAAGATAGCAAAATATGGCTTTTAAGAAAAAAACTATTTCCATGTTATGATCGTAAGACAAGGTGAAATGGATCATATCTAAGCTCCAATATACTTTCAATTCCGAGAAAGCACTTGAGCCAGCTAGCTCTTCTTCCAGACACTCCGTACTCAAGTCAACGGATGTAATTGGTTGGACGGGGAATGACAGAGCAGTTCTATAAAATCTACTCTTGGAAACACAGTTGATTTTTTTCACTTAACAAAGGTTTATGGTATGGGCTGATGCTTGACCTGGTGTTCAGTAAATATCAGCTCGTCCCTGAGTGGGCTTGAACCACCAACCTTTCGATTAACAGTCGAACGCGCTAACCAATTGCGCCACAGAGACCTATGTATAAAATCACATGTGTCTTGAAAAAAAAGTAATACACCCAAAAAAAACCTGTGCGTTAAATCACCTCGACATTGATGACTTCAAATGTTGATAGAAAGTAGCCGTATTTCATTCCCCACTGATAAATAACATATGATTTAAATTCTTGGGCCCCCTCCCATCAGTCCCTCCTGAATCAACTCCTTTCAACCCTTAACCTTATCTCTGAGCGTATGAATTCTCCTGGGTTCTGGAAAAGGGGAAAAGGGGGGAGCCCCCCTTAAGAACAAGCTTTCCTCTGCCTGTGGCCCCCTTAAATGTTAATTGGTAAAAAAAGATAGCAAAATATGGCTTTTAAGAAAAAAACTATTTCCATGTTATGATCGTAAGACAAGGTGAAATGGATCATATCTAAGCTCCAATATACTTTCAATTCCGAGAAAGCACTTGAGCCAGCTAGCTCTTCTTCCAGACACTCCGTACTCAAGTCAACGGATGTAATTGGTTGGACGGGGAATGACAGAGCAGTTCTATAAAATCTACTCTTGGAAACACAGTTGATTTTTTTCACTTAACAAAGGTTTATGGTATGGGCTGATGCTTGACCTGGTGTTCAGTAAATATCAGCTCGTCCCTGGGTGGGCTTGAACCACCAACCTTTCGATTAACAGTCGAACGCGCTAACCAATTGCGCCACAGAGACCTATGTTTAAAAACACATGTGTCTTGAAAAAAAAGTAATACACCCAAAAAAAACCTGTGCGTTAAATCACCTCGACATTGATGACTTCAAATGTTGATAGAAAGTAGCCGTATTTCATTCCCCACTGATAAATAACATATGATTTAAATTCTTGGGCCCCCTCCCATCAGTCCCTCCTGAATCAACTCCTTTCAACCCTTAACCTTATCTCTGAGCGTATGAATTCTCCTGGGTTCTGGAAAAGGGGAAAAGGGGGGAGCCCCACAAGCTTTCCTCTGCCTGTGGCCCCCTTAAATGTTAATTGGTAAAAAAAGATAGCAAAATATGGCTTTTAAGAAAAAAACTATTTCCATGTTATGATCGTAAGACAAGGTGAAATGGATCATATCTAAGCTCCAATATACTTTCAATTCCGAGAAAGCACTTGAGCCAGCTAGCTCTTCTTCCAGACACTCCGTACTCAAGTCAACGGATGTAATTGGTTGGACGGGGAATGACAGAGCAGTTCTATAAAATCTACTCTTGGAAACACAGTTGATTTTTTTCACTTAACAAAGGTTTATGGTATGGGCTGATGCTTGACCTGGTGTTCAGTAAATATCAGCTCGTCCCTGGGTGGGCTTGAACCACCAACCTTTCGATTAACAGTCGAACGCGCTAACCAATTGCGCCACAGAGACCTATGTATAAAATCACATGTGTCTTGAAAAAAAAGTAATACACCCAAAAAAAACCTGTGCGTTAAATCACCTCGACATTGATGACTTCAAATGTTGATAGAAAGTAGCCGTATTTCATTCCCCACTGATAAATAACAAATGATTTAAATTCTTGGGCCCCCTCCCATCAGTCCCTCCTGAATCAACTCCTTTCAACCCTTAACCTTATCTCTGAGCGTATGAATTCTCCTGGGTTCTGGAAAAGGGGAAAAGGGGGGAGCCCCCCTTAAGAACAAGCTTTCCTCTGCCTGAAATGTTAATTGGTAAAAAAAGATAGCAAAATATGGCTTTTAAGAAAAAAACTATTTCCATGTTATGATCGTAAGACAAGGTGAAATGGATCATATCTAAGCTCCAATATACTTTCAATTCCGAGAAAGCACTTGAGCCAGCTAGCTCTTCTTCCAGACACTCCGTACTCAAGTCAACGGATGTAATTGGTTGGACGGGGAATGACAGAGCAGTTCTATAAAATCTACTCTTGGAAACACAGTTGATTTTTTTCACTTAACAAAGGTTTATGGTATGGGCTGATGCTTGACCTGGTGTTCAGTAAATATCAGCTCGTCCCTGAGTGGGCTTGAACCACCAACCTTTCGATTAACAGTCGAACGCGCTAACCAATTGCGCCACAGAGACCTATGTATAAAATCACATGTGTCTTGAAAAAAAAGTAATACACCCAAAAAAAACCTGTGCGTTAAATCACCTCGACATTGATGACTTCAAATGTTGATAGAAAGTAGCCGTATTTCATTCCCCACTGATAAATAACATATGATTTAAATTCTTGGGCCCCCTCCCATCAGTCCCTCCTGAATCAACTCCTTTCAACCCTTAACCTTATCTCTGAGCGTATGAATTCTCCTGGGTTCTGGAAAAGGGGAAAAGGGGGGAGCCCCACAAGCTTTCCTCTGCCTGTGGCCCCCTTAAATGTTAATTGGTAAAAAAAGATAGCAAAATATGGCTTTTAAGAAAAAAACTATTTCCATGTTATGATCGTAAGACAAGGTGAAATGGATCATATCTAAGCTCCAATATACTTTCAATTCCGAGAAAGCACTTGAGCCAGCTAGCTCTTCTTCCAGACACTCCGTACTCAAGTCAACGGATGTAATTGGTTGGACGGGGAATGACAGAGCAGTTCTATAAAATCTACTCTTGGAAACACAGTTGATTTTTTTCACTTAACAAAGGTTTATGGGATGGGCTAATGCTTGACCTGGTGTTCAGTAAATATCAGCTCGTCCCTGGGTGGGCTTGAACCACCAACCTTTCGATTAACAGTCGAACGCGCTAACCAATTGCGCCACAGAGACCTACGTATAAAATCACATGTGTCTTGAAAAAAAAGTAATACACCCAAAAAAAACCTGTGCGTTAAATCACCTCGACATTGATGACTTCAAATGTTGATAGAAAGTAGCCGTATTTCATTCCCCACTGATAAATAACATATGATTTAAATTCTTGGGCCCCCTCCCATCAGTCCCTCCTGAATCAACTCCTTTCAACCCTTAACCTTATCTCTGAGCGTATGAATTCTCCTGGGTTCTGGAAAAGGGGAAAAGGGGGGAGCCCCCCTTAAGAACAAGCTTTCCTCTGCCTGTGGCCCCCTTAAATGTTAATTGGTAAAAAAAGATAGCAAAATATGGCTTTTAAGAAAAAAACTATTTCCATGTTATGATCGTAAGACAAGGTGAAATGGATCATATCTAAGCTCCAATATACTTTCAATTCCGAGAAAGCACTTGAGCCAGCTAGCTCTTCTTCCAGACACTCCGTACTCAAGTCAACGGATGTAATTGGTTGGACGGGGAATGACAGAGCAGTTCTATAAAATCTACTCTTGGAAACACAGTTGATTTTTTTCACTTAACAAAGGTTTATGGGATGGGCTAATGCTTGACCTGGTGTTCAGTAAATATCAGCTCGTCCCTGGGTGGGCTTGAACCACCAACCTTTCGATTAACAGTCGAACGCGCTAACCAATTGCGCCACAGAGACCTACGTATAAAATCACATGTGTCTTGAAAAAAAAGTAATACACCCAAAAAAAACCTGTGCGTTAAATCACCTCGACATTGATGACTTCAAATGTTGATAGAAAGTAGCCGTATTTCATTCCCCACTGATAAATAACATATGATTTAAATTCTTGGGCCCCCTCCCATCAGTCCCTCCTGAATCAACTCCTTTCAACCCTTAACCTTATCTCTGAGCGTATGAATTCTCCTGGGTTCTGGAAAAGGGGAAAAGGGGGGAGCCCCCCTTAAGAACAAGCTTTCCTCTGCCTGTGGCCCCCTTAAATGTTAATTGGTAAAAAAAGATAGCAAAATATGGCTTTTAAGAAAAAAACTATTTCCATGTTATGATCGTAAGACAAGGTGAAATGGATCATATCTAAGCTCCAATATACTTTCAATTCCGAGAAAGCACTTGAGCCAGCTAGCTCTTCTTCCAGACACTCCGTACTCAAGTCAACGGATGTAATTGGTTGGACGGGGAATGACAGAGCAGTTCTATAATATCTACTCTTGGAAACAAAGTTGATTTTTTTCACTTAACAAAGGTTTATGGTATGGGCTGATGCTTGACCTGGTGTTCAGTAAATATCAGCTCGTCCCTGGGTGGGCTTGAACCACCAACCTATCGATTAACAGTCGAACGCGCTAACCAATTGCGCCACAGAGACCTATGTATAAAATCACATGTGTCTTGAAAAAAAAGTAATACACCCAAAAAAAACCTGTGCGTTAAATCACCTCGACATTGATGACTTCAAATGTTGATAGAAAGTAGCCGTATTTCATTCCCCACTGATAAATAACATATGATTTAAATTCTTGGGCCCCCTCCCATCAGTCCCTCCTGAATCAACTCCTTTCAACCCTTAACCTTATCTCTGAGCGTATGAATTCTCCTGGGTTCTGGAAAAGGGGAAAAGGGGGGAGCCCCCCTTAAGAACAAGCTTTCCTCTGCCTGTGGCCCCCTTAAATGTTAATTGGTAAAAAAAGATAGCAAAATATGGCTTTTAAGAAAAAAACTATTTCCATGTTATGATCGTAAGACAAGGTGAAATGGATCATATCTAAGCTCCAATATACTTTCAATTCCGAGAAAGCACTTGAGCCAGCTAGCTCTTCTTCCAGACACTCCGTACTCAAGTCAACGGATGTAATTGGTTGGACGGGGAATGACAGAGCAGTTCTATAATATCTACTCTTGGAAACAAAGTTGATTTTTTTCACTTAACAAAGGTTTATGGTATGGGCTGATGCTTGACCTGGTGTTCAGTAAATTTCAGCTCGTCCCTGGGTGGGCTTGAACCACCAACCTTTCGATTAACAGTCGAACGCGCTAACCAATTGCGCCACAGAGACCTATGTATAAAATCACATGTGTCTTGAAAAAAAAGTAATACACCCAAAAAAAACCTGTGCGTTAAATCACCTCGACATTGATGACTTCAAATATTGATAGAAAGTAGCCGTATTTCATTCCCCACTGATAAATAACATATGATTTAAATTCTTGGGCCCCCTCCCATCAGTCCCTCCTGAATCATCTCCTTTCAACCTTTAACCTTATCTCTGAGCGTATGAATTCTCCTGGGTTCTGGAAAAGGGGAAAAGGGGGGAGCCCCCCTTAAGAACAAGCTTTCCTCTGCCTGTGGCCCCCTTAAATGTTGATTGGTAAAAAAAGACAGCAAAATATGGCTTTTAAGAAAAAAACTATTTCCATGTTATGATCGTAAGACAAGGTGAAATGGATCATATCTAAGCTCCAATATACTTTCAATTCCGAGAAAGCACTTGAGCCAGCTAGCTCTTCTTCCAGACACTCCGTACTCAAGTCAACGGAAGTAAATGGTTGGACAGGAAATGACAGAGCAGTTCTATCAAATCTACTCTTGGAAACACAGTTGATTTTTTCCACTTAACAAAGGTTGATGGTATGCGCTGATGCTTGACCTGGTGTTCAGTAAAAAACTGCTCGTCCCTGGGTGGGCTTGAACCACCAACCTTTCGATTAACAGTCGAACGCGCTAACCAATTGCGCCACAGAGACCTATGTTTAAAAACACATGTGTCTTGAAAAAAAAGTAATACACCCAAAAAAAACCTGTGCGTTAAATCACCTCGACATTGATGACTTCAAATGTTGATAGAAAGTAGCCGTATTTCATTCCCCACTGATAAATAACATATGATTTAAATTCTTGGGCCCCCTCCCATCAGTCCCTCCTGAATCAACTCCTTTCAACCCTTAACCTTATCTCTGAGCGTATGAATTCTCCTGGGTTCTGGAAAAGGGGAAAAGGGGGGAGCCCCACAAGCTTTCCTCTGCCTGTGGCCCCCTTAAATGTTAATTGGTAAAAAAAGATAGCAAAATATGGCTTTTAAGAAAAAAACTATTTCCATGTTATGATCATAAGACAAGGTGAAATGGATCATATCTAAGCTCCAATATACTTTCAATTCCGAGAAAGCACTTGAGCCAGCTAGCTCTTCTTCCAGACACTCCGTACTCAAGTCAACGGATGTAATTGGTTGGACGGGGAATGACAGAGCAGTTCTATAAAATCTACTCTTGGAAACACAGTTGATTTTTTTCACTTAACAAAGGTTTATGGGATGGGCTAATGCTTGACCTGGTGTTCAGTAAATATCAGCTCGTCCCTGGGTGGGCTTGAACCACCAACCTTTCGATTAACAGTCGAACGCGCTAACCAATTGCGCCACAGAGACCTACGTATAAAATCACATGTGTCTTGAAAAAAAAGTAATACACCCAAAAAAAACCTGTGCGTTAAATCACCTCGACATTGATGACTTCAAATGTTGATAGAAAGTAGCCGTATTTCATTCCCCACTGATAAATAACATATGATTTAAATTCTTGGGCCCCCTCCCATCAGTCCCTCCTGAATCAACTCCTTTCAACCCTTAACCTTATCTCTGAGCGTATGAATTCTCCTGGGTTCTGGAAAAGGGGAAAAGGGGGGAGCCCCCCTTAAGAACAAGCTTTCCTCTGCCTGTGGCCCCCTTAAATGTTAATTGGTAAAAAAAGATAGCAAAATATGGCTTTTAAGAAAAAAACTATTTCCATGTTATGATCGTAAGACAAGGTGAAATGGATCATATCTAAGCTCCAATATACTTTCAATTCCGAGAAAGCACTTGAGCCAGCTAGCTCTTCTTCCAGACACTCCGTACTCAAGTCAACGGATGTAATTGGTTGGACGGGGAATGACAGAGCAGTTCTATAATATCTACTCTTGGAAACAAAGTTGATTTTTTTCACTTAACAAAGGTTTATGGTATGGGCTGATGCTTGACCTGGTGTTCAGTAAATATCAGCTCGTCCCTGGGTGGGCTTGAACCACCAACCTATCGATTAACAGTCGAACGCGCTAACCAATTGCGCCACAGAGACCTATGTATAAAATCACATGTGTCTTGAAAAAAAAGTAATACACCCAAAAAAAACCTGTGCGTTAAATCACCTCGACATTGATGACTTCAAATGTTGATAGAAAGTAGCCGTATTTCATTCCCCACTGATAAATAACATATGATTTAAATTCTTGGGCCCCCTCCCATCAGTCCCTCCTGAATCAACTCCTTTCAACCCTTAACCTTATCTCTGAGCGTATGAATTCTCCTGGGTTCTGGAAAAGGGGAAAAGGGGGGAGCCCCCCTTAAGAACAAGCTTTCCTCTGCCTGTGGCCCCCTTAAATGTTAATTGGTAAAAAAAGATAGCAAAATATGGCTTTTAAGAAAAAAACTATTTCCATGTTATGATCGTAAGACAAGGTGAAATGGATCATATCTAAGCTCCAATATACTTTCAATTCCGAGAAAGCACTTGAGCCAGCTAGCTCTTCTTCCAGACACTCCGTACTCAAGTCAACGGATGTAATTGGTTGGACGGGGAATGACAGAGCAGTTCTATAATATCTACTCTTGGAAACAAAGTTGATTTTTTTCACTTAACAAAGGTTTATGGTATGGGCTGATGCTTGACCTGGTGTTCAGTAAATTTCAGCTCGTCCCTGGGTGGGCTTGAACCACCAACCTTTCGATTAACAGTCGAACGCGCTAACCAATTGCGCCACAGAGACCTATGTATAAAATCACATGTGTCTTGAAAAAAAAGTAATACACCCAAAAAAAACCTGTGCGTTAAATCACCTCGACATTGATGACTTCAAATATTGATAGAAAGTAGCCGTATTTCATTCCCCACTGATAAATAACATATGATTTAAATTCTTGGGCCCCCTCCCATCAGTCCCTCCTGAATCATCTCCTTTCAACCTTTAACCTTATCTCTGAGCGTATGAATTCTCCTGGGTTCTGGAAAAGGGGAAAAGGGGGGAGCCCCCCTTAAGAACAAGCTTTCCTCTGCCTGTGGCCCCCTTAAATGTTGATTGGTAAAAAAAGACAGCAAAATATGGCTTTTAAGAAAAAAACTATTTCCATGTTATGATCGTAAGACAAGGTGAAATGGATCATATCTAAGCTCCAATATACTTTCAATTCCGAGAAAGCACTTGAGCCAGCTAGCTCTTCTTCCAGACACTCCGTACTCAAGTCAACGGAAGTAAATGGTTGGACAGGAAATGACAGAGCAGTTCTATCAAATCTACTCTTGGAAACACAGTTGATTTTTTCCACTTAACAAAGGTTGATGGTATGCGCTGATGCTTGACCTGGTGTTCAGTAAAAAACTGCTCGTCCCTGGGTGGGCTTGAACCACCAACCTTTCGATTAACAGTCGAACGCGCTAACCAATTGCGCCACAGAGACCTATGTTTAAAAACACATGTGTCTTGAAAAAAAAGTAATACACCCAAAAAAAACCTGTGCGTTAAATCACCTCGACATTGATGACTTCAAATGTTGATAGAAAGTAGCCGTATTTCATTCCCCACTGATAAATAACATATGATTTAAATTCTTGGGCCCCCTCCCATCAGTCCCTCCTGAATCAACTCCTTTCAACCCTTAACCTTATCTCTGAGCGTATGAATTCTCCTGGGTTCTGGAAAAGGGGAAAAGGGGGGAGCCCCACAAGCTTTCCTCTGCCTGTGGCCCCCTTAAATGTTAATTGGTAAAAAAAGATAGCAAAATATGGCTTTTAAGAAAAAAACTATTTCCATGTTATGATCATAAGACAAGGTGAAATGGATCATATCTAAGCTCCAATATACTTTCAATTCCGAGAAAGCACTTGAGCCAGCTAGCTCTTCTTCCAGACACTCCGTACTCAAGTCAACGGATGTAATTGGTTGGACGGGGAATGACAGAGCAGTTCTATAAAATCTACTCTTGGAAACACAGTTGATTTTTTTCACTTAACAAAGGTTTATGGGATGGGCTAATGCTTGACCTGGTGTTCAGTAAATATCAGCTCGTCCCTGGGTGGGCTTGAACCACCAACCTTTCGATTAACAGTCGAACGCGCTAACCAATTGCGCCACAGAGACCTACGTATAAAATCACATGTGTCTTGAAAAAAAAGTAATACACCCAAAAAAAACCTGTGCGTTAAATCACCTCGACATTGATGACTTCAAATGTTGATAGAAAGTAGCCGTATTTCATTCCCCACTGATAAATAACATATGATTTAAATTCTTGGGCCCCCTCCCATCAGTCCCTCCTGAATCAACTCCTTTCAACCCTTAACCTTATCTCTGAGCGTATGAATTCTCCTGGGTTCTGGAAAAGGGGAAAAGGGGGGAGCCCCCCTTAAGAACAAGCTTTCCTCTGCCTGTGGCCCCCTTAAATGTTAATTGGTAAAAAAAGATAGCAAAATATGGCTTTTAAGAAAAAAACTATTTCCATGTTATGATCGTAAGACAAGGTGAAATGGATCATATCTAAGCTCCAATATACTTTCAATTCCGAGAAAGCACTTGAGCCAGCTAGCTCTTCTTCCAGACACTCCGTACTCAAGTCAACGGATGTAATTGGTTGGACGGGGAATGACAGAGCAGTTCTATAATATCTACTCTTGGAAACAAAGTTGATTTTTTTCACTTAACAAAGGTTTATGGTATGGGCTGATGCTTGACCTGGTGTTCAGTAAATATCAGCTCGTCCCTGGGTGGGCTTGAACCACCAACCTATCGATTAACAGTCGAACGCGCTAACCAATTGCGCCACAGAGACCTATGTATAAAATCACATGTGTCTTGAAAAAAAAGTAATACACCCAAAAAAAACCTGTGCGTTAAATCACCTCGACATTGATGACTTCAAATGTTGATAGAAAGTAGCCGTATTTCATTCCCCACTGATAAATAACATATGATTTAAATTCTTGGGCCCCCTCCCATCAGTCCCTCCTGAATCAACTCCTTTCAACCCTTAACCTTATCTCTGAGCGTATGAATTCTCCTGGGTTCTGGAAAAGGGGAAAAGGGGGGAGCCCCCCTTAAGAACAAGCTTTCCTCTGCCTGTGGCCCCCTTAAATGTTAATTGGTAAAAAAAGATAGCAAAATATGGCTTTTAAGAAAAAAACTATTTCCATGTTATGATCGTAAGACAAGGTGAAATGGATCATATCTAAGCTCCAATATACTTTCAATTCCGAGAAAGCACTTGAGCCAGCTAGCTCTTCTTCCAGACACTCCGTACTCAAGTCAACGGATGTAATTGGTTGGACGGGGAATGACAGAGCAGTTCTATAATATCTACTCTTGGAAACAAAGTTGATTTTTTTCACTTAACAAAGGTTTATGGTATGGGCTGATGCTTGACCTGGTGTTCAGTAAATTTCAGCTCGTCCCTGGGTGGGCTTGAACCACCAACCTTTCGATTAACAGTCGAACGCGCTAACCAATTGCGCCACAGAGACCTATGTATAAAATCACATGTGTCTTGAAAAAAAAGTAATACACCCAAAAAAAACCTGTGCGTTAAATCACCTCGACATTGATGACTTCAAATATTGATAGAAAGTAGCCGTATTTCATTCCCCACTGATAAATAACATATGATTTAAATTCTTGGGCCCCCTCCCATCAGTCCCTCCTGAATCATCTCCTTTCAACCTTTAACCTTATCTCTGAGCGTATGAATTCTCCTGGGTTCTGGAAAAGGGGAAAAGGGGGGAGCCCCCCTTAAGAACAAGCTTTCCTCTGCCTGTGGCCCCCTTAAATGTTGATTGGTAAAAAAAGACAGCAAAATATGGCTTTTAAGAAAAAAACTATTTCCATGTTATGATCGTAAGACAAGGTGAAATGGATCATATCTAAGCTCCAATATACTTTCAATTCCGAGAAAGCACTTGAGCCAGCTAGCTCTTCTTCCAGACACTCCGTACTCAAGTCAACGGAAGTAAATGGTTGGACAGGAAATGACAGAGCAGTTCTATCAAATCTACTCTTGGAAACACAGTTGATTTTTTCCACTTAACAAAGGTTGATGGTATGCGCTGATGCTTGACCTGGTGTTCAGTAAAAAACTGCTCGTCCCTGGGTGGGCTTGAACCACCAACCTTTCGATTAACAGTCGAACGCGCTAACCAATTGCGCCACAGAGACCTATGTTTAAAAACACATGTGTCTTGAAAAAAAAGTAATACACCCAAAAAAAACCTGTGCGTTAAATCACCTCGACATTGATGACTTCAAATGTTGATAGAAAGTAGCCGTATTTCATTCCCCACTGATAAATAACATATGATTTAAATTCTTGGGCCCCCTCCCATCAGTCCCTCCTGAATCAACTCCTTTCAACCCTTAACCTTATCTCTGAGCGTATGAATTCTCCTGGGTTCTGGAAAAGGGGAAAAGGGGGGAGCCCCACAAGCTTTCCTCTGCCTGTGGCCCCCTTAAATGTTAATTGGTAAAAAAAGATAGCAAAATATGGCTTTTAAGAAAAAAACTATTTCCATGTTATGATCATAAGACAAGGTGAAATGGATCATATCTAAGCTCCAATATACTTTCAATTCCGAGAAAGCACTTGAGCCAGCTAGCTCTTCTTCCAGACACTCCGTACTCAAGTCAACGGATGTAATTGGTTGGACGGGGAATGACAGAGCAGTTCTATAAAATCTACTCTTGGAAACACAGTTGATTTTTTTCACTTAACAAAGGTTTATGGTATGGGCTGATGCTTGACCTGGTGTTCAGTAAATATCAGCTCGTCCCTGGGTGGGCTTGAACCACCAACCTTTCGATTAACAGTCGAACGCGCTAACCAATTGCGCCACAGAGACCTATGTATAAAATCACATGTGTCTTGAAAAAAAAGTAATACACCCAAAAAAAACCTGTGCGTTAAATCACCTCGACATTGATGACTTCAAATGTTGATAGAAAGTAGCCGTATTTCATTCCCCACTGATAAATAACAAATGATTTAAATTCTTGGGCCCCCTCCCATCAGTCCCTCCTGAATCAACTCCTTTCAACCCTTGACCTTATCTCTGAGCGTATGAATTCTCCTGGGTTCTGGAAAAGGGGAAAAGGGGGGAGCCCCCCTTAAGAACAAGCTTTCCTCTGCCTGAAATGTTAATTGGTAAAAAAAGATAGCAAAATATGGCTTTTAAGAAAAAAACTATTTCCATGTTATGATCGTAAGACAAGGTGAAATGGATCATATCTAAGCTCCAATATACTTTCAATTCCGAGAAAGCACTTGAGCCAGCTAGCTCTTCTTCCAGACACTCCGTACTCAAGTCAACGGATGTAATTGGTTGGACGGGGAATGACAGAGCAGTTCTATAATATCTACTCTTGGAAACAAAGTTGATTTTTTTCACTTAACAAAGGTTTATGGTATGGGCTGATGCTTGACCTGGTGTTCAGTAAATATCAGCTCGTCCCTGGGTGGGCTTGAACCACCAACCTTTCGATTAACAGTCGAACGCGCTAACCAATTGCGCCACAGAGACCTATGTATAAAATCACATGTGTCTTGAAAAAAAAGTAATACACCCAAAAAAAACCTGTGCGTTAAATCACCTCGACATTGATGACTTCAAATATTGATAGAAAGTAGCCGTATTTCATTCCCCACTGATAAATAACATATGATTTAAATTCTTGGGCCCCCTCCCATCAGTCCCTCCTGAATCATCTCCTTTCAACCTTTAACCTTATCTCTGAGCGTATGAATTCTCCTGGGTTCTGGAAAAGGGGAAAAGGGGGGAGCCCCCCTTAAGAACAAGCTTTCCTCTGCCTGTGGCCCCCTTAAATGTTGATTGGTAAAAAAAGACAGCAAAATATGGCTTTTAAGAAAAAAACTATTTCCATGTTATGATCGTAAGACAAGGTGAAATGGATCATATCTAAGCTCCAATATACTTTCAATTCCGAGAAAGCACTTGAGCCAGCTAGCTCTTCTTCCAGACACTCCGTACTCAAGTCAACGGAAGTAAATGGTTGGACAGGAAATGACAGAGCAGTTCTATCAAATCTACTCTTGGAAACACAGTTGATTTTTTCCACTTAACAAAGGTTGATGGTATGCGCTGATGCTTGACCTGGTGTTCAGTAAAAAACTGCTCGTCCCTGGGTGGGCTTGAACCACCAACCTTTCGATTAACAGTCGAACGCGCTAACCAATTGCGCCACAGAGACCTATGTTTAAAAACACATGTGTCTTGAAAAAAAAGTAATACACCCAAAAAAAACCTGTGCGTTAAATCACCTCGACATTGATGACTTCAAATGTTGATAGAAAGTAGCCGTATTTCATTCCCCACTGATAAATAACATATGATTTAAATTCTTGGGCCCCCTCCCATCAGTCCCTCCTGAATCAACTCCTTTCAACCCTTAACCTTATCTCTGAGCGTATGAATTCTCCTGGGTTCTGGAAAAGGGGAAAAGGGGGGAGCCCCACAAGCTTTCCTCTGCCTGTGGCCCCCTTAAATGTTAATTGGTAAAAAAAGATAGCAAAATATGGCTTTTAAGAAAAAAACTATTTCCATGTTATGATCATAAGACAAGGTGAAATGGATCATATCTAAGCTCCAATATACTTTCAATTCCGAGAAAGCACTTGAGCCAGCTAGCTCTTCTTCCAGACACTCCGTACTCAAGTCAACGGATGTAATTGGTTGGACGGGGAATGACAGAGCAGTTCTATAAAATCTACTCTTCGAAACACAGTTGATTTTTTTCACTTAACAAAGGTTTATGGTATGGGCTGATGCTTGACCTGGTGTTCAGTAAATATCAGCTCGTCCCTGGGTGGGCTTGAACCACCAACCTTTCGATTAACAGTCGAACGCGCTAACCAATTGCGCCACAGAGACCTATGTATAAAATCACATGTGTCTTGAAAAAAAAGTAATACACCCAAAAAAAACCTGTGCGTTAAATCACCTCGACATTGATGACTTCAAATGTTGATAGAAAGTAGCCGTATTTCATTCCCCACTGATAAATAACAAATGATTTAAATTCTTGGGCCCCCTCCCATCAGTCCCTCCTGAATCAACTCCTTTCAACCCTTGACCTTATCTCTGAGCGTATGAATTCTCCTGGGTTCTGGAAAAGGGGAAAAGGGGGGAGCCCCCCTTAAGAACAAGCTTTCCTCTGCCTGAAATGTTAATTGGTAAAAAAAGATAGCAAAATATGGCTTTTAAGAAAAAAACTATTTCCATGTTATGATCGTAAGACAAGGTGAAATGGATCATATCTAAGCTCCAATATACTTTCAATTCCGAGAAAGCACTTGAGCCAGCTAGCTCTTCTTACAGACACTCCGTACTCAAGTCAACGGATGTAATTGGTTGGACGGGGAATGACAGAGCAGTTCTATAAAATCTACTCTTGGAAACACAGTTGATTTTTTTCACTTAACAAAGGTTTATGGTATGGGCTGATGCTTGACCTGGTGTTCAGTAAATATCAGCTCGTCCCTGAGTGGGCTTGAACCACCAACCTTTCGATTAACAGTCGAACGCGCTAACCAATTGCGCCACAGAGACCTATGTATAAAATCACATGTGTCTTGAAAAAAAAGTAATACACCCAAAAAAAACCTGTGCGTTAAATCACCTCGACATTGATGACTTCAAATGTTGATAGAAAGTAGCCGTATTTCATTCCCCACTGATAAATAACATATGATTTAAATTCTTGGGCCCCCTCCCATCAGTCCCTCCTGAATCAACTCCTTTCAACCCTTAACCTTATCTCTGAGCGTATGAATTCTCCTGGGTTCTGGAAAAGGGGAAAAGGGGGGAGCCCCCCTTAAGAACAAGCTTTCCTCTGCCTGTGGCCCCCTTAAATGTTAATTGGTAAAAAAAGATAGCAAAATATGGCTTTTAAGAAAAAAACTATTTCCATGTTATGATCGTAAGACAAGGTGAAATGGATCATATCTAAGCTCCAATATACTTTCAATTCCGAGAAAGCACTTGAGCCAGCTAGCTCTTCTTCCAGACACTCCGTACTCAAGTCAACGGATGTAATTGGTTGGACGGGGAATGACAGAGCAGTTCTATAAAATCTACTCTTGGAAACACAGTTGATTTTTTTCACTTAACAAAGGTTTATGGTATGGGCTGATGCTTGACCTGGTGTTCAGTAAATATCAGCTCGTCCCTGGGTGGGCTTGAACCACCAACCTTGCGATTAACAGTCGAACGCGCTAACCAATTGCGCCACAGAGACCTATGTTTAAAAACACATGTGTCTTGAAAAAAAAGTAATACACCCAAAAAAAACCTGTGCGTTAAATCACCTCGACATTGATGACTTCAAATGTTGATAGAAAGTAGCCGTATTTCATTCCCCACTGATAAATAACATATGATTTAAATTCTTGGGCCCCCTCCCATCAGTCCCTCCTGAATCAACTCCTTTCAACCCTTAACCTTATCTCTGAGCGTATGAATTCTCCTGGGTTCTGGAAAAGGGGAAAAGGGGGGAGCCCCACAAGCTTTCCTCTGCCTGTGGCCCCCTTAAATGTTAATTGGTAAAAAAAGATAGCAAAATATGGCTTTTAAGAAAAAAACTATTTCCATGTTATGATCGTAAGACAAGGTGAAATGGATCATATCTAAGCTCCAATATACTTTCAATTCCGAGAAAGCACTTGAGCCAGCTAGCTCTTCTTCCAGACACTCCGTACTCAAGTCAACGGATGTAATTGGTTGGACGGGGAATGACAGAGCAGTTCTATAAAATCTACTCTTGGAAACACAGTTGATTTTATTCACTTAACAAAGGTTTATGGTATGGGCTAATGCTTGACCTGGTGTTCAGTAAATATCAGCTCGTCCCTGGGTGGGCTTGAACCACCAACCTTTCGATTAACAGTCGAACGCGCTAACCAATTGCGCCACAGAGACCTATGTATAAAATCACATGTGTCTTGAAAAAAAAGTAATACACCCAAAAAAAACCTGTGCGTTAAATCACCTCGACATTGATGACTTCAAATGTTGATAGAAAGTAGCCGTATTTCATTCCCCACTGATAAATAACATATGATTTAAATTCTTGGGCCCCCTCCCATCAGTCCCTCCTGAATCAACTCCTTTCAACCCTTAACCTTATCTCTGAGCGTATGAATTCTCCTGGGTTCTGGAAAAGGGGAAAAGGGGGGAGCCCCCCTTAAGAACAAGCTTTCCTCTGCCTGTGGCCCCCTTAAATGTTAATTGGTAAAAAAAGATAGCAAAATATGGCTTTTAAGAAAAAAACTATTTCCATGTTATGATCGTAAGACAAGGTGAAATGGATCATATCTAAGCTCCAATATACTTTCAATTCCGAGAAAGCACTTGAGCCAGCTAGCTCTTCTTCCAGACACTCCGTACTCAAGTCAACGGATGTAATTGGTTGGACGGGGAATGACAGAGCAGTTCTATAATATCTACTCTTGGAAACAAAGTTGATTTTTTTCACTTAACAAAGGTTTATGGTATGGGCTGATGCTTGACCTGGTGTTCAGTAAATTTCAGCTCGTCCCTGGGTGGGCTTGAACCACCAACCTTTCGATTAACAGTCGAACGCGCTAACCAATTGCGCCACAGAGACCTATGTATAAAATCACATGTGTCTTGAAAAAAAAGTAATACACCCAAAAAAAACCTGTGCGTTAAATCACCTCGACATTGATGACTTCAAATATTGATAGAAAGTAGCCGTATTTCATTCCCCACTGATAAATAACATATGATTTAAATTCTTGGGCCCCCTCCCATCAGTCCCTCCTGAATCATCTCCTTTCAACCTTTAACCTTATCTCTGAGCGTATGAATTCTCCTGGGTTCTGGAAAAGGGGAAAAGGGGGGAGCCCCCCTTAAGAACAAGCTTTCCTCTGCCTGTGGCCCCCTTAAATGTTGATTGGTAAAAAAAGACAGCAAAATATGGCTTTTAAGAAAAAAACTATTTCCATGTTATGATCGTAAGACAAGGTGAAATGGATCATATCTAAGCTCCAATATACTTTCAATTCCGAGAAAGCACTTGAGCCAGCTAGCTCTTCTTCCAGACACTCCGTACTCAAGTCAACGGAAGTAAATGGTTGGACAGGAAATGACAGAGCAGTTCTATCAAATCTACTCTTGGAAACACAGTTGATTTTTTCCACTTAACAAAGGTTGATGGTATGCGCTGATGCTTGACCTGGTGTTCAGTAAAAAACTGCTCGTCCCTGGGTGGGCTTGAACCACCAACCTTTCGATTAACAGTCGAACGCGCTAACCAATTGCGCCACAGAGACCTATGTTTAAAAACACATGTGTCTTGAAAAAAAAGTAATACACCCAAAAAAAACCTGTGCGTTAAATCACCTCGACATTGATGACTTCAAATGTTGATAGAAAGTAGCCGTATTTCATTCCCCACTGATAAATAACATATGATTTAAATTCTTGGGCCCCCTCCCATCAGTCCCTCCTGAATCAACTCCTTTCAACCCTTAACCTTATCTCTGAGCGTATGAATTCTCCTGGGTTCTGGAAAAGGGGAAAAGGGGGGAGCCCCACAAGCTTTCCTCTGCCTGTGGCCCCCTTAAATGTTAATTGGTAAAAAAAGATAGCAAAATATGGCTTTTAAGAAAAAAACTATTTCCATGTTATGATCATAAGACAAGGTGAAATGGATCATATCTAAGCTCCAATATACTTTCAATTCCGAGAAAGCACTTGAGCCAGCTAGCTCTTCTTCCAGACACTCCGTACTCAAGTCAACGGATGTAATTGGTTGGACGGGGAATGACAGAGCAGTTCTATAAAATCTACTCTTCGAAACACAGTTGATTTTTTTCACTTAACAAAGGTTTATGGTATGGGCTGATGCTTGACCTGGTGTTCAGTAAATATCAGCTCGTCCCTGGGTGGGCTTGAACCACCAACCTTTCGATTAACAGTCGAACGCGCTAACCAATTGCGCCACAGAGACCTATGTATAAAATCACATGTGTCTTGAAAAAAAAGTAATACACCCAAAAAAAACCTGTGCGTTAAATCACCTCGACATTGATGACTTCAAATGTTGATAGAAAGTAGCCGTATTTCATTCCCCACTGATAAATAACAAATGATTTAAATTCTTGGGCCCCCTCCCATCAGTCCCTCCTGAATCAACTCCTTTCAACCCTTGACCTTATCTCTGAGCGTATGAATTCTCCTGGGTTCTGGAAAAGGGGAAAAGGGGGGAGCCCCCCTTAAGAACAAGCTTTCCTCTGCCTGAAATGTTAATTGGTAAAAAAAGATAGCAAAATATGGCTTTTAAGAAAAAAACTATTTCCATGTTATGATCGTAAGACAAGGTGAAATGGATCATATCTAAGCTCCAATATACTTTCAATTCCGAGAAAGCACTTGAGCCAGCTAGCTCTTCTTCCAGACACTCCGTACTCAAGTCAACGGATGTAATTGGTTGGACGGGGAATGACAGAGCAGTTCTATAATATCTACTCTTGGAAACAAAGTTGATTTTTTTCACTTAACAAAGGTTTATGGTATGGGCTGATGCTTGACCTGGTGTTCAGTAAATATCAGCTCGTCCCTGGGTGGGCTTGAACCACCAACCTTTCGATTAACAGTCGAACGCGCTAACCAATTGCGCCACAGAGACCTATGTATAAAATCACATGTGTCTTGAAAAAAAAGTAATACACCCAAAAAAAACCTGTGCGTTAAATCACCTCGACATTGATGACTTCAAATATTGATAGAAAGTAGCCGTATTTCATTCCCCACTGATAAATAACATATGATTTAAATTCTTGGGCCCCCTCCCATCAGTCCCTCCTGAATCATCTCCTTTCAACCTTTAACCTTATCTCTGAGCGTATGAATTCTCCTGGGTTCTGGAAAAGGGGAAAAGGGGGGAGCCCCCCTTAAGAACAAGCTTTCCTCTGCCTGTGGCCCCCTTAAATGTTGATTGGTAAAAAAAGACAGCAAAATATGGCTTTTAAGAAAAAAACTATTTCCATGTTATGATCGTAAGACAAGGTGAAATGGATCATATCTAAGCTCCAATATACTTTCAATTCCGAGAAAGCACTTGAGCCAGCTAGCTCTTCTTCCAGACACTCCGTACTCAAGTCAACGGAAGTAAATGGTTGGACAGGAAATGACAGAGCAGTTCTATCAAATCTACTCTTGGAAACACAGTTGATTTTTTCCACTTAACAAAGGTTGATGGTATGCGCTGATGCTTGACCTGGTGTTCAGTAAAAAACTGCTCGTCCCTGGGTGGGCTTGAACCACCAACCTTTCGATTAACAGTCGAACGCGCTAACCAATTGCGCCACAGAGACCTATGTTTAAAAACACATGTGTCTTGAAAAAAAAGTAATACACCCAAAAAAAACCTGTGCGTTAAACCACCTCGACATTGATGACTTCAAATGTTGATAGAAAGTAGCCGTATTTCATTCCCCACTGATAAATAACATATGATTTAAATTCTTGGGCCCCCTCCCATCAGTCCCTCCTGAATCAACTCCTTTCAACCCTTAACCTTATCTCTGAGCGTATGAATTCTCCTGGGTTCTGGAAAAGGGGAAAAGGGGGGAGCCCCACAAGCTTTCCTCTGCCTGTGGCCCCCTTAAATGTTAATTGGTAAAAAAAGATAGCAAAATATGGCTTTTAAGAAAAAAACTATTTCCATGTTATGATCATAAGACAAGGTGAAATGGATCATATCTAAGCTCCAATATACTTTCAATTCCGAGAAAGCACTTGAGCCAGCTAGCTCTTCTTCCAGACACTCCGTACTCAAGTCAACGGATGTAATTGGTTGGACGGGGAATGACAGAGCAGTTCTATAAAATCTACTCTTCGAAACACAGTTGATTTTTTTCACTTAACAAAGGTTTATGGTATGGGCTGATGCTTGACCTGGTGTTCAGTAAATATCAGCTCGTCCCTGGGTGGGCTTGAACCACCAACCTTTCGATTAACAGTCGAACGCGCTAACCAATTGCGCCACAGAGACCTATGTATAAAATCACATGTGTCTTGAAAAAAAAGTAATACACCCAAAAAAAACCTGTGCGTTAAATCACCTCGACATTGATGACTTCAAATGTTGATAGAAAGTAGCCGTATTTCATTCCCCACTGATAAATAACAAATGATTTAAATTCTTGGGCCCCCTCCCATCAGTCCCTCCTGAATCAACTCCTTTCAACCCTTGACCTTATCTCTGAGCGTATGAATTCTCCTGGGTTCTGGAAAAGGGGAAAAGGGGGGAGCCCCCCTTAAGAACAAGCTTTCCTCTGCCTGAAATGTTAATTGGTAAAAAAAGATAGCAAAATATGGCTTTTAAGAAAAAAACTATTTCCATGTTATGATCGTAAGACAAGGTGAAATGGATCATATCTAAGCTCCAATATACTTTCAATTCCGAGAAAGCACTTGAGCCAGCTAGCTCTTCTTACAGACACTCCGTACTCAAGTCAACGGATGTAATTGGTTGGACGGGGAATGACAGAGCAGTTCTATAAAATCTACTCTTGGAAACACAGTTGATTTTTTTCACTTAACAAAGGTTTATGGTATGGGCTGATGCTTGACCTGGTGTTCAGTAAATATCAGCTCGTCCCTGAGTGGGCTTGAACCACCAACCTTTCGATTAACAGTCGAACGCGCTAACCAATTGCGCCACAGAGACCTATGTATAAAATCACATGTGTCTTGAAAAAAAAGTAATACACCCAAAAAAAACCTGTGCGTTAAATCACCTCGACATTGATGACTTCAAATGTTGATAGAAAGTAGCCGTATTTCATTCCCCACTGATAAATAACATATGATTTAAATTCTTGGGCCCCCTCCCATCAGTCCCTCCTGAATCAACTCCTTTCAACCCTTAACCTTATCTCTGAGCGTATGAATTCTCCTGGGTTCTGGAAAAGGGGAAAAGGGGGGAGCCCCCCTTAAGAACAAGCTTTCCTCTGCCTGTGGCCCCCTTAAATGTTAATTGGTAAAAAAAGATAGCAAAATATGGCTTTTAAGAAAAAAACTATTTCCATGTTATGATCGTAAGACAAGGTGAAATGGATCATATCTAAGCTCCAATATACTTTCAATTCCGAGAAAGCACTTGAGCCAGCTAGCTCTTCTTCCAGACACTCCGTACTCAAGTCAACGGATGTAATTGGTTGGACGGGGAATGACAGAGCAGTTCTATAAAATCTACTCTTGGAAACACAGTTGATTTTTTTCACTTAACAAAGGTTTATGGTATGGGCTGATGCTTGACCTGGTGTTCAGTAAATATCAGCTCGTCCCTGGGTGGGCTTGAACCACCAACCTTGCGATTAACAGTCGAACGCGCTAACCAATTGCGCCACAGAGACCTATGTTTAAAAACACATGTGTCTTGAAAAAAAAGTAATACACCCAAAAAAAACCTGTGCGTTAAATCACCTCGACATTGATGACTTCAAATGTTGATAGAAAGTAGCCGTATTTCATTCCCCACTGATAAATAACATATGATTTAAATTCTTGGGCCCCCTCCCATCAGTCCCTCCTGAATCAACTCCTTTCAACCCTTAACCTTATCTCTGAGCGTATGAATTCTCCTGGGTTCTGGAAAAGGGGAAAAGGGGGGAGCCCCACAAGCTTTCCTCTGCCTGTGGCCCCCTTAAATGTTAATTGGTAAAAAAAGATAGCAAAATATGGCTTTTAAGAAAAAAACTATTTCCATGTTATGATCGTAAGACAAGGTGAAATGGATCATATCTAAGCTCCAATATACTTTCAATTCCGAGAAAGCACTTGAGCCAGCTAGCTCTTCTTCCAGACACTCCGTACTCAAGTCAACGGATGTAATTGGTTGGACGGGGAATGACAGAGCAGTTCTATAAAATCTACTCTTGGAAACACAGTTGATTTTTTTCACTTAACAAAGGTTTATGGTATGGGCTGATGCTTGACCTGGTGTTCAGTAAATATCAGCTCGTCCCTGGGTGGGCTTGAACCACCAACCTTTCGATTAACAGTCGAACGCGCTAACCAATTGCGCCACAGAGACCTATGTTTAAAAACACATGTGTCTTGAAAAAAAAGTAATACACCCAAAAAAAACCTGTGCGTTAAATCACCTCGACATTGATGACTTCAAATGTTGATAGAAAGTAGCCGTATTTCATTCCCCACTGATAAATAACATATGATTTAAATTCTTGGGCCCCCTCCCATCAGTCCCTCCTGAATCAACTCCTTTCAACCCTTAACCTTATCTCTGAGCGTATGAATTCTCCTGGGTTCTGGAAAAGGGGAAAAGGGGGGAGCCCCACAAGCTTTCCTCTGCCTGTGGCCCCCTTAAATGTTAATTGGTAAAAAAAGATAGCAAAATATGGCTTTTAAGAAAAAAACTATTTCCATGTTATGATCGTAAGACAAGGTGAAATGGATCATATCTAAGCTCCAATATACTTTCAATTCCGAGAAAGCACTTGAGCCAGCTAGCTCTTCTTCCAGACACTCCGTACTCAAGTCAACGGATGTAATTGGTTGGACGGGGAATGACAGAGCAGTTCTATAAAATCTACTCTTGGAAACACAGTTGATTTTTTTCACTTAACAAAGGTTTATGGTATGGGCTAATGCTTGACCTGGTGTTCAGTAAATATCAGCTCGTCCCTGGGTGGGCTTGAACCACCAACCTTTCGATTAACAGTCGAACGCGCTAACCAATTGCGCCACAGAGACCTATGTATAAAATCACATGTGTCTTGAAAAAAAAGTAATACACCCAAAAAAAACCTGTGCGTTAAATCACCTCGACATTGATGACTTCAAATATTGATAGAAAGTAGCCGTATTTCATTCCCCACTGATAAATAACATATGATTTAAATTCTTGGGCCCCCTCCCATCAGTCCCTCCTGAATCATCTCCTTTCAACCTTTAACCTTATCTCTGAGCGTATGAATTCTCCTGGGTTCTGGAAAAGGGGAAAAGGGGGGAGCCCCCCTTAAGAACAAGCTTTCCTCTGCCTGTGGCCCCCTTAAATGTTGATTGGTAAAAAAAGACAGCAAAATATGGCTTTTAAGAAAAAAACTATTTCCATGTTATGATCGTAAGACAAGGTGAAATGGATCATATCTAAGCTCCAATATACTTTCAATTCCGAGAAAGCACTTGAGCCAGCTAGCTCTTCTTCCAGACACTCCGTACTCAAGTCAACGGAAGTAAATGGTTGGACAGGAAATGACAGAGCAGTTCTATCAAATCTACTCTTGGAAACACAGTTGATTTTTTCCACTTAACAAAGGTTGATGGTATGCGCTGATGCTTGACCTGGTGTTCAGTAAAAAACTGCTCGTCCCTGGGTGGGCTTGAACCACCAACCTTTCGATTAACAGTCGAACGCGCTAACCAATTGCGCCACAGAGACCTATGTTTAAAAACACATGTGTCTTGAAAAAAAAGTAATACACCCAAAAAAAACCTGTGCGTTAAATCACCTCGACATTGATGACTTCAAATGTTGATAGAAAGTAGCCGTATTTCATTCCCCACTGATAAATAACATATGATTTAAATTCTTGGGCCCCCTCCCATCAGTCCCTCCTGAATCAACTCCTTTCAACCCTTAACCTTATCTCTGAGCGTATGAATTCTCCTGGGTTCTGGAAAAGGGGAAAAGGGGGGAGCCCCCCTTAAGAACAAGCTTTCCTCTGCCTGTGGCCCCCTTAAATGTTAATTGGTAAAAAAAGATAGCAAAATATGGCTTTTAAGAAAAAAACTATTTCCATGTTATGATCGTAAGACAAGGTGAAATGGATCATATCTAAGCTCCAATATACTTTCAATTCCGAGAAAGCACTTGAGCCAGCTAGCTCTTCTTCCAGACACTCCGTACTCAAGTCAACGGATGTAATTGGTTGGACGGGGAATGACAGAGCAGTTCTATAATATCTACTCTTGGAAACAAAGTTGATTTTTTTCACTTAACAAAGGTTTATGGTATGGGCTGATGCTTGACCTGGTGTTCAGTAAATTTCAGCTCGTCCCTGGGTGGGCTTGAACCACCAACCTTTCGATTAACAGTCGAACGCGCTAACCAATTGCGCCACAGAGACCTATGTATAAAATCACATGTGTCTTGAAAAAAAAGTAATACACCCAAAAAAAACCTGTGCGTTAAATCACCTCGACATTGATGACTTCAAATATTGATAGAAAGTAGCCGTATTTCATTCCCCACTGATAAATAACATATGATTTAAATTCTTGGGCCCCCTCCCATCAGTCCCTCCTGAATCATCTCCTTTCAACCTTTAACCTTATCTCTGAGCGTATGAATTCTCCTGGGTTCTGGAAAAGGGGAAAAGGGGGGAGCCCCCCTTAAGAACAAGCTTTCCTCTGCCTGTGGCCCCCTTAAATGTTGATTGGTAAAAAAAGACAGCAAAATATGGCTTTTAAGAAAAAAACTATTTCCATGTTATGATCGTAAGACAAGGTGAAATGGATCATATCTAAGCTCCAATATACTTTCAATTCCGAGAAAGCACTTGAGCCAGCTAGCTCTTCTTCCAGACACTCCGTACTCAAGTCAACGGAAGTAAATGGTTGGACAGGAAATGACAGAGCAGTTCTATCAAATCTACTCTTGGAAACACAGTTGATTTTTTCCACTTAACAAAGGTTGATGGTATGCGCTGATGCTTGACCTGGTGTTCAGTAAAAAACTGCTCGTCCCTGGGTGGGCTTGAACCACCAACCTTTCGATTAACAGTCGAACGCGCTAACCAATTGCGCCACAGAGACCTATGTTTAAAAACACATGTGTCTTGAAAAAAAAGTAATACACCCAAAAAAAACCTGTGCGTTAAACCACCTCGACATTGATGACTTCAAATGTTGATAGAAAGTAGCCGTATTTCATTCCCCACTGATAAATAACATATGATTTAAATTCTTGGGCCCCCTCCCATCAGTCCCTCCTGAATCAACTCCTTTCAACCCTTAACCTTATCTCTGAGCGTATGAATTCTCCTGGGTTCTGGAAAAGGGGAAAAGGGGGGAGCCCCACAAGCTTTCCTCTGCCTGTGGCCCCCTTAAATGTTAATTGGTAAAAAAAGATAGCAAAATATGGCTTTTAAGAAAAAAACTATTTCCATGTTATGATCATAAGACAAGGTGAAATGGATCATATCTAAGCTCCAATATACTTTCAATTCCGAGAAAGCACTTGAGCCAGCTAGCTCTTCTTCCAGACACTCCGTACTCAAGTCAACGGATGTAATTGGTTGGACGGGGAATGACAGAGCAGTTCTATAAAATCTACTCTTCGAAACACAGTTGATTTTTTTCACTTAACAAAGGTTTATGGTATGGGCTGATGCTTGACCTGGTGTTCAGTAAATATCAGCTCGTCCCTGGGTGGGCTTGAACCACCAACCTTTCGATTAACAGTCGAACGCGCTAACCAATTGCGCCACAGAGACCTATGTATAAAATCACATGTGTCTTGAAAAAAAAGTAATACACCCAAAAAAAACCTGTGCGTTAAATCACCTCGACATTGATGACTTCAAATGTTGATAGAAAGTAGCCGTATTTCATTCCCCACTGATAAATAACAAATGATTTAAATTCTTGGGCCCCCTCCCATCAGTCCCTCCTGAATCAACTCCTTTCAACCCTTGACCTTATCTCTGAGCGTATGAATTCTCCTGGGTTCTGGAAAAGGGGAAAAGGGGGGAGCCCCCCTTAAGAACAAGCTTTCCTCTGCCTGAAATGTTAATTGGTAAAAAAAGATAGCAAAATATGGCTTTTAAGAAAAAAACTATTTCCATGTTATGATCGTAAGACAAGGTGAAATGGATCATATCTAAGCTCCAATATACTTTCAATTCCGAGAAAGCACTTGAGCCAGCTAGCTCTTCTTACAGACACTCCGTACTCAAGTCAACGGATGTAATTGGTTGGACGGGGAATGACAGAGCAGTTCTATAAAATCTACTCTTGGAAACACAGTTGATTTTTTTCACTTAACAAAGGTTTATGGTATGGGCTGATGCTTGACCTGGTGTTCAGTAAATATCAGCTCGTCCCTGAGTGGGCTTGAACCACCAACCTTTCGATTAACAGTCGAACGCGCTAACCAATTGCGCCACAGAGACCTATGTATAAAATCACATGTGTCTTGAAAAAAAAGTAATACACCCAAAAAAAACCTGTGCGTTAAATCACCTCGACATTGATGACTTCAAATGTTGATAGAAAGTAGCCGTATTTCATTCCCCACTGATAAATAACATATGATTTAAATTCTTGGGCCCCCTCCCATCAGTCCCTCCTGAATCAACTCCTTTCAACCCTTAACCTTATCTCTGAGCGTATGAATTCTCCTGGGTTCTGGAAAAGGGGAAAAGGGGGGAGCCCCCCTTAAGAACAAGCTTTCCTCTGCCTGTGGCCCCCTTAAATGTTAATTGGTAAAAAAAGATAGCAAAATATGGCTTTTAAGAAAAAAACTATTTCCATGTTATGATCGTAAGACAAGGTGAAATGGATCATATCTAAGCTCCAATATACTTTCAATTCCGAGAAAGCACTTGAGCCAGCTAGCTCTTCTTCCAGACACTCCGTACTCAAGTCAACGGATGTAATTGGTTGGACGGGGAATGACAGAGCAGTTCTATAAAATCTACTCTTGGAAACACAGTTGATTTTTTTCACTTAACAAAGGTTTATGGTATGGGCTGATGCTTGACCTGGTGTTCAGTAAATATCAGCTCGTCCCTGGGTGGGCTTGAACCACCAACCTTGCGATTAACAGTCGAACGCGCTAACCAATTGCGCCACAGAGACCTATGTTTAAAAACACATGTGTCTTGAAAAAAAAGTAATACACCCAAAAAAAACCTGTGCGTTAAATCACCTCGACATTGATGACTTCAAATGTTGATAGAAAGTAGCCGTATTTCATTCCCCACTGATAAATAACATATGATTTAAATTCTTGGGCCCCCTCCCATCAGTCCCTCCTGAATCAACTCCTTTCAACCCTTAACCTTATCTCTGAGCGTATGAATTCTCCTGGGTTCTGGAAAAGGGGAAAAGGGGGGAGCCCCACAAGCTTTCCTCTGCCTGTGGCCCCCTTAAATGTTAATTGGTAAAAAAAGATAGCAAAATATGGCTTTTAAGAAAAAAACTATTTCCATGTTATGATCGTAAGACAAGGTGAAATGGATCATATCTAAGCTCCAATATACTTTCAATTCCGAGAAAGCACTTGAGCCAGCTAGCTCTTCTTCCAGACACTCCGTACTCAAGTCAACGGATGTAATTGGTTGGACGGGGAATGACAGAGCAGTTCTATAAAATCTACTCTTGGAAACACAGTTGATTTTTTTCACTTAACAAAGGTTTATGGTATGGGCTGATGCTTGACCTGGTGTTCAGTAAATATCAGCTCGTCCCTGGGTGGGCTTGAACCACCAACCTTTCGATTAACAGTCGAACGCGCTAACCAATTGCGCCACAGAGACCTATGTTTAAAAACACATGTGTCTTGAAAAAAAAGTAATACACCCAAAAAAAACCTGTGCGTTAAATCACCTCGACATTGATGACTTCAAATGTTGATAGAAAGTAGCCGTATTTCATTCCCCACTGATAAATAACATATGATTTAAATTCTTGGGCCCCCTCCCATCAGTCCCTCCTGAATCAACTCCTTTCAACCCTTAACCTTATCTCTGAGCGTATGAATTCTCCTGGGTTCTGGAAAAGGGGAAAAGGGGGGAGCCCCACAAGCTTTCCTCTGCCTGTGGCCCCCTTAAATGTTAATTGGTAAAAAAAGATAGCAAAATATGGCTTTTAAGAAAAAAACTATTTCCATGTTATGATCGTAAGACAAGGTGAAATGGATCATATCTAAGCTCCAATATACTTTCAATTCCGAGAAAGCACTTGAGCCAGCTAGCTCTTCTTCCAGACACTCCGTACTCAAGTCAACGGATGTAATTGGTTGGACGGGGAATGACAGAGCAGTTCTATAAAATCTACTCTTGGAAACACAGTTGATTTTTTTCACTTAACAAAGGTTTATGGTATGGGCTAATGCTTGACCTGGTGTTCAGTAAATATCAGCTCGTCCCTGGGTGGGCTTGAACCACCAACCTTTCGATTAACAGTCGAACGCGCTAACCAATTGCGCCACAGAGACCTATGTATAAAATCACATGTGTCTTGAAAAAAAAGTAATACACCCAAAAAAAACCTGTGCGTTAAATCACCTCGACATTGATGACTTCAAATATTGATAGAAAGTAGCCGTATTTCATTCCCCACTGATAAATAACATATGATTTAAATTCTTGGGCCCCCTCCCATCAGTCCCTCCTGAATCATCTCCTTTCAACCTTTAACCTTATCTCTGAGCGTATGAATTCTCCTGGGTTCTGGAAAAGGGGAAAAGGGGGGAGCCCCCCTTAAGAACAAGCTTTCCTCTGCCTGTGGCCCCCTTAAATGTTGATTGGTAAAAAAAGACAGCAAAATATGGCTTTTAAGAAAAAAACTATTTCCATGTTATGATCGTAAGACAAGGTGAAATGGATCATATCTAAGCTCCAATATACTTTCAATTCCGAGAAAGCACTTGAGCCAGCTAGCTCTTCTTCCAGACACTCCGTACTCAAGTCAACGGAAGTAAATGGTTGGACAGGAAATGACAGAGCAGTTCTATCAAATCTACTCTTGGAAACACAGTTGATTTTTTCCACTTAACAAAGGTTGATGGTATGCGCTGATGCTTGACCTGGTGTTCAGTAAAAAACTGCTCGTCCCTGGGTGGGCTTGAACCACCAACCTTTCGATTAACAGTCGAACGCGCTAACCAATTGCGCCACAGAGACCTATGTTTAAAAACACATGTGTCTTGAAAAAAAAGTAATACACCCAAAAAAAACCTGTGCGTTAAATCACCTCGACATTGATGACTTCAAATGTTGATAGAAAGTAGCCGTATTTCATTCCCCACTGATAAATAACATATGATTTAAATTCTTGGGCCCCCTCCCATCAGTCCCTCCTGAATCAACTCCTTTCAACCCTTAACCTTATCTCTGAGCGTATGAATTCTCCTGGGTTCTGGAAAAGGGGAAAAGGGGGGAGCCCCCCTTAAGAACAAGCTTTCCTCTGCCTGTGGCCCCCTTAAATGTTAATTGGTAAAAAAAGATAGCAAAATATGGCTTTTAAGAAAAAAACTATTTCCATGTTATGATCGTAAGACAAGGTGAAATGGATCATATCTAAGCTCCAATATACTTTCAATTCCGAGAAAGCACTTGAGCCAGCTAGCTCTTCTTCCAGACACTCCGTACTCAAGTCAACGGATGTAATTGGTTGGACGGGGAATGACAGAGCAGTTCTATAATATCTACTCTTGGAAACAAAGTTGATTTTTTTCACTTAACAAAGGTTTATGGTATGGGCTGATGCTTGACCTGGTGTTCAGTAAATTTCAGCTCGTCCCTGGGTGGGCTTGAACCACCAACCTTTCGATTAACAGTCGAACGCGCTAACCAATTGCGCCACAGAGACCTATGTATAAAATCACATGTGTCTTGAAAAAAAAGTAATACACCCAAAAAAAACCTGTGCGTTAAATCACCTCGACATTGATGACTTCAAATATTGATAGAAAGTAGCCGTATTTCATTCCCCACTGATAAATAACATATGATTTAAATTCTTGGGCCCCCTCCCATCAGTCCCTCCTGAATCATCTCCTTTCAACCTTTAACCTTATCTCTGAGCGTATGAATTCTCCTGGGTTCTGGAAAAGGGGAAAAGGGGGGAGCCCCCCTTAAGAACAAGCTTTCCTCTGCCTGAAATGTTAATTGGTAAAAAAAGATAGCAAAATATGGCTTTTAAGAAAAAAACTATTTCCATGTTATGATCGTAAGACAAGGTGAAATGGATCATATCTAAGCTCCAATATACTTTCAATTCCGAGAAAGCACTTGAGCCAGCTAGCTCTTCTTCCAGACACTCCGTACTCAAGTCAACGGATGTAATTGGTTGGACGGGGAATGACAGAGCAGTTCAATAAAATCTACTCTTGGAAACACAGTTGATTTTTTTCACTTAACAAAGGTTTATGGTATGGGCTGATGCTTGACCTGGTGTTCAGTAAATATCAGCTCGTCCCTGAGTGGGCTTGAACCACCAACCTTTCGATTAACAGTCGAACGCGCTAACCAATTGCGCCACAGAGACCTATGTATAAAATCACATGTGTCTTGAAAAAAAAGTAATACACCCAAAAAAAACCTGTGCGTTAAATCACCTCGACATTGATGACTTCAAATGTTGATAGAAAGTAGCCGTATTTCATTCCCCACTGATAAATAACATATGATTTAAATTCTTGGGCCCCCTCCCATCAGTCCCTCCTGAATCAACTCCTTTCAACCCTTAACCTTATCTCTGAGCGTATGAATTCTCCTGGGTTCTGGAAAAGGGGAAAAGGGGGGAGCCCCCCTTAAGAACAAGCTTTCCTCTGCCTGTGGCCCCCTTAAATGTTAATTGGTAAAAAAAGATAGCAAAATATGGCTTTTAAGAAAAAAACTATTTCCATGTTATGATCGTAAGACAAGGTGAAATGGATCATATCTAAGCTCCAATATACTTTCAATTCCGAGAAAGCACTTGAGCCAGCTAGCTCTTCTTCCAGACACTCCGTACTCAAGTCAACGGATGTAATTGGTTGGACGGGGAATGACAGAGCAGTTCTATAAAATCTACTCTTGGAAACACAGTTGATTTTTTTCACTTAACAAAGGTTTATGGTATGGGCTGATGCTTGACCTGGTGTTCAGTAAATATCAGCTCGTCCCTGGGTGGGCTTGAACCACCAACCTTTCGATTAACAGTCGAACGCGCTAACCAATTGCGCCACAGAGACCTATGTATAAAATCACATGTGTCTTGAAAAAAAAGTAATACACCCAAAAAAAACCTGTGCGTTAAATCACCTCGACATTGATGACTTCAAATGTTGATAGAAAGTAGCCGTATTTCATTCCCCACTGATAAATAACATATGATTTAAATTCTTGGGCCCCCTCCCATCAGTCCCTCCTGAATCAACTCCTTTCAACCCTTAACCTTATCTCTGAGCGTATGAATTCTCCTGGGTTCTGGAAAAGGGGGGAGCCCCCCTTAAGAACAAGCTTTCCTCTGCCTGTGGCCCCCTTAAATGTTAATTGGTAAAAAAAGATAGCAAAATATGGCTTTTAAGAAAAAAACTATTTCCATGTTATGATCGTAAGACAAGGTGAAATGGATCATATCTAAGCTCCAATATACTTTCAATTCCGAGAAAGCACTTGAGCCAGCTAGCTCTTCTTCCAGGCACTCCGTACTCAAGTCAACGGAAGTAAATGGTTGGACAGGAAATGACAGAGCAGTTCTATCAAATCTACTCTTGGAAACAGAGTTGATTTTTTTCACTTAACAAAGGTTGATGGTATGCGCTGATGCTTGACCTGGTGTTCAGTAAATATCAGCTCGTCCCTGGGTGGGCTTGAACCACCAACCTTTCGATTAACAGTCGAACGCGCTAACCAATTGCGCCACAGAGACCTATGTATAAAATCACATGTGTCTTGAAAAAAAAGTAATACACCCAAAAAAAACCTGTGCGTTAAATCACCTCGACATTGATGACTTCAAATATTGATAGAAAGTAGCCGTATTTCATTCCCCACTGATAAATAACATATGATTTAAATTCTTGGGCCCCCTCCCATCAGTCCCTCCTGAATCAACTCCTTTCAACCCTTAACCTTATCTCTGAGCGTATGAATTCTCCTGGGTTCTGGAAAAGGGGAAAAGGGGGGAGCCCCACAAGCTTTCCTCTGCCTGTGGCCCCCTTAAATGTTAATTGGTAAAAAAAAGATAGCAAAATATGGCTTTTAAGAAAAAAACTATTTCCATGTTATGATCGTAAGACAAGGTGAAATGGATCATATCTAAGCTCCAATATACTTTCAATTCCGAGAAAGCACTTGAGCCAGCTAGCTCTTCTTCCAGACACTCCGTACTCAAGTCAACGGATGTAATTGGTTGGACGGGGAATGACAGAGCAGTTCTATAAAATCTACTCTTGGAAACACAGTTGATTTTTTTCACTTAACAAAGGTTTATGGTATGGGCTAATGCTTGACCTGGTGTTCAGTAAATATCAGCTCGTCCCTGGGTGGGCTTGAACCACCAACCTTTCGATTAACAGTCGAACGCGCTAACCAATTGCGCCACAGAGACCTATGTATAAAATCACATGTGTCTTGAAAAAAAAGTAATACACCCAAAAAAAACCTGTGCGTTAAATCACCTCGACATTGATGACTTCAAATGTTGATAGAAAGTAGCCGTATTTCATTCCCCACTGATAAATAACATATGATTTAAATTCTTGGGCCCCCTCCCATCAGTCCCTCCTGAATCAACTCCTTTCAACCCTTAACCTTATCTCTGAGCGTATGAATTCTCCTGGGTTCTGGAAAAGGGGAAAAGGGGGGAGCCCCCCTTAAGAACAAGCTTTCCTCTGCCTGTGGCCCCCTTAAATGTTAATTGGTAAAAAAAGATAGCAAAATATGGCTTTTAAGAAAAAAACTATTTCCATGTTATGATCGTAAGACAAGGTGAAATGGATCATATCTAAGCTCCAATATACTTTCAATTCCGAGAAAGCACTTGAGCCAGCTAGCTCTTCTTCCAGACACTCCGTACTCAAGTCAACGGATGTAATTGGTTGGACGGGGAATGACAGAGCAGTTCTATCAAATCTACTCTTGGAAACACAGTTGATTTTTTTCACTTAACAAAGGTTTATGGTATGGGCTGATGCTTGACCTGGTGTTCAGTAAATATCAGCTCGTCCCTGGGTGGGCTTGAACCACCAACCTTTCGATTAACAGTCGAACGCGCTAACCAATTGCGCCACAGAGACCTATGTAAAAAAACACATGTGTCTTGAAAAAAAAGTAATACACCCAAAAAAAACCTGTGCGTTAAATCACCTCGACATTGATGACTTCAAATGTTGATAGAAAGTAGCCGTATTTCATTCCCCACTGATAGATATCATATGATTTAAATTCTTGGGCCCCCTCCCATCAGTCCCACCTGAATCAACTCCTTTCAACCCTTAACCTTATCTCTGAGCGTATGAATTCTCCTGGGTTCTGGAAAAGGGGAAAAGGGGGGAGCCCCCCTTAAGAACAAGCTTTCCTCTGCCTGTGGCCCCCTTAAATGTTAATTGGTAAAAAAAGATAGCAAAATATGGCTTTTAAGAAAAAAACTATTTCCATGTTATGATCGTAAGACAAGGTGAAATGGATCATATCTAAGCTCCAATATACTTTCAATTCCGAGAAAGCACTTGAGCCAGCTAGCTCTTCTTCCAGACACTCCGTACTCAAGTCAACGGATGTAATTGGTTGGACGGGGAATGACAGAGCAGTTCTATCAAATCTACTCTTGGAAACACAGTTGATTTTTTTCACTTAACAAAGGTTTATGGTATGGGCTGATGCTTGACCTGGTGTTCAGTAAATATCAGCTCGTCCCTGGGTGGGCTTGAACCACCAACCTTTCGATTAACAGTCGAACGCGCTAACCAATTGCGCCACAGAGACCTATGTAAAAAAACACATGTGTCTTGAAAAAAAAGTAATACACCCAAAAAAAACCTGTGCGTTAAATCACCTCGACATTGATGACTTCAAATGTTGATAGAAAGTAGCCGTATTTCATTCCCCACTGATAGATATCATATGATTTAAATTCTTGGGCCCCCTCCCATCAGTCCCACCTGAATCAACTCCTTTCAACCCTTAACCTTATCTCTGAGCGTATGAATTCTCCTGGGTTCTGGAAAAGGGGAAAAGGGGGGAGCCCCCCTTAAGAACAAGCTTTCCTCTGCCTGTGGCCCCCTTAAATGTTAATTGGTAAAAAAAGATAGCAAAATATGGCTTTTAAGAAAAAAACTATTTCCATGTTATGATCGTAAGACAAGGTGAAATGGATCATATCTAAGCTCCAATATACTTTCAATTCCGAGAAAGCACTTGAGCCAGCTAGCTCTTCTTCCAGACACTCCGTACTCAAGTCAACGGATGTAATTGGTTGGACGGGGAATGACAGAGCAGTTCTATAAAATCTACTCTTGGAAACACAGTTGATTTTTTTCACTTAACAAAGGTTTATGGTATGGGCTGATGCTTGACCTGGTGTTCAGTAAAGATCAGCTCGTCCCTGGGTGGGCTTGAACCACCAACCTATCTGTTAACAGTCGAACGCGCTAACCAATTGCACCACAGAGACCTATGTAAAAAAAACACATGTGTCTTGAAAAAAAAGTAATACACCCAAAAAAAACCTGTGCGTTAAATCACCTCGACATTGATGACTTCAAATGTTGATAGAAAGTAGCCGTATTTCATTCCCCACTGATAAATAACATATGATTTAAATTCTTGGGCCCCCTCCCATCAGTCCCTCCTGAATCAACTCCTTTCAACCCTTAACCTTATCTCTGAGCGTATGAATTCTCCTGGGTTCTGGAAAAGGGGAAAAGGGGGGAGCCCCCCTTAAGAACAAGCTTTCCTCTGCCTGTGGCCCCCTTAAATGTTAATTGGTAAAAAAAGATAGCAAAATATGGCTTTTAAGAAAAAAACTATTTCCATGTTATGATCGTAAGACAAGGTGAAATGGATCATATCTAAGCTCCAATATACTTTCAATTCCGAGAAAGCACTTGAGCCAGCTAGCTCTTCTTCCAGACACTCCGTACTCAAGTCAACGGATGTAATTGGTTGGACGGGGAATGACAGAGCAGTTCTATCAAATCTACTCTTGGAAACACAGTTGATTTTTTTCACTTAACAAAGGTTTATGGTATGGGCTGATGCTTGACCTGGTGTTCAGTAAATATCAGCTCGTCCCTGGGTGGGCTTGAACCACCAACCTTTCGATTAACAGTCGAACGCGCTAACCAATTGCGCCACAGAGACCTATGTAAAAAAACACATGTGTCTTGAAAAAAAAGTAATACACCCAAAAAAAACCTGTGCGTTAAATCACCTCGACATTGATGACTTCAAATGTTGATAGAAAGTAGCCGTATTTCATTCCCCACTGATAGATATCATATGATTTAAATTCTTGGGCCCCCTCCCATCAGTCCCACCTGAATCAACTCCTTTCAACCCTTAACCTTATCTCTGAGCGTATGAATTCTCCTGGGTTCTGGAAAAGGGGAAAAGGGGGGAGCCCCCCTTAAGAACAAGCTTTCCTCTGCCTGTGGCCCCCTTAAATGTTAATTGGTAAAAAAAGATAGCAAAATATGGCTTTTAAGAAAAAAACTATTTCCATGTTATGATCGTAAGACAAGGTGAAATGGATCATATCTAAGCTCCAATATACTTTCAATTCCGAGAAAGCACTTGAGCCAGCTAGCTCTTCTTCCAGACACTCCGTACTCAAGTCAACGGATGTAATTGGTTGGACGGGGAATGACAGAGCAGTTCTATCAAATCTACTCTTGGAAACACAGTTGATTTTTTTCACTTAACAAAGGTTTATGGTATGGGCTGATGCTTGACCTGGTGTTCAGTAAATATCAGCTCGTCCCTGGGTGGGCTTGAACCACCAACCTTTCGATTAACAGTCGAACGCGCTAACCAATTGCGCCACAGAGACCTATGTAAAAAAACACATGTGTCTTGAAAAAAAAGTAATACACCCAAAAAAAACCTGTGCGTTAAATCACCTCGACATTGATGACTTCAAATGTTGATAGAAAGTAGCCGTATTTCATTCCCCACTGATAGATATCATATGATTTAAATTCTTGGGCCCCCTCCCATCAGTCCCACCTGAATCAACTCCTTTCAACCCTTAACCTTATCTCTGAGCGTATGAATTCTCCTGGGTTCTGGAAAAGGGGAAAAGGGGGGAGCCCCCCTTAAGAACAAGCTTTCCTCTGCCTGTGGCCCCCTTAAATGTTAATTGGTAAAAAAAGATAGCAAAATATGGCTTTTAAGAAAAAAACTATTTCCATGTTATGATCGTAAGACAAGGTGAAATGGATCATATCTAAGCTCCAATATACTTTCAATTCCGAGAAAGCACTTGAGCCAGCTAGCTCTTCTTCCAGACACTCCGTACTCAAGTCAACGGATGTAATTGGTTGGACGGGGAATGACAGAGCAGTTCTATAAAATCTACTCTTGGAAACACAGTTGATTTTTTTCACTTAACAAAGGTTTATGGTATGGGCTGATGCTTGACCTGGTGTTCAGTAAATATCAGCTCGTCCCTGGGTGGGCTTGAACCACCAACCTTTCGATTAACAGTCGAACGCGCTAACCAATTGCGCCACAGAGACCTATGTAAAAAAACACATGTGTCTTGAAAAAAAAGTAATACACCCAAAAAAAACCTGTGCGTTAAATCACCTCGACATTGATGACTTCAAATGTTGATAGAAAGTAGCCGTATTTCATTCCCCACTGATAAATAACATATGATTTAAATTCTTGGGCCCCCTCCCATCAGTCCCTCCTGAATCAACTCCTTTCAACCCTTAACCTTATCTCTGAGCGTATGAATTCTCCTGGGTTCTGGAAAAGGGGAAAAGGGGGGAGCCCCCCTTAAGAACAAGCTTTCCTCTGCCTGTGGCCCCCTTAAATGTTAATTGGTAAAAAAAGATAGCAAAATATGGCTTTTAAGAAAAAAACTATTTCCATGTTATGATCGTAAGACAAGGTGAAATGGATCATATCTAAGCTCCAATATACTTTCAATTCCGAGAAAGCACTTGAGCCAGCTAGCTCTTCTTCCAGACACTCCGTACTCAAGTCAACGGATGTAATTGGTTGGACGGGGAATGACAGAGCAGTTCTATAAAATCTACTCTTGGAAACACAGTTGATTTTTTTCACTTAACAAAGGTTTATGGTATGGGCTGATGCTTGACCTGGTGTTCAGTAAATATCAGCTCGTCCCTGGGTGGGCATGAACCATCAACCTTTCGATTAACAGTCGAACGCGCTAACCAATTGCGCCACAGAGACCTATGTATAAAATCACATGTGTCTTGAAAAAAAAGTAATACACCCAAAAAAAACCTGTGCGTTAAATCACCTCGACATTGATGACTTCAAATATTGATAGAAAGTAGCCGTATTTCATTCCCCACTGATAAATAACATATGATTTAAATTCTTGGGCCCCCTCCCATCAGTCCCTCCTGAATCAACTCCTTTCAACCCTTAACCTTATCTCTGAGCGTATGAATTCTCCTGGGTTCTGGAAAAGGGGAAAAGGGGGGAGCCCCACAAGCTTTCCTCTGCCTGTGGCCCCCTTAAATGTTAATTGGTAAAAAAAGATAGCAAAATATGGCTTTTAAGAAAAAAACTATTTCCATGTTATGATCGTAAGACAAGGTGAAATGGATCATATCTAAGCTCCAATATACTTTCAATTCCGAGAAAGCACTTGAGCCAGCTAGCTCTTCTTCCAGACACTCCGTACTCAAGTCAACGGATGTAATTGGTTGGACGGGGAATGACAGAGCAGTTCTATAAAATCTACTCTTGGAAACACAGTTGATTTTTTTCACTTAACAAAGGTTTATGGTATGGGCTGATGCTTGACCTGGTGTTCAGTAAATATCAGCTCGTCCCTGGGTGGGCTTGAACCACCAACCTTTCGATTAACAGTCGAACGCGCTAACCAATTGCGCCACAGAGACCTATGTAAAAAAACACATGTGTCTTGAAAAAAAAGTAATACACCCAAAAAAAACCTGTGCGTTAAATCACCTCGACATTGATGACTTCAAATGTTGATAGAAAGTAGCCGTATTTCATTCCCCACTGATAAATAACATATGATTTAAATTCTTGGGCCCCCTCCCATCAGTCCCTCCTGAATCAACTCCTTTCAACCCTTAACCTTATCTCTGAGCGTATGAATTCTCCTGGGTTCTGGAAAAGGGGAAAAGGGGGGAGCCCCACAAGCTTTCCTCTGCCTGTGGCCCCCTTAAATGTTAATTGGTAAAAAAAGATAGCAAAATATGGCTTTTAAGAAAAAAACTATTTCCATGTTATGATCGTAAGACAAGGTGAAATGGATCATATCTAAGCTCCAATATACTTTCAATTCCGAGAAAGCACTTGAGCCAGCTAGCTCTTCTTCCAGACACTCCGTACTCAAGTCAACGGATGTAATTGGTTGGACGGGGAATGACAGAGCAGTTCTATAAAATCTACTCTTGGAAACACAGTTGATTTTTTTCACTTAACAAAGGTTTATGGTATGGGCTGATGCTTGACCTGGTGTTCAGTAAATATCAGCTCGTCCCTGGGTGGGCTTGAACCACCAACCTTTCGATTAACAGTCGAACGCGCTAACCAATTGCGCCACAGAGACCTATGTAAAAAAACACATGTGTCTTGAAAAAAAAGTAATACACCCAAAAAAAACCTGTGCGTTAAATCACCTCGACATTGATGACTTCAAATGTTGATAGAAAGTAGCCGTATTTCATTCCCCACTGATAAATAACATATGATTTAAATTCTTGGGCCCCCTCCCATCAGTCCCTCCTGAATCAACTCCTTTCAACCCTTAACCTTATCTCTGAGCGTATGAATTCTCCTGGGTTCTGGAAAAGGGGAAAAGGGGGGAGCCCCCCTTAAGAACAAGCTTTCCTCTGCCTGTGGCCCCCTTAAATGTTAATTGGTAAAAAAAGATAGCAAAATATGGCTTTTAAGAAAAAAACTATTTCCATGTTATGATCGTAAGACAAGGTGAAATGGATCATATCTCAGCTCCAATATACTTTCAATTCCGAGAAAGCACTTGAGCCAGCTAGCTCTTCTTCCAGACACTCCGTACTCAAGTCAACGGATGTAATTGGTTGGACGGGGAATGACAGAGCAGTTCTATAAAATCTACTCTTGGAAACACAGTTGATTTTTTTCACTTAACAAAGGTTTATGGTATGGGCTGATGCTTGACCTGGTGTTCAGTAAATATCAGCTCGTCCCTGGGTGGGCTTGAACCACCAACCTTTCGATTAACAGTCGAACGCGCTAACCAATTGCGCCACAGAGACCTATGTATAAAATCACATGTGTCTTGAAAAAAAAGTAATACACCCAAAAAAAACCTGTGCGTTAAATCACCTCGACATTGATGACTTCAAATATTGATAGAAAGTAGCCGTATTTCATTCCCCACTGATAAATAACATATGATTTAAATTCTTGGGCCCCCTCCCATCAGTCCCTCCTGAATCAACTCCTTTCAACCCTTAACCTTATCTCTGAGCGTATGAATTCTCCTGGGTTCTGGAAAAGGGGAAAAGGGGGGAGCCCCACAAGCTTTCCTCTGCCTGTGGCCCCCTTAAATGTTAATTGGTAAAAAAAGATAGCAAAATATGGCTTTTAAGAAAAAAACTATTTCCATGTTATGATCGTAAGACAAGGTGAAATGGATCATATCTAAGCTCCAATATACTTTCAATTCCGAGAAAGCACTTGAGCCAGCTAGCTCTTCTTCCAGACACTCCGTACTCAAGTCAACGGATGTAATTGGTTGGACGGGGAATGACAGAGCAGTTCTATAAAATCTACTCTTGGAAACACAGTTGATTTTTTTCACTTAACAAAGGTTTATGGTATGGGCTGATGCTTGACCTGGTGTTCAGTAAATATCAGCTCGTCCCTGGGTGGGCTTGAACCACCAACCTTTCGATTAACAGTCGAACGCGCTAACCAATTGCGCCACAGAGACCCATGTAAAAAAACACATGTGTCTTGAAAAAAAAGTAATACACCCAAAAAAAACCTGTGCGTTAAATCACCTCGACATTGATGACTTCAAATGTTGATAGAAAGTAGCCGTATTTCATTCCCCACTGATAAATAACATATGATTTAAATTCTTGGGCCCCCTCCCATCAGTCCCTCCTGAATCAACTCCTTTCAACCCTTAACCTTATCTCTGAGCGTATGAATTCTCCTGGGTTCTGGAAAAGGGGAAAAGGGGGGAGCCCCCCTTAAGAACAAGCTTTCCTCTGCCTGTGGCCCCCTTAAATGTTAATTGGTAAAAAAAGATAGCAAAATATGGCTTTTAAGAAAAAAACTATTTCCATGTTATGATCGTAAGACAAGGTGAAATGGATCATATCTAAGCTCCAATATACTTTCAATTCCGAGAAAGCACTTGAGCCAGCTAGCTCTTCTTCCAGACACTCCGTACTCAAGTCAACGGATGTAATTGGTTGGACGGGGAATGACAGAGCAGTTCTATAAAATCTACTCTTGGAAACACAGTTGATTTTTTTCACTTAACAAAGGTTTATGGTATGGGCTGATGCTTGACCTGGTGTTCAGTAAATATCAGCTCGTCCCTGGGTGGGCTTGAACCACCAACCTTTCGATTAACAGTCGAACGCGCTAACCAATTGCGCCACAGAGACCTATGTATAAAATCACATGTGTCTTGAAAAAAAAGTAATACACCCAAAAAAAACCTGTGCGTTAAATCACCTCGACATTGATGACTTCAAATGTTGATAGAAAGTAGCCGTATTTCATTCCCCACTGATAAATAACATATGATTTAAATTCTTGGGCCCCCTCCCATCAGTCCCTCCTGAATCAACTCCTTTCAACCCTTAACCTTATCTCTGAGCGTATGAATTCTCCTGGGTTCTGGAAAAGGGGAAAAGGGGGGAGCCCCCCTTAAGAACAAGCTTTCCTCTGCCTGTGGCCCCCTTAAATGTTAATTGGTAAAAAAAGATAGCAAAATATGGCTTTTAAGAAAAAAACTATTTCCATGTTATGATCGTAAGACAAGGTGAAATGGATCATATCTAAGCTCCAATATACTTTCAATTCCGAGAAAGCACTTGAGCCAGCTAGCTCTTCTTCCAGACACTCCGTACTCAAGTCAACGGATGTAATTGGTTGGACGGGGAATGACAGAGCAGTTCTATAAAATCTACTCTTGGAAACACAGTTGATTTTTTTCACTTAACAAAGGTTTATGGTATGGGCTGATGCTTGACCTGGTGTTCAGTAAATATCAGCTCGTCCCTGGGTGGGCTTGAACCACCAACCTTTCGATTAACAGTCGAACGCGCTAACCAATTGCGCCACAGAGACCTATGTAAAAAAACACATGTGTCTTGAAAAAAAAGTAATACACCCAAAAAAAACCTGTGCGTTAAATCACCTCGACATTGATGACTTCAAATGTTGATAGAAAGTAGCCGTATTTCATTTCCCACTGATAAATAACATATGATTTAAATTCTTGGGCCCCCTCCCATCAGTCCCTCCTGAATCAACTCCTTTCAACCCTTAACCTTATCTCTGAGCGTATGAATTCTCCTGGGTTCTGGAAAAGGGGAAAAGGGGGGAGCCCCCCTTAAGAACAAGCTTTCCTCTGCCTGTGGCCCCCTTAAATGTTAATTGGTAAAAAAAGATAGCAAAATATGGCTTTTAAGAAAAAAACTATTTCCATGTTATGATCGTAAGACAAGGTGAAATGGATCATATCTAAGCTCCAATATACTTTCAATTCCGAGAAAGCACTTGAGCCAGCTAGCTCTTCTTCCAGACACTCCGTACTCAAGTCAACGGATGTAATTGGTTGGACGGGGAATGACAGAGCAGTTCTATAAAATCTACTCTTGGAAACACAGTTGATTTTTTTCACTTAACAAAGGTTTATGGTATGGGCTGATGCTTGACCTGGTGTTCAGTAAATATCAGCTCGTCCCTGGGTGGGCTTGAACCACCAACCTTTCGATTAACAGTCGAACGCGCTAACCAATTGCGCCACAGAGACCTATGTATAAAATCACATGTGTCTTGAAAAAAAAGTAATACACCCAAAAAAAACCTGTGCGTTAAATCACCTCGACATTGATGACTTCAAATGTTGATAGAAAGTAGCCGTATTTCATTCCCCACTGATAAATAACATATGATTTAAATTCTTGGGCCCCCTCCCATCAGTCCCTCCTGAATCAACTCCTTTCAACCCTTAACCTTATCTCTGAGCGTATGAATTCTCCTGGGTTCTGGAAAAGGGGAAAAGGGGGGAGCCCCCCTTAAGAACAAGCTTTCCTCTGCCTGTGGCCCCCTTAAATGTTAATTGGTAAAAAAAGATAGCAAAATATGGCTTTTAAGAAAAAAACTATTTCCATGTTATGATCGTAAGACAAGGTGAAATGGATCATATCTAAGCTCCAATATACTTTCAATTCCGAGAAAGCACTTGAGCCAGCTAGCTCTTCTTCCAGACACTCCGTACTCAAGTCAACGGATGTAATTGGTTGGACGGGGAATGACAGAGCAGTTCTATAAAATCTACTCTTGGAAACACAGTTGATTTTTTTCACTTAACAAAGGTTTATGGTATGGGCTGATGCTTGACCTGGTGTTCAGTAAATATCAGCTCGTCCCTGGGTGGGCTTGAACCACCAACCTTTCGATTAACAGTCGAACGCGCTAACCAATTGCGCCACAGAGACCTATGTATAAAATCACATGTGTCTTGAAAAAAAAGTAATACACCCAAAAAAAACCTGTGCGTTAAATCACCTCGACATTGATGACTTCAAATGTTGATAGAAAGTAGCCGTATTTCATTCCCCACTGATAAATAACATATGATTTAAATTCTTGGGCCCCCTCCCATCAGTCCCTCCTGAATCAACTCCTTTCAACCCTTAACCTTATCTCTGAGCGTATGAATTCTCCTGGGTTCTGGAAAAGGGGAAAAGGGGGGAGCCCCCCTTAAGAACAAGCTTTCCTCTGCCTGTGGCCCCCTTAAATGTTAATTGGTAAAAAAAGATAGCAAAATATGGCTTTTAAGAAAAAAACTATTTCCATGTTATGATCGTAAGACAAGGTGAAATGGATCATATCTAAGCTCCAATATACTTTCAATTCCGAGAAAGCACTTGAGCCAGCTAGCTCTTCTTCCAGACACTCCGTACTCAAGTCAACGGATGTAATTGGTTGGACGGGGAATGACAGAGCAGTTCTATAAAATCTACTCTAGGAAACACAGTTGATTTTTTTCACTTAACAAAGGTTTATGGTATGGGCTGATGCTTGACCTGGTGTTCAGTAAATATCAGCTCGTCCCTGGGTGGGCTTGAACCACCAACCTTTCGATTAACAGTCGAACGCGCTAACCAATTGCGCCACAGAGACCTATGTAAAAAAACACATGTGTCTTGAAAAAAAAGTAATACACCCAAAAAAAACCTGTGCGTTAAATCACCTCGACATTGATGACTTCAAATGTTGATAGAAAGTAGCCGTATTTCATTCCCCACTGATAAATAACATATGATTTAAATTCTTGGGCCCCCTCCCATCAGTCCCTCCTGAATCAACTCCTTTCAACCCTTAACCTTATCTCTGAGCGTATGAATTCTCCTGGGTTCTGGAAAAGGGGAAAAGGGGGGAGCCCCCCTTAAGAACAAGCTTTCCTCTGCCTGTGGCCCCCTTAAATGTTAATTGGTAAAAAAAGATAGCAAAATATGGCTTTTAAGAAAAAAACTATTTCCATGTTATGATCGTAAGACAAGGTGAAATGGATCATATCTAAGCTCCAATATACTTTCAATTCCGAGAAAGCACTTGAGCCAGCTAGCTCTTCTTCCAGACACTCCGTACTCAAGTCAACGGATGTAATTGGTTGGACGGGGAATGACAGAGCAGTTCTATAAAATCTACTCTTGGAAACACAGTTGATTTTTTTCACTTAACAAAGGTTTATGGTATGGGCTGATGCTTGACCTGGTGTTCAGTAAATATCAGCTCGTCCCTGGGTGGGCTTGAACCACCAACCTTTCGATTAACAGTCGAACGCCCTAACCAATTGCGCCACAGAGACCCATGTAAAAAAACACATGTGTCTTGAAAAAAAAGTAATACACCCAAAAAAAACCTGTGCGTTAAATCACCTCGACATTGATGACTTCAAATGTTGATAGAAAGTAGCCGTATTTCATTCCCCACTGATAAATAACATATGATTTAAATTCTTGGGCCCCCTCCCATCAGTCCCTCCTGAATCAACTCCTTTCAACCCTTAACCTTATCTCTGAGCGTATGAATTCTCCTGGGTTCTGGAAAAGGGGAAAAGGGGGGAGCCCCACAAGCTTTCCTCTGCCTGTGGCCCCCTTAAATGTTAATTGGTAAAAAAAGATAGCAAAATATGGCTTTTAAGAAAAAAACTATTTCCATGTTATGATCGTAAGACAAGGTGAAATGGATCATATCTAAGCTCCAATATACTTTCAATTCCGAGAAAGCACTTGAGCCAGCTAGCTCTTCTTCCAGACACTCCGTACTCAAGTCAACGGATGTAATTGGTTGGACGGGGAATGACAGAGCAGTTCTATAAAATCTACTCTTGGAAACACAGTTGATTTTTTTCACTTAACAAAGGTTTATGGTATGGGCTGATGCTTGACCTGGTGTTCAGTAAATATCAGCTCGTCCCTGGGTGGGCTTGAACCACCAACCTTTCGATTAACAGTCGAACGCGCTAACCAATTGCGCCACAGAGACCTATGTAAAAAAACACATGTGTCTTGAAAAAAAAGTAATACACCCAAAAAAAACCTGTGCGTTAAATCACCTCGACATTGATGACTTCAAATGTTGATAGAAAGTAGCCGTATTTCATTCCCCACTGATAAATAACATATGATTTAAATTCTTGGGCCCCCTCCCATCAGTCCCTCCTGAATCAACTCCTTTCAACCCTTAACCTTATCTCTGAGCGTATGAATTCTCCTGGGTTCTGGAAAAGGGGAAAAGGGGGGAGCCCCACAAGCTTTCCTCTGCCTGTGGCCCCCTTAAATGTTAATTGGTAAAAAAAGATAGCAAAATATGGCTTTTAAGAAAAAAACTATTTCCATGTTATGATCGTAAGACAAGGTGAAATGGATCATATCTAAGCTCCAATATACTTTCAATTCCGAGAAAGCACTTGAGCCAGCTAGCTCTTCTTCCAGACACTCCGTACTCAAGTCAACGGATGTAATTGGTTGGACGGGGAATGACAGAGCAGTTCTATAAAATCTACTCTTGGAAACACAGTTGATTTTTTTCACTTAACAAAGGTTTATGGTATGGGCTGATGCTTGACCTGGTGTTCAGTAAATATCAGCTCGTCCCTGGGTGGGCTTGAACCACCAACCTTTCGATTAACAGTCGAACGCGCTAACCAATTGCGCCACAGAGACCTATGTAAAAAAACACATGTGTCTTGAAAAAAAAGTAATACACCCAAAAAAAACCTGTGCGTTAAATCACCTCGACATTGATGACTTCAAATGTTGATAGAAAGTAGCCGTATTTCATTCCCCACTGATAAATAACATATGATTTAAATTCTTGGGCCCCCTCCCATCAGTCCCTCCTGAATCAACTCCTTTCAACCCTTAACCTTATCTCTGAGCGTATGAATTCTCCTGGGTTCTGGAAAAGGGGAAAAGGGGGGAGCCCCCCTTAAGAACAAGCTTTCCTCTGCCTGTGGCCCCCTTAAATGTTAATTGGTAAAAAAAGATAGCAAAATATGGCTTTTAAGAAAAAAACTATTTCCATGTTATGATCGTAAGACAAGGTGAAATGGATCATATCTCAGCTCCAATATACTTTCAATTCCGAGAAAGCACTTGAGCCAGCTAGCTCTTCTTCCAGACACTCCGTACTCAAGTCAACGGATGTAATTGGTTGGACGGGGAATGACAGAGCAGTTCTATAAAATCTACTCTTGGAAACACAGTTGATTTTTTTCACTTAACAAAGGTTTATGGTATGGGCTGATGCTTGACCTGGTGTTCAGTAAATATCAGCTCGTCCCTGGGTGGGCTTGAACCACCAACCTTTCGATTAACAGTCGAACGCGCTAACCAATTGCGCCACAGAGACCTATGTATAAAATCACATGTGTCTTGAAAAAAAAGTAATACACCCAAAAAAAACCTGTGCGTTAAATCACCTCGACATTGATGACTTCAAATATTGATAGAAAGTAGCCGTATTTCATTCCCCACTGATAAATAACATATGATTTAAATTCTTGGGCCCCCTCCCATCAGTCCCTCCTGAATCAACTCCTTTCAACCCTTAACCTTATCTCTGAGCGTATGAATTCTCCTGGGTTCTGGAAAAGGGGAAAAGGGGGGAGCCCCACAAGCTTTCCTCTGCCTGTGGCCCCCTTAAATGTTAATTGGTAAAAAAAGATAGCAAAATATGGCTTTTAAGAAAAAAACTATTTCCATGTTATGATCGTAAGACAAGGTGAAATGGATCATATCTAAGCTCCAATATACTTTCAATTCCGAGAAAGCACTTGAGCCAGCTAGCTCTTCTTCCAGACACTCCGTACTCAAGTCAACGGATGTAATTGGTTGGACGGGGAATGACAGAGCAGTTCTATAAAATCTACTCTTGGAAACACAGTTGATTTTTTTCACTTAACAAAGGTTTATGGTATGGGCTGATGCTTGACCTGGTGTTCAGTAAATATCAGCTCGTCCCTGGGTGGGCTTGAACCACCAACCTTTCGATTAACAGTCGAACGCGCTAACCAATTGCGCCACAGAGACCCATGTAAAAAAACACATGTGTCTTGAAAAAAAAGTAATACACCCAAAAAAAACCTGTGCGTTAAATCACCTCGACATTGATGACTTCAAATGTTGATAGAAAGTAGCCGTATTTCATTCCCCACTGATAAATAACATATGATTTAAATTCTTGGGCCCCCTCCCATCAGTCCCTCCTGAATCAACTCCTTTCAACCCTTAACCTTATCTCTGAGCGTATGAATTCTCCTGGGTTCTGGAAAAGGGGAAAAGGGGGGAGCCCCCCTTAAGAACAAGCTTTCCTCTGCCTGTGGCCCCCTTAAATGTTAATTGGTAAAAAAAGATAGCAAAATATGGCTTTTAAGAAAAAAACTATTTCCATGTTATGATCGTAAGACAAGGTGAAATGGATCATATCTAAGCTCCAATATACTTTCAATTCCGAGAAAGCACTTGAGCCAGCTAGCTCTTCTTCCAGACACTCCGTACTCAAGTCAACGGATGTAATTGGTTGGACGGGGAATGACAGAGCAGTTCTATAAAATCTACTCTTGGAAACACAGTTGATTTTTTTCACTTAACAAAGGTTTATGGTATGGGCTGATGCTTGACCTGGTGTTCAGTAAATATCAGCTCGTCCCTGGGTGGGCTTGAACCACCAACCTTTCGATTAACAGTCGAACGCGCTAACCAATTGCGCCACAGAGACCTATGTATAAAATCACATGTGTCTTGAAAAAAAAGTAATACACCCAAAAAAAACCTGTGCGTTAAATCACCTCGACATTGATGACTTCAAATGTTGATAGAAAGTAGCCGTATTTCATTCCCCACTGATAAATAACATATGATTTAAATTCTTGGGCCCCCTCCCATCAGTCCCTCCTGAATCAACTCCTTTCAACCCTTAACCTTATCTCTGAGCGTATGAATTCTCCTGGGTTCTGGAAAAGGGGAAAAGGGGGGAGCCCCCCTTAAGAACAAGCTTTCCTCTGCCTGTGGCCCCCTTAAATGTTAATTGGTAAAAAAAGATAGCAAAATATGGCTTTTAAGAAAAAAACTATTTCCATGTTATGATCGTAAGACAAGGTGAAATGGATCATATCTAAGCTCCAATATACTTTCAATTCCGAGAAAGCACTTGAGCCAGCTAGCTCTTCTTCCAGACACTCCGTACTCAAGTCAACGGATGTAATTGGTTGGACGGGGAATGACAGAGCAGTTCTATAAAATCTACTCTTGGAAACACAGTTGATTTTTTTCACTTAACAAAGGTTTATGGTATGGGCTGATGCTTGACCTGGTGTTCAGTAAATATCAGCTCGTCCCTGGGTGGGCTTGAACCACCAACCTTTCGATTAACAGTCGAACGCGCTAACCAATTGCGCCACAGAGACCTATGTAAAAAAACACATGTGTCTTGAAAAAAAAGTAATACACCCAAAAAAAACCTGTGCGTTAAATCACCTCGACATTGATGACTTCAAATGTTGATAGAAAGTAGCCGTATTTCATTTCCCACTGATAAATAACATATGATTTAAATTCTTGGGCCCCCTCCCATCAGTCCCTCCTGAATCAACTCCTTTCAACCCTTAACCTTATCTCTGAGCGTATGAATTCTCCTGGGTTCTGGAAAAGGGGAAAAGGGGGGAGCCCCCCTTAAGAACAAGCTTTCCTCTGCCTGTGGCCCCCTTAAATGTTAATTGGTAAAAAAAGATAGCAAAATATGGCTTTTAAGAAAAAAACTATTTCCATGTTATGATCGTAAGACAAGGTGAAATGGATCATATCTAAGCTCCAATATACTTTCAATTCCGAGAAAGCACTTGAGCCAGCTAGCTCTTCTTCCAGACACTCCGTACTCAAGTCAACGGATGTAATTGGTTGGACGGGGAATGACAGAGCAGTTCTATAAAATCTACTCTTGGAAACACAGTTGATTTTTTTCACTTAACAAAGGTTTATGGTATGGGCTGATGCTTGACCTGGTGTTCAGTAAATATCAGCTCGTCCCTGGGTGGGCTTGAACCACCAACCTTTCGATTAACAGTCGAACGCGCTAACCAATTGCGCCACAGAGACCTATGTATAAAATCACATGTGTCTTGAAAAAAAAGTAATACACCCAAAAAAAACCTGTGCGTTAAATCACCTCGACATTGATGACTTCAAATGTTGATAGAAAGTAGCCGTATTTCATTCCCCACTGATAAATAACATATGATTTAAATTCTTGGGCCCCCTCCCATCAGTCCCTCCTGAATCAACTCCTTTCAACCCTTAACCTTATCTCTGAGCGTATGAATTCTCCTGGGTTCTGGAAAAGGGGAAAAGGGGGGAGCCCCCCTTAAGAACAAGCTTTCCTCTGCCTGTGGCCCCCTTAAATGTTAATTGGTAAAAAAAGATAGCAAAATATGGCTTTTAAGAAAAAAACTATTTCCATGTTATGATCGTAAGACAAGGTGAAATGGATCATATCTAAGCTCCAATATACTTTCAATTCCGAGAAAGCACTTGAGCCAGCTAGCTCTTCTTCCAGACACTCCGTACTCAAGTCAACGGATGTAATTGGTTGGACGGGGAATGACAGAGCAGTTCTATAAAATCTACTCTAGGAAACACAGTTGATTTTTTTCACTTAACAAAGGTTTATGGTATGGGCTGATGCTTGACCTGGTGTTCAGTAAATATCAGCTCGTCCCTGGGTGGGCTTGAACCACCAACCTTTCGATTAACAGTCGAACGCGCTAACCAATTGCGCCACAGAGACCTATGTAAAAAAACACATGTGTCTTGAAAAAAAAGTAATACACCCAAAAAAAACCTGTGCGTTAAATCACCTCGACATTGATGACTTCAAATGTTGATAGAAAGTAGCCGTATTTCATTCCCCACTGATAAATAACATATGATTTAAATTCTTGGGCCCCCTCCCATCAGTCCCTCCTGAATCAACTCCTTTCAACCCTTAACCTTATCTCTGAGCGTATGAATTCTCCTGGGTTCTGGAAAAGGGGAAAAGGGGGGAGCCCCCCTTAAGAACAAGCTTTCCTCTGCCTGTGGCCCCCTTAAATGTTAATTGGTAAAAAAAGATAGCAAAATATGGCTTTTAAGAAAAAAACTATTTCCATGTTATGATCGTAAGACAAGGTGAAATGGATCATATCTAAGCTCCAATATACTTTCAATTCCGAGAAAGCACTTGAGCCAGCTAGCTCTTCTTCCAGACACTCCGTACTCAAGTCAACGGATGTAATTGGTTGGACGGGGAATGACAGAGCAGTTCTATAAAATCTACTCTTGGAAACACAGTTGATTTTTTTCACTTAACAAAGGTTTATGGTATGGGCTGATGCTTGACCTGGTGTTCAGTAAATATCAGCTCGTCCCTGGGTGGGCTTGAACCACCAACCTTTCGATTAACAGTCGAACGCCCTAACCAATTGCGCCACAGAGACCCATGTAAAAAAACACATGTGTCTTGAAAAAAAAGTAATACACCCAAAAAAAACCTGTGCGTTAAATCACCTCGACATTGATGACTTCAAATGTTGATAGAAAGTAGCCGTATTTCATTCCCCACTGATAAATAACATATGATTTAAATTCTTGGGCCCCCTCCCATCAGTCCCTCCTGAATCAACTCCTTTCAACCCTTAACCTTATCTCTGAGCGTATGAATTCTCCTGGGTTCTGGAAAAGGGGAAAAGGGGGGAGCCCCCCTTAAGAACAAGCTTTCCTCTGCCTGTGGCCCCCTTAAATGTTAATTGGTAAAAAAAGATAGCAAAATATGGCTTTTAAGAAAAAAACTATTTCCATGTTATGATCGTAAGACAAGGTGAAATGGATCATATCTAAGCTCCAATATACTTTCAATTCCGAGAAAGCACTTGAGCCAGCTAGCTCTTCTTCCAGACACTCCGTACTCAAGTCAACGGATGTAATTGGTTGGACGGGGAATGACAGAGCAGTTCTATAAAATCTACTCTTGGAAACACAGTTGATTTTTTTCACTTAACAAAGGTTTATGGTATGGGCTGATGCTTGACCTGGTGTTCAGTAAATATCAGCTCGTCCCTGGGTGGGCTTGAACCACCAACCTTTCGATTAACAGTCGAACGCGCTAACCAATTGCGCCACAGAGACCTATGTATAAAATCACATGTGTCTTGAAAAAAAAGTAATACACCCAAAAAAAACCTGTGCGTTAAATCACCTCGACATTGATGACTTCAAATGTTGATAGAAAGTAGCCGTATTTCATTCCCCACTGATAAATAACATATGATTTAAATTCTTGGGCCCCCTCCCATCAGTCCCTCCTGAATCAACTCCTTTCAACCCTTAACCTTATCTCTGAGCGTATGAATTCTCCTGGGTTCTGGAAAAGGGGAAAAGGGGGGAGCCCCCCTTAAGAACAAGCTTTCCTCTGCCTGTGGCCCCCTTAAATGTTAATTGGTAAAAAAAGATAGCAAAATATGGCTTTTAAGAAAAAAACTATTTCCATGTTATGATCGTAAGACAAGGTGAAATGGATCATATCTAAGCTCCAATATACTTTCAATTCCGAGAAAGCACTTGAGCCAGCTAGCTCTTCTTCCAGACACTCCGTACTCAAGTCAACGGATGTAATTGGTTGGACGGGGAATGACAGAGCAGTTCTATAAAATCTACTCTTGGAAACACAGTTGATTTTTTTCACTTAACAAAGGTTTATGGTATGGGCTGATGCTTGACCTGGTGTTCAGTAAATATCAGCTCGTCCCTGGGTGGGCTTGAACCACCAACCTTTCGATTAACAGTCGAACGCGCTAACCAATTGCGCCACAGAGACCTATGTAAAAAAACACATGTGTCTTGAAAAAAAAGTAATACACCCAAAAAAAACCTGTGCGTTAAATCACCTCGACATTGATGACTTCAAATGTTGATAGAAAGTAGCCGTATTTCATTTCCCACTGATAAATAACATATGATTTAAATTCTTGGGCCCCCTCCCATCAGTCCCTCCTGAATCAACTCCTTTCAACCCTTAACCTTATCTCTGAGCGTATGAATTCTCCTGGGTTCTGGAAAAGGGGAAAAGGGGGGAGCCCCCCTTAAGAACAAGCTTTCCTCTGCCTGTGGCCCCCTTAAATGTTAATTGGTAAAAAAAGATAGCAAAATATGGCTTTTAAGAAAAAAACTATTTCCATGTTATGATCGTAAGACAAGGTGAAATGGATCATATCTAAGCTCCAATATACTTTCAATTCCGAGAAAGCACTTGAGCCAGCTAGCTCTTCTTCCAGACACTCCGTACTCAAGTCAACGGATGTAATTGGTTGGACGGGGAATGACAGAGCAGTTCTATAAAATCTACTCTTGGAAACACAGTTGATTTTTTTCACTTAACAAAGGTTTATGGTATGGGCTGATGCTTGACCTGGTGTTCAGTAAATATCAGCTCGTCCCTGGGTGGGCTTGAACCACCAACCTTTCGATTAACAGTCGAACGCGCTAACCAATTGCGCCACAGAGACCTATGTATAAAATCACATGTGTCTTGAAAAAAAAGTAATACACCCAAAAAAAACCTGTGCGTTAAATCACCTCGACATTGATGACTTCAAATGTTGATAGAAAGTAGCCGTATTTCATTCCCCACTGATAAATAACATATGATTTAAATTCTTGGGCCCCCTCCCATCAGTCCCTCCTGAATCAACTCCTTTCAACCCTTAACCTTATCTCTGAGCGTATGAATTCTCCTGGGTTCTGGAAAAGGGGAAAAGGGGGGAGCCCCCCTTAAGAACAAGCTTTCCTCTGCCTGTGGCCCCCTTAAATGTTAATTGGTAAAAAAAGATAGCAAAATATGGCTTTTAAGAAAAAAACTATTTCCATGTTATGATCGTAAGACAAGGTGAAATGGATCATATCTAAGCTCCAATATACTTTCAATTCCGAGAAAGCACTTGAGCCAGCTAGCTCTTCTTCCAGACACTCCGTACTCAAGTCAACGGATGTAATTGGTTGGACGGGGAATGACAGAGCAGTTCTATAAAATCTACTCTGGGAAACACAGTTGATTTTTTTCACTTAACAAAGGTTTATGGTATGGGCTGATGCTTGACCTGGTGTTCAGTAAATATCAGCTCGTCCCTGGGTGGGCTTGAACCACCAACCTTTCGATTAACAGTCGAACGCGCTAACCAATTGCGCCACAGAGACCTATGTAAAAAAACACATGTGTCTTGAAAAAAAAGTAATACACCCAAAAAAAACCTGTGCGTTAAATCACCTCGACATTGATGACTTCAAATGTTGATAGAAAGTAGCCGTATTTCATTCCCCACTGATAAATAACATATGATTTAAATTCTTGGGCCCCCTCCCATCAGTCCCTCCTGAATCAACTCCTTTCAACCCTTAACCTTATCTCTGAGCGTATGAATTCTCCTGGGTTCTGGAAAAGGGGAAAAGGGGGGAGCCCCACAAGCTTTCCTCTGCCTGTGGCCCCCTTAAATGTTAATTGGTAAAAAAAGATAGCAAAATATGGCTTTTAAGAAAAAAACTATTTCCATGTTATGATCGTAAGACAAGGTGAAATGGATCATATCTAAGCTCCAATATACTTTCAATTCCGAGAAAGCACTTGAGCCAGCTAGCTCTTCTTCCAGACACTCCGTACTCAAGTCAACGGATGTAATTGGTTGGACGGGGAATGACAGAGCAGTTCTATAAAATCTACTCTTGGAAACACAGTTGATTTTTTTCACTTAACAAAGGTTTATGGTATGGGCTGATGCTTGACCTGGTGTTCAGTAAATATCAGCTCGTCCCTGGGTGGGCTTGAACCACCAACCTTTCGATTAACAGTCGAACGCGCTAACCAATTGCGCCACAGAGACCTATGTAAAAAAACACATGTGTCTTGAAAAAAAAGTAATACACCCAAAAAAAACCTGTGCGTTAAATCACCTCGACATTGATGACTTCAAATGTTGATAGAAAGTAGCCGTATTTCATTCCCCACTGATAAATAACATATGATTTAAATTCTTGGGCCCCCTCCCATCAGTCCCTCCTGAATCAACTCCTTTCAACCCTTAACCTTATCTCTGAGCGTATGAATTCTCCTGGGTTCTGGAAAAGGGGAAAAGGGGGGAGCCCCCCTTAAGAACAAGCTTTCCTCTGCCTGTGGCCCCCTTAAATGTTAATTGGTAAAAAAAGATAGCAAAATATGGCTTTTAAGAAAAAAACTATTTCCATGTTATGATCGTAAGACAAGGTGAAATGGATCATATCTAAGCTCCAATATACTTTCAATTCCGAGAAAGCACTTGAGCCAGCTAGCTCTTCTTCCAGACACTCCGTACTCAAGTCAACGGATGTAATTGGTTGGACGGGGAATGACAGAGCAGTTCTATAAAATCTACTCTTGGAAACACAGTTGATTTTTTTCACTTAACAAAGGTTTATGGTATGGGCTGATGCTTGACCTGGTGTTCAGTAAATATCAGCTCGTCCCTGGGTGGGCTTGAACCACCAACCTTTCGATTAACAGTCGAACGCGCTAACCAATTGCGCCACAGAGACCTATGTATAAAATCACATGTGTCTTGAAAAAAAAGTAATACACCCAAAAAAAACCTGTGCGTTAAATCACCTCGACATTGATGACTTCAAATGTTGATAGAAAGTAGCCGTATTTCATTCCCCACTGATAAATAACATATGATTTAAATTCTTGGGCCCCCTCCCATCAGTCCCTCCTGAATCAACTCCTTTCAACCCTTAACCTTATCTCTGAGCGTATGAATTCTCCTGGGTTCTGGAAAAGGGGAAAAGGGGGGAGCCCCCCTTAAGAACAAGCTTTCCTCTGCCTGTGGCCCCCTTAAATGTTAATTGGTAAAAAAAGATAGCAAAATATGGCTTTTAAGAAAAAAACTATTTCCATGTTATGATCGTAAGACAAGGTGAAATGGATCATATCTAAGCTCCAATATACTTTCAATTCCGAGAAAGCACTTGAGCCAGCTAGCTCTTCTTCCAGACACTCCGTACTCAAGTCAACGGATGTAATTGGTTGGACGGGGAATGACAGAGCAGTTCTATAAAATCTACTCTTGGAAACACAGTTGATTTTTTTCACTTAACAAAGGTTTATGGTATGGGCTGATGCTTGACCTGGTGTTCAGTAAATATCAGCTCGTCCCTGGGTGGGCTTGAACCACCAACCTTTCGATTAACAGTCGAACGCGCTAACCAATTGCGCCACAGAGACCTATGTAAAAAAACACATGTGTCTTGAAAAAAAAGTAATACACCCAAAAAAAACCTGTGCGTTAAATCACCTCGACATTGATGACTTCAAATGTTGATAGAAAGTAGCCGTATTTCATTCCCCACTGATAAATAACATATGATTTAAATTCTTGGGCCCCCTCCCATCAGTCCCTCCTGAATCAACTCCTTTCAACCCTTAACCTTATCTCTGAGCGTATGAATTCTCCTGGGTTCTGGAAAAGGGGAAAAGGGGGGAGCCCCCCTTAAGAACAAGCTTTCCTCTGCCTGTGGCCCCCTTAAATGTTAATTGGTAAAAAAAGATAGCAAAATATGGCTTTTAAGAAAAAAACTATTTCCATGTTATGATCGTAAGACAAGGTGAAATGGATCATATCTAAGCTCCAATATACTTTCAATTCCGAGAAAGCACTTGAGCCAGCTAGCTCTTCTTCCAGACACTCCGTACTCAAGTCAACGGATGTAATTGGTTGGACGGGGAATGACAGAGCAGTTCTATAAAATCTACTCTTGGAAACACAGTTGATTTTTTTCACTTAACAAAGGTTTATGGTATGGGCTGATGCTTGACCTGGTGTTCAGTAAATATCAGCTCGTCCCTGGGTGGGCTTGAACCACCAACCTTTCGATTAACAGTCGAACGCGCTAACCAATTGCGCCACAGAGACCTATGTATAAAATCACATGTGTCTTGAAAAAAAAGTAATACACCCAAAAAAAACCTGTGCGTTAAATCACCTCGACATTGATGACTTCAAATGTTGATAGAAAGTAGCCGTATTTCATTCCCCACTGATAAATAACATATGATTTAAATTCTTGGGCCCCCTCCCATCAGTCCCTCCTGAATCAACTCCTTTCAACCCTTAACCTTATCTCTGAGCGTATGAATTCTCCTGGGTTCTGGAAAAGGGGAAAAGGGGGGAGCCCCCCTTAAGAACAAGCTTTCCTCTGCCTGTGGCCCCCTTAAATGTTAATTGGTAAAAAAAGATAGCAAAATATGGCTTTTAAGAAAAAAACTATTTCCATGTTATGATCGTAAGACAAGGTGAAATGGATCATATCTAAGCTCCAATATACTTTCAATTCCGAGAAAGCACTTGAGCCAGCTAGCTCTTCTTCCAGACACTCCGTACTCAAGTCAACGGATGTAATTGGTTGGACGGGGAATGACAGAGCAGTTCTATAAAATCTACTCTAGGAAACACAGTTGATTTTTTTCACTTAACAAAGGTTTATGGTATGGGCTGATGCTTGACCTGGTGTTCAGTAAATATCAGCTCGTCCCTGGGTGGGCTTGAACCACCAACCTTTCGATTAACAGTCGAACGCGCTAACCAATTGCGCCACAGAGACCTATGTAAAAAAACACATGTGTCTTGAAAAAAAAGTAATACACCCAAAAAAAACCTGTGCGTTAAATCACCTCGACATTGATGACTTCAAATGTTGATAGAAAGTAGCCGTATTTCATTCCCCACTGATAAATAACATATGATTTAAATTCTTGGGCCCCCTCCCATCAGTCCCTCCTGAATCAACTCCTTTCAACCCTTAACCTTATCTCTGAGCGTATGAATTCTCCTGGGTTCTGGAAAAGGGGAAAAGGGGGGAGCCCCACAAGCTTTCCTCTGCCTGTGGCCCCCTTAAATGTTAATTGGTAAAAAAAGATAGCAAAATATGGCTTTTAAGAAAAAAACTATTTCCATGTTATGATCGTAAGACAAGGTGAAATGGATCATATCTAAGCTCCAATATACTTTCAATTCCGAGAAAGCACTTGAGCCAGCTAGCTCTTCTTCCAGACACTCCGTACTCAAGTCAACGGATGTAATTGGTTGGACGGGGAATGACAGAGCAGTTCTATAAAATCTACTCTTGGAAACACAGTTGATTTTTTTCACTTAACAAAGGTTTATGGTATGGGCTGATGCTTGACCTGGTGTTCAGTAAATATCAGCTCGTCCCTGGGTGGGCTTGAACCACCAACCTTTCGATTAACAGTCGAACGCGCTAACCAATTGCGCCACAGAGACCTATGTAAAAAAACACATGTGTCTTGAAAAAAAAGTAATACACCCAAAAAAAACCTGTGCGTTAAATCACCTCGACATTGATGACTTCAAATGTTGATAGAAAGTAGCCGTATTTCATTCCCCACTGATAAATAACATATGATTTAAATTCTTGGGCCCCCTCCCATCAGTCCCTCCTGAATCAACTCCTTTCAACCCTTAACCTTATCTCTGAGCGTATGAATTCTCCTGGGTTCTGGAAAAGGGGAAAAGGGGGGAGCCCCCCTTAAGAACAAGCTTTCCTCTGCCTGTGGCCCCCTTAAATGTTAATTGGTAAAAAAAGATAGCAAAATATGGCTTTTAAGAAAAAAACTATTTCCATGTTATGATCGTAAGACAAGGTGAAATGGATCATATCTAAGCTCCAATATACTTTCAATTCCGAGAAAGCACTTGAGCCAGCTAGCTCTTCTTCCAGACACTCCGTACTCAAGTCAACGGATGTAATTGGTTGGACGGGGAATGACAGAGCAGTTCTATAAAATCTACTCTAGGAAACACAGTTGATTTTTTTCACTTAACAAAGGTTTATGGTATGGGCTGATGCTTGACCTGGTGTTCAGTAAATATCAGCTCGTCCCTGGGTGGGCTTGAACCACCAACCTTTCGATTAACAGTCGAACGCGCTAACCAATTGCGCCACAGAGACCTATGTAAAAAAACACATGTGTCTTGAAAAAAAAGTAATACACCCAAAAAAAACCTGTGCGTTAAATCACCTCGACATTGATGACTTCAAATGTTGATAGAAAGTAGCCGTATTTCATTCCCCACTGATAAATAACATATGATTTAAATTCTTGGGCCCCCTCCCATCAGTCCCTCCTGAATCAACTCCTTTCAACCCTTAACCTTATCTCTGAGCGTATGAATTCTCCTGGGTTCTGGAAAAGGGGAAAAGGGGGGAGCCCCACAAGCTTTCCTCTGCCTGTGGCCCCCTTAAATGTTAATTGGTAAAAAAAGATAGCAAAATATGGCTTTTAAGAAAAAAACTATTTCCATGTTATGATCGTAAGACAAGGTGAAATGGATCATATCTAAGCTCCAATATACTTTCAATTCCGAGAAAGCACTTGAGCCAGCTAGCTCTTCTTCCAGACACTCCGTACTCAAGTCAACGGATGTAATTGGTTGGACGGGGAATGACAGAGCAGTTCTATAAAATCTACTCTTGGAAACACAGTTGATTTTTTTCACTTAACAAAGGTTTATGGTATGGGCTGATGCTTGACCTGGTGTTCAGTAAATATCAGCTCGTCCCTGGGTGGGCTTGAACCACCAACCTTTCGATTAACAGTCGAACGCGCTAACCAATTGCGCCACAGAGACCTATGTAAAAAAACACATGTGTCTTGAAAAAAAAGTAATACACCCAAAAAAAACCTGTGCGTTAAATCACCTCGACATTGATGACTTCAAATGTTGATAGAAAGTAGCCGTATTTCATTCCCCACTGATAAATAACATATGATTTAAATTCTTGGGCCCCCTCCCATCAGTCCCTCCTGAATCAACTCCTTTCAACCCTTAACCTTATCTCTGAGCGTATGAATTCTCCTGGGTTCTGGAAAAGGGGAAAAGGGGGGAGCCCCCCTTAAGAACAAGCTTTCCTCTGCCTGTGGCCCCCTTAAATGTTAATTGGTAAAAAAAGATAGCAAAATATGGCTTTTAAGAAAAAAACTATTTCCATGTTATGATCGTAAGACAAGGTGAAATGGATCATATCTAAGCTCCAATATACTTTCAATTCCGAGAAAGCACTTGAGCCAGCTAGCTCTTCTTCCAGACACTCCGTACTCAAGTCAACGGATGTAATTGGTTGGACGGGGAATGACAGAGCAGTTCTATAAAATCTACTCTTGGAAACACAGTTGATTTTTTTCACTTAACAAAGGTTTATGGTATGGGCTGATGCTTGACCTGGTGTTCAGTAAATATCAGCTCGTCCCTGGGTGGGCTTGAACCACCAACCTTTCGATTAACAGTCGAACGCGCTAACCAATTGCGCCACAGAGACCTATGTATAAAATCACATGTGTCTTGAAAAAAAAGTAATACACCCAAAAAAAACCTGTGCGTTAAATCACCTCGACATTGATGACTTCAAATGTTGATAGAAAGTAGCCGTATTTCATTCCCCACTGATAAATAACATATGATTTAAATTCTTGGGCCCCCTCCCATCAGTCCCTCCTGAATCAACTCCTTTCAACCCTTAACCTTATCTCTGAGCGTATGAATTCTCCTGGGTTCTGGAAAAGGGGAAAAGGGGGGAGCCCCACAAGCTTTCCTCTGCCTGTGGCCCCCTTAAATGTTAATTGGTAAAAAAAGATAGCAAAATATGGCTTTTAAGAAAAAAACTATTTCCATGTTATGATCGTAAGACAAGGTGAAATGGATCATATCTAAGCTCCAATATACTTTCAATTCCGAGAAAGCACTTGAGCCAGCTAGCTCTTCTTCCAGACACTCCGTACTCAAGTCAACGGATGTAATTGGTTGGACGGGGAATGACAGAGCAGTTCTATAAAATCTACTCTTGGAAACACAGTTGATTTTTTTCACTTAACAAAGGTTTATGGTATGGGCTGATGCTTGACCTGGTGTTCAGTAAATATCAGCTCGTCCCTGGGTGGGCTTGAACCACCAACCTTTCGATTAACAGTCGAACGCGCTAACCAATTGCGCCACAGAGACCTATGTAAAAAAACACATGTGTCTTGAAAAAAAAGTAATACACCCAAAAAAAACCTGTGCGTTAAATCACCTCGACATTGATGACTTCAAATGTTGATAGAAAGTAGCCGTATTTCATTCCCCACTGATAAATAACATATGATTTAAATTCTTGGGCCCCCTCCCATCAGTCCCTCCTGAATCAACTCCTTTCAACCCTTAACCTTATCTCTGAGCGTATGAATTCTCCTGGGTTCTGGAAAAGGGGAAAAGGGGGGAGCCCCCCTTAAGAACAAGCTTTCCTCTGCCTGTGGCCCCCTTAAATGTTAATTGGTAAAAAAAGATAGCAAAATATGGCTTTTAAGAAAAAAACTATTTCCATGTTATGATCGTAAGACAAGGTGAAATGGATCATATCTAAGCTCCAATATACTTTCAATTCCGAGAAAGCACTTGAGCCAGCTAGCTCTTCTTCCAGACACTCCGTACTCAAGTCAACGGATGTAATTGGTTGGACGGGGAATGACAGAGCAGTTCTATAAAATCTACTCTTGGAAACACAGTTGATTTTTTTCACTTAACAAAGGTTTATGGTATGGGCTGATGCTTGACCTGGTGTTCAGTAAATATCAGCTCGTCCCTGGGTGGGCTTGAACCACCAACCTTTCGATTAACAGTCGAACGCGCTAACCAATTGCGCCACAGAGACCTATGTATAAAATCACATGTGTCTTGAAAAAAAAGTAATACACCCAAAAAAAACCTGTGCGTTAAATCACCTCGACATTGATGACTTCAAATGTTGATAGAAAGTAGCCGTATTTCATTCCCCACTGATAAATAACATATGATTTAAATTCTTGGGCCCCCTCCCATCAGTCCCTCCTGAATCAACTCCTTTCAACCCTTAACCTTATCTCTGAGCGTATGAATTCTCCTGGGTTCTGGAAAAGGGGAAAAGGGGGGAGCCCCCCTTAAGAACAAGCTTTCCTCTGCCTGTGGCCCCCTTAAATGTTAATTGGTAAAAAAAGATAGCAAAATATGGCTTTTAAGAAAAAAACTATTTCCATGTTATGATCGTAAGACAAGGTGAAATGGATCATATCTAAGCTCCAATATACTTTCAATTCCGAGAAAGCACTTGAGCCAGCTAGCTCTTCTTCCAGACACTCCGTACTCAAGTCAACGGATGTAATTGGTTGGACGGGGAATGACAGAGCAGTTCTATAAAATCTACTCTTGGAAACACAGTTGATTTTTTTCACTTAACAAAGGTTTATGGTATGGGCTGATGCTTGACCTGGTGTTCAGTAAATATCAGCTCGTCCCTGGGTGGGCTTGAACCACCAACCTTTCGATTAACAGTCGAACGCGCTAACCAATTGCGCCACAGAGACCTATGTAAAAAAACACATGTGTCTTGAAAAAAAAGTAATACACCCAAAAAAAACCTGTGCGTTAAATCACCTCGACATTGATGACTTCAAATGTTGATAGAAAGTAGCCGTATTTCATTCCCCACTGATAAATAACATATGATTTAAATTCTTGGGCCCCCTCCCATCAGTCCCTCCTGAATCAACTCCTTTCAACCCTTAACCTTATCTCTGAGCGTATGAATTCTCCTGGGTTCTGGAAAAGGGGAAAAGGGGGGAGCCCCACAAGCTTTCCTCTGCCTGTGGCCCCCTTAAATGTTAATTGGTAAAAAAAAGATAGCAAAATATGGCTTTTAAGAAAAAAACTATTTCCATGTTATGATCGTAAGACAAGGTGAAATGGATCATATCTAAGCTCCAATATACTTTCAATTCCGAGAAAGCACTTGAGCCAGCTAGCTCTTCTTCCAGACACTCCGTACTCAAGTCAACGGATGTAATTGGTTGGACGGGGAATGACAGAGCAGTTCTATAAAATCTACTCTTGGAAACACAGTTGATTTTTTTCACTTAACAAAGGTTTATGGTATGGGCTGATGCTTGACCTGGTGTTCAGTAAATATCAGCTCGTCCCTGGGTGGGCTTGAACCACCAACCTTTCGATTAACAGTCGAACGCGCTAACCAATTGCGCCACAGAGACCTATGTATAAAATCACATGTGTCTTGAAAAAAAAGTAATACACCCAAAAAAAACCTGTGCGTTAAATCACCTCGACATTGATGACTTCAAATGTTGATAGAAAGTAGCCGTATTTCATTCCCCACTGATAAATAACATATGATTTAAATTATTGGGCCCCCTCCCATCAGTCCCTCCTGAATCAACTCCTTTCAACCCTTAACCTTATCTCTGAGCGTATGAATTCTCCTGGGTTCTGGAAAAGGGGAAAAGGGGGGAGCCCCCCTTAAGAACAAGCTTTCCTCTGCCTGTGGCCCCCTTAAATGTTAATTGGTAAAAAAAGATAGCAAAATATGGCTTTTAAGAAAAAAACTATTTCCATGTTATGATCGTAAGACAAGGTGAAATGGATCATATCTAAGCTCCAATATACTTTCAATTCCGAGAAAGCACTTGAGCCAGCTAGCTCTTCTTCCAGACACTCCGTACTCAAGTCAACGGATGTAATTGGTTGGACGGGGAATGACAGAGCAGTTCTATAAAATCTACTCTTGGAAACACAGTTGATTTTTTTCACTTAACAAAGGTTTATGGTATGGGCTGATGCTTGACCTGGTGTTCAGTAAATATCAGCTCGTCCCTGGGTGGGCTTGAACCACCAACCTTTCGATTAACAGTCGAACGCGCTAACCAATTGCGCCACAGAGACCTATGTATAAAATCACATGTGTCTTGAAAAAAAAGTAATACACCCAAAAAAAACCTGTGCGTTAAATCACCTCGACATTGATGACTTCAAATGTTGATAGAAAGTAGCCGTATTTCATTCCCCACTGATAAATAACATATGATTTAAATTCTTGGGCCCCCTCCCATCAGTCCCTCCTGAATCAACTCCTTTCAACCCTTAACCTTATCTCTGAGCGTATGAATTCTCCTGGGTTCTGGAAAAGGGGAAAAGGGGGGAGCCCCCCTTAAGAACAAGCTTTCCTCTGCCTGTGGCCCCCTTAAATGTTAATTGGTAAAAAAAGATAGCAAAATATGGCTTTTAAGAAAAAAACTATTTCCATGTTATGATCGTAAGACAAGGTGAAATGGATCATATCTAAGCTCCAATATACTTTCAATTCCGAGAAAGCACTTGAGCCAGCTAGCTCTTCTTCCAGACACTCCGTACTCAAGTCAACGGATGTAATTGGTTGGACGGGGAATGACAGAGCAGTTCTATAAAATCTACTCTTGGAAACACAGTTGATTTTTTTCACTTAACAAAGGTTTATGGTATGGGCTGATGCTTGACCTGGTGTTCAGTAAATATCAGCTCGTCCCTGGGTGGGCTTGAACCACCAACCTTTCGATTAACAGTCGAACGCGCTAACCAATTGCGCCACAGAGACCTATGTAAAAAAACACATGTGTCTTGAAAAAAAAGTAATACACCCAAAAAAAACCTGTGCGTTAAATCACCTCGACATTGATGACTTCAAATGTTGATAGAAAGTAGCCGTATTTCATTCCCCACTGATAAATAACATATGATTTAAATTCTTGGGCCCCCTCCCATCAGTCCCTCCTGAATCAACTCCTTTCAACCCTTAACCTTATCTCTGAGCGTATGAATTCTCCTGGGTTCTGGAAAAGGGGAAAAGGGGGGAGCCCCACAAGCTTTCCTCTGCCTGTGGCCCCCTTAAATGTTAATTGGTAAAAAAAAGATAGCAAAATATGGCTTTTAAGAAAAAAACTATTTCCATGTTATGATCGTAAGACAAGGTGAAATGGATCATATCTAAGCTCCAATATACTTTCAATTCCGAGAAAGCACTTGAGCCAGCTAGCTCTTCTTCCAGACACTCCGTACTCAAGTCAACGGATGTAATTGGTTGGACGGGGAATGACAGAGCAGTTCTATAAAATCTACTCTTGGAAACACAGTTGATTTTTTTCACTTAACAAAGGTTTATGGTATGGGCTGATGCTTGACCTGGTGTTCAGTAAATATCAGCTCGTCCCTGGGTGGGCTTGAACCACCAACCTTTCGATTAACAGTCGAACGCGCTAACCAATTGCGCCACAGAGACCTTTGTAAAAAAACACATGTGTCTTGAAAAAAAAGTAATACACCCAAAAAAAACCTGTGCGTTAAATCACCTCGACATTGATGACTTCAAATGTTGATAGAAAGTAGCCGTATTTCATTCCCCACTGATAAATAACATATGATTTAAATTCTTGGGCCCCCTCCCATCAGTCCCTCCTGAATCAACTCCTTTCAACCCTTAACCTTATCTCTGAGCGTATGAATTCTCCTGGGTTCTGGAAAAGGGGAAAAGGGGGGAGCCCCCCTTAAGAACAAGCTTTCCTCTGCCTGTGGCCCCCTTAAATGTTAATTGGTAAAAAAAAGATAGCAAAATATGGCTTTTAAGAAAAAAACTATTTCCATGTTATGATCGTAAGACAAGGCGAAATGGATCATATCTAAGCTCCAATATACTTTCAATTCCGAGAAAGCACTTGAGCCAGCTAGCTCTTCTTCCAGACACTCCGTACTCAAGTCAACGGATGTAATTGGTTGGACGGGGAATGACAGAGCAGTTCTATAAAATCTACTCTTGGAAACACAGTTGATTTTTTTCACTTAACAAAGGTTTATGGTATGGGCTGATGCTTGACCTGGTGTTCAGTAAATATCAGCTCGTCCCTGGGTGGGCTTGAACCACCAACCTTTCGATTAACAGTCGAACGCGCTAACCAATTGCGCCACAGAGACCTATGTAAAAAAAACACATGTGTCTTGAAAAAAAAGTAATACACCCAAAAAAAACCTGTGCATTAAATCACCTCGACATTGATGACTTCAAATGTTGATAGAAAGTAGCCGTATTTCATTCCCCACTGATAAATAACATATGATTTAAATTCTTGGGCCCCCTCCCATCAGTCCCTCCTGAATCAACTCCTTTCAACCCTTAACCTTATCTCTGAGCGTATGAATTCTCCTGGGTTCTGGAAAAGGGGAAAAGGGGGGAGCCCCCCTTAAGAACAAGCTTTCCTCTGCCTGTGGCCCCCTTAAATGTTAATTGGTAAAAAAAGATAGCAAAATATGGCTTTTAAGAAAAAAACTATTTCCATGTTATGATCGTAAGACAAGGTGAAATGGATCATATCTAAGCTCCAATATACTTTCAATTCCGAGAAAGCACTTGAGCCAGCTAGCTCTTCTTCCAGACACTCCGTACTCAAGTCAACGGATGTAATTGGTTGGACGGGGAATGACAGAGCAGTTCTATAAAATCTACTCTTGGAAACACAGTTGATTTTTTTCACTTAACAAAGGTTTATGGTATGGGCTGATGCTTGACCTGGTGTTCAGTAAATATCAGCTCGTCCCTGGGTGGGCTTGAACCACCAACCTTTCGATTAACAGTCGAACGCGCTAACCAATTGCGCCACAGAGACCTTTGTAAAAAAACACATGTGTCTTGAAAAAAAAGTAATACACCCAAAAAAAACCTGTGCGTTAAATCACCTCGACATTGATGACTTCAAATGTTGATAGAAAGTAGCCGTATTTCATTCCCCACTGATAAATAACATATGATTTAAATTCTTGGGCCCCCTCCCATCAGTCCCTCCTGAATCAACTCCTTTCAACCCTTAACCTTATCTCTGAGCGTATGAATTCTCCTGGGTTCTGGAAAAGGGGAAAAGGGGGGAGCCCCCCTTAAGAACAAGCTTTCCTCTGCCTGTGGCCCCCTTAAATGTTAATTGGTAAAAAAAAGATAGCAAAATATGGCTTTTAAGAAAAAAACTATTTCCATGTTATGATCGTAAGACAAGGCGAAATGGATCATATCTAAGCTCCAATATACTTTCAATTCCGAGAAAGCACTTGAGCCAGCTAGCTCTTCTTCCAGACACTCCGTACTCAAGTCAACGGATGTAATTGGTTGGACGGGGAATGACAGAGCAGTTCTATAAAATCTACTCTTGGAAACACAGTTGATTTTTTTCACTTAACAAAGGTTTATGGTATGGGCTGATGCTTGACCTGGTGTTCAGTAAATATCAGCTCGTCCCTGGGTGGGCTTGAACCACCAACCTTTCGATTAACAGTCGAACGCGCTAACCAATTACGCCACAGAGACCTATATAAAAAAACACATGTGTCTTGAAAAAAAAGTAATACACCCAAAAAAAACCTGTGCGTTAAATCACCTCGACATTGATGACTTCATATGTTGATAGAAAGTAGCCGTATTTCATTCCCCACTGATAAATAACATATGATTTAAATTCTTGGGCCCCCTCCCATCAGTCCCTCCTGAATCAACTCCTTTCAACCCTTAACCTTATCTCTGAGCGTATGAATTCTCCTGGGTTCTGGAAAAGGGGAAAAGGGGGGAGCCCCCCTTAAGAACAAGCTTTCCTCTGCCTGTGGCCCCCTTAAATGTTAATTGGTAAAAAAAGATAGCAAAATATGGCTTTTAAGAAAAAAACTATTTCCATGTTATGATCGTAAGACAAGGTGAAATGGATCATATCTAAGCTCCAATATACTTTCAATTCCGAGAAAGCACTTGAGCCAGCTAGCTCTTCTTCCAGACACTCCGTACTCAAGTCAACGGATGTAATTGGTTGGACGGGGAATGACAGAGCAGTTCTATAAAATCTACTCTTGGAAACACAGTTGATTTTTTTCACTTAACAAAGGTTTATGGTATGGGCTGATGCTTGACCTGGTGTTCAGTAAATATCAGCTCGTCCCTGGGTGGGCTTGAACCACCAACCTTTCGATTAACAGTCGAACGCGCTAACCAATTGCGCCACAGAGACCTATGTAAAAAAACACATGTGTTTTGAAAAAAAAGTAATACACCCAAAAAAAACCTGTGCGTTAAATCACCTCGACATTGATGACTTCAAATGTTGATAGAAAGTAGCCGTATTTCATTCCCCACTGATAAATAACATATGATTTAAATTCTTGGGCCCCCTCCCATCAGTCCCTCCTGAATCAACTCCTTTCAACCCTTAACCTTATCTCTGAGCGTATGAATTCTCCTGGGTTCTGGAAAAGGGGAAAAGGGGGGAGCCCCCCTTAAGAACAAGCTTTCCTCTGCCTGTGGCCCCCTTAAATGTTAATTGGTAAAAAAAGATAGCAAAATATGGCTTTTAGGAAAAAAACTATTTCCATGTTATGATCGTAAGACAAGGTGAAATGGATCATATCTAAGCTCCAATATACTTTCAATTCCGAGAAAGCACTTGAGCCAGCTAGCTCTTCTTCCAGACACTCCGTACTCAAGTCAACGGATGTAATTGGTTGGACGGGGAATGACAGAGCAGTTCTATAAAATCTACTCTTGGAAACACAGTTGATTTTTTTCACTTAACAAAGGTTTATGGTATGGGCTGATGCTTGAACTGGTGTTCAGTAAATATCAGCTCTTCCCTGGGTGGGCTTGAACCACCAACCTTTCGATTAACAGTCGAACGCGCTAACCAATTGCGCCACAGAGACCTATGAATAAAATCACATGTGTCTTGAAAAAAAAGTAATACACCCAAAAAAAACCTGTGCGTTAAATCACCTCGACATTGATGACTTCAAATGTTGATAGAAAGTAGCCGTATTTCATTCCCCACTGATAAATAACATATGATTTAAATTCTTGGGCCCCCTCCCATCAATCCCTCCTGAATCATCTCCTTTCAACCCTTAACCTTATCTCTGAGCGTATGAATTCTCCTGGGTTCTGGAAAAGGGGAAAAGGGGGGAGCCCCCCTTAAGAACAAGCTTTCCTCTGCCTGTGGCCCCCTTAAATGTTAATTGGTAAAAAAAGATAGCAAAATATGGCTTTTAAGAAAAAAACTATTTCCATGTTATGATCGTAAGACAAGGTGAAATGGATCATATCTAAGCTCCAATATACTTTCAATTCCGAGAAAGCACTTGAGCCAGCTAGCTCTTCTTCCAGACACTCCGTACTCAAGTCAACGGATGTAATTGGTTGGACGGGGAATGACAGAGCAGTTCTATCAAATCTACTCTTGGAAACACAGTTGATTTTTTTCACTTAACAAAGGTTTATGGTATGGGCTGATGCTTGACCTGGTGTTCAGTAAATATCAGCTCGTCCCTGGGTGGGCTTGAACCACCAACCTTTCGATTAACAGTCGAACGCGCCACAGAGACCTATGTGTGAAATCACATGTCTTGAAAAAAAAGTAATACACCCAAAAAAAAACTGTGCGTTAAATCACCTCGACATTGATGACTTCAAATGTTGATAGAAAGTAGCCGTATTTCACTCCCCACTGATAAATAACATATGATTTAAATTCTTGGGCCCCCTCCCATCAGTCCCTCCTGAATCATCTCCTTTCAACCCTTAACCTTATCTCTGAGCGTATGAATTCTCCTGGGTTCTGGAAAAGGGGAAAAGGGGGGAGCCCCCCTTAAGAACAAGCTTTCCTCTGCCTGTGGCCCCCTTAAATGTTAATTGGTAAAAAAAGATAGCAAAATATGGCTTTTAAGAAAAAAACTATTTCCATGTTATGATCGTAAGACAAGGTGAAATGGATCATATCTAAGCTCCAATATACTTTCAATTCCGAGAAAGCACTTGAGCCAGCTAGCTCTTCTTCCAGACACTCCGTACTCAAGTCAACGGATGTAATTGGTTGGACGGGGAATGACAGAGCAGTTCTATCAAATCTACTCTTGGAAACACAGTTGATTTTTTTCACTTAACAAAGGTTTATGGTATGGGCTGATGCTTGACCTGGTGTTCAGTAAATATCAGCTCGTCCCTGGGTGGGCTTGAACCACCAACCTTTCGATTAACAGTCGAACGCGCCACAGAGACCTATGTGTGAAATCACATGTCTTGAAAAAAAAGTAATACACCCAAAAAAAAACTGTGCGTTAAATCACCTCGACATTGATGACTTCAAATGTTGATAGAAAGTAGCCGTATTTCACTCCCCACTGATAAATAACATATGATTTAAATTCTTGGGCCCCCTCCCATCAGTCCCTCCTGAATCATCTCCTTTCAACCCTTAACCTTATCTCTGAGCGTATGAATTCTCCTGGGTTCTGGAAAAGGGGAAAAGGGGGGAGCCCCCCTTAAGAACAAGCTTTCCTCTGCCTGTGGCCCCCTTAAATGTTAATTGGTAAAAAAAGATAGCAAAATATGGCTTTTAAGAAAAAAACAATTTCCATGTTATGATCGTAAGACAAGGTGAAATGGATCATATCTAAGCTCCAATATACTTTCAATTCCGAGAAAGCACTTGAGCCAGCTAGCTCTTCTTCCAGACACTCCGTACTCAAGTCAACGGATGTAATTGGTTGGACGGGGAATGACAGAGCAGTTCTATCAAATCGACTCTTGGAAACACAGTTGATTTTTTTCACTTAACAAAGGTTTATGGTATGGGCTGATGCTTGACCTGGTGTTCGGTAAATATCAGCTCGTCCCTGGGTGGGCTTGAACCACCAACCTTTCGATTAACAGTCGAACGCGCTAACCAATTGCGCCACAGAGACCTATGTGAAAAAACACATGTGTCTTGAAAAAAAAGTAATACACCCCAAAAAAACCTTTGTGTTAAATCACCTCGACATTGATGACTTCAAATGTTGATAGAAAGTAGCCGTATTTCATTCCCCACTGATAAATAACATATGATTTAAATTATAGGTCCCCCTCCCTTTCAGTCCCACCTGAATCATCTCCTTTCAACCCTTAACCTTATCTCTGAGCGTATGAATTCTCCGGGGTTCTGGAAAAGGGGAAAAGGGGGGAGCTCCCCTTAAGAACAAGCTTTCCTCTCCCTGTGGCCCCCTTAAATGTTAATTGGTAAAAAAAAAAGATAGCAAAATAGGGCTTTTAAAGGCACCCAGTGCAACTTTCGAGGCTTAAAAATAAACATTCAATTTCTAGTCTTTTTTACACGTAGTAAGTTTCAATAACTCCATACCATTACATACCGACATTTAAGCAGCAAAGATGAGACGTCGTTGTGTGGTGAGAACTGATACAAAATCGATAACAACAACAATGCCGCCATTTTCTTTATTTTTTGTAACCTACAATAAATAAAGCAGGCTTCCAGTCAATGGAAAAATGGCTTCTCCCCACCAGCGATTGTTGTTGTTTACGATTTTCTATCAGTTCTCACCACACAACGACGTCGCATCTTTGCTCCTTGAATGTCGATATGTAATGGTATGGAGTTATTGAAACTTACTACGTGTAAAAAAGACTAGAAATTGAATGTTTATTTTGCATTGAATGTTTACATAAAGTTGCACTGGGTGCCTTTAAGAAAAAAAATATTTCCATGTTATGATCGTAAGACAAGGAAAAATGGATCATATCTAAGCTCCTAAATACTTCCAATTCCTAGAAAGCACTTTAGCCAGCTAGCTCTTCTTCCAGACACTCCGTACTCAAGTCAACGGAAGTAATTGGTTGGACGGGAAATGACAGAGCAGTTCTATCAAATCTACTCGTGGAAACACATTTGAATTTTTTCACTTTACAAAGGTTTATGGTATGGGCTGATGCTTGACCTGGTGTTCAGTAAATAACAGCTCGTCCTTGGGTGGGCTTGAACCACCAACCTTTCGATGAACAGTCGAACGCGCCACAGAGACCTATGTGTGAAATCACATGTGTCTTCAAAAAAAAGTAATACACCCAAAAAAAACCTGTGCGTTAAATCACCTCGACATTGATGTCTTCAAATGTTGATAGAAAGTAGCCGTATTTCATTCCCCACTGATAAATAACATATGATTTAAATTCTAGGGCCCCCTCCCTTTCAGTCCCACCTGAATCATCTCCTTTCAAACCTTAACCTTATCTCTGAGTGTATGAATTCTCCTGGGTTCTGGAAAAGGGGAAAAGGGGGGAGCCCCCCATAAGAACAAGCTTTCCTCTCCCTGTGGCCCCCTTAAATGTTAATTGGTACAAAAGATAGCAAAATATGGCTTTTAAGAAAAAAAATATTTCCATGTTATGATCGTAAGACAAGGTGAAATGGATCATATCTAAGCTCCTAAATACTTCCAATTCCTAGGAAGCACTTTAGCCAGCTAGCTCTTCTTCCAGACACTCCGTACTCAAGTCAACGGAAGTAATTGGTTGGACAGGAAATGACCGAGCAGTTCTATCAAATCTACTCTTGGAAACACAGTTGATTCTTTTCACTTAACAAAGGTCGACAGTCGAACGCGCTAACCGATTACGCCACAGAGAGCTAGGTCTATATTCACATGAGTCTTGTAGAAAGCAGAACATGTCTGCATGTCAGCTATGGCTAAGTTTGCAACAAATCAATCTCACTCAACCATTGAAACAGTCAGTGGCAAGGAGATCGTATTATACCCTGGTATGCTAGATAACCATCTGACTTTCAAAGTCATGTTATATTGCTTATTCGTCCTTTCAAATTATCAAGACTTTTATGGTTTGCCGCCACAAACCGTAGTTTTAGCTTATTTTCATTCTGTCTAGCTGACTCCATATCAATACAAAATGTTGTGGCTCGACAAGGCAACCTGCTGACATTTAGTGTGGCTCTATGATCGAACAGAACCAAGAACGACTCCTTTTCTTTTCTGTGAACATTCCACCAGATGGGCTAGGTTAATAGGACATAGCGCCCATCGTAGGGATCGAACCCTCGACCCTGAGATTAAGAGTCTCATACTCTACCGACTGAGCTAGCCAGGCTTACATTACACATTAACAGAAAACATTAAAAAAAAAACACACACAAAAAAAACCTCTGTTTTTAATCGCCTCGACATTGATGTCTTCAAATGCTGATAGAAAGTAGCCGTATTTCATTCCCCACTGATAAATAACATATGATTTAAATTCTAGGGCCTCCTCCCTCTCAGTCCCCCCAGAATAATCTCCTTTCAACCCTTAACCTCATCTCTGAGCGTATGTCATCTCCTGGGATCTGAAAAGGCGACATGGGGGGAGCCACCCTTAAGAACAAGCTTTCCTCTCCCTGTGCCCTCTTAAATGTTGTGTTGGTAAAAAAAGATAGCTAAATATGGCTTTTAAGAAAAAAACATTCCATGTTATAATCGTAGGACAAGGTGAAATGGATCATATCTAAGCTCCTAAATACTTCCAATTCCTAGAAAGCACTTTAGCCAGATAGGGCCTAAAAAAAAAAAGTTTGGTTCCTGTTGGTTGTCAGTTGAGGTCATGGGTAGGTAGGGAATTTATTTTATTGATTTTTTTTATTTTTTCCTGCGGCAGCGAATGATAGGTAGGTTGTTTTCATTTAAAAACGAGAAAATTCGGTCATCCTTGTGCAGAATGAAGAGGTGCTGTACCAAAACGAAATTATAGTTTGCATCAAAAAAAAATAAGCTAAAGCTCATAAAATAATTTGGGTCGCACAAAAATTGACAGGGTCGATCGGAAACAGGAACCAAACAATTTTTTTTTTAGGCCTTATACACACACTCAGCAACCCAAATTATGTTTCCATGCTCTAGGTGTGACAAACTATGGCAGTGATGTATATTGCACGTTGGTAGGTATGGCAAAGTACGGGATTTCCCCTGCTGTTACTCAAACCTAAATTGTACTATAGGTACGATTTAAGGGCTGATCCAATTGATTAAAAACAAATGTTGGATGGGGCACTAATAACGATATTGGAGCGGTGTGTCCCTATATGTCATAGATTGGGTTAACAATTTTGGAGTTCATTGCTTGTTACCTTGATTCCTTTTATACTGTTTCTGTTGTTCAAAATGTTAGCTGTTCACAGACAGTAGCTTAAGACATCTAATGATACATTTTCTAATATTGAACAATGTTAGAATTCAATGAAAGCACCATGCAGGTCTTCAGGGGCCCTTCCAGCAGTGGAAAGCAGTCAGAATAAGCCACAACTACATAGGCATTGCAAGGGGGTTTGAAAAAAAAATTTTTATTCAAATTGTTCCAATGTTGTTTAACCTCATGTGTTATCATTGTCGTTTTTCCCTCAAAGTATTATTTTTTCAAATGACAAATACTACAATTGTGTAGTAGCCTTTCAATCTATTTGCGTATTCACTGAAGTGCTGCTTGACTTTACCCATACCTCCCGATGCGGTCGATGTAATCGCTCGTAGCACTGAGAGTGTGTTGGGAGAAGGGCTGATTTCATCTGAACTTTTTATCTTCTGACACAGAGCATCAAAGGTGAAAGCTGTGTTACATTTACTTAGACACCACCGTTTCACTCACCAGTAGCCAACCACCATCATACTTACTCATTTTACATCACATTGTAATATTGGAACGGTCCTTCTATACTAAATACCAAGTAGAATTAGGAAAGAAGGAAGAAAGTGTGAGTGCTGTTCTCTATGGTTGGGTCAGTGTAGGGCACTTTTATATTGTTATAAGCGTGTATTAGTATTAAACTTAGCTGATAACTAGGGTGTGTTGCAGTGGTGGCCGCACCAGCATGTCTAACATTCAGGGTCAAATCTTGCCACTGGTTTTGGATTTGTCAAAACAATGGGCTCGCGGCTGCCTGTGCTTCTCCTGGAAGTGGCTTAAGACAACACTTCCGGACTGGATGATTAAACCATCCCAACCGTCTCTCCTGGCTTCACTAAAACATAGATAGAATGTTAGCAATATAATTGGTCAAAATGACTTTGTTGTCAGCACACCATTTCTGCCAAATAGCATTTAGCATTAGCGAACAGGCCAACAGCGATTCAGGGCTTAGAGGGCCGCTGACAGGTTTAGAGGGCCGCTGACAGGTTTGGCTGGGCCCGGGACAAAATTCTCTCAATGGGCCCCCCCCCCCCCCAAAAAAAAAACACACACACCTCTACTTTCTCAGTCCCTACCCTACCCTTAAATGACGGAAATTCAAAAAAATACTCATTACTCAACAAACAATTTATTTGAACATTTTAACATTAACTTTGTGTGCAACTATTTAGGTGCGAAATGCCATGCGCCAGACTTTTGTGGTGGCAAAGTCATCAATGAGGTCATTGAAGTCCAGCTTCTTTGCAAGCTTGTGCTCTATGGAAAGCATTGCCAGCCCGTTGAGCCTCTCCTGTGACATCTTTGAGCGCAAGTAGTTTTTTATTAGCTTCAATTTGCTGAAGGCTCGCTCACCTCCAGCCACAGTCACACAGGCATGGACAGGAAGATCCTGAGCAAAATGCAGAGGTCCCCATAAATGCTCTGAAGCCCCATTTCGTATAATTTAACACAGAAAAGAATAGACTGATCAACTTGGCTAACTCTATCCCAAAGACTACAAAAGTTTAAAAATCTAAGTTGTTTTTTTTTGTTCCCAAAATTGTCAAACGCCGAAACACAACCACAGAATTCCCTTGTGCAGCTCCCAAACACATGACGTCGGGATGACAAGCCCATTCATTACGGATAAACCAAAAGGATTATTTACAACTTTAATTGGATAGGCTATGGATATGGACTGAGTGAAGTTATGGCTTTCAGAATCATACCACAATAAAACTCACGCTATTGTATTCACTTAGAGCTCATTAACTGCACATTTCATCGACCATTTTTCACTTGACCAAGGGGAATCATGTCAAGGGTACTTTTATTTATCGCCAGACCCGCGTTTATGTCCGCTGAACTTCCAGAGAATGTTTGGGGAACAAGGCGGAGCCCATTCATCTGGCGAGTTTCAAGTTAACGGCAATCAGAAACTAAGTTACAGGCTACCCCAAAACGTCACGTTTATAACCCATTCGTTACATCCAACTCTATCTAAATGGCAATTTCACATGTTGCCATGCCACTGGCTTATTTTAAACCATGAGCCGCGTTACACTGGCTGTAATTCAGATGACTGGGAATGATTCTCAAATCAATTCAGCCTGATTGGAGTGCGCAGCGCGTGCCTGCCTGAAACATTTGATTTGGACATGGGCCTATTTGCGGGGTAATGTGCATATTCTAAGATTCAATTAGATATAGGCGTATGAAACACAGTGTAATAAAGCCGTTGTGGTTATCAAATTATTCAATGCCCCCTGTCTGTCTGATATTGATCTCCGTGTGACTTGCTCATGTGGTGCTGCGCTAATATGTTTGACACGCCGCCTGTGCCTGTGTTACTTGACGACGGGGCTGGAAAAAGTTGGCCGTGTCTTACCTGGCTGTGCTGCACAGCTGCCTTTACTGGTACCTGCAGCATCACCTGAGTCTTTTCTGAAATATTTATAAAGAGATCCCCTCAGGCTTTCGGCTTCTTCCTCTCTTTTTCGCCTTTCTTTTATTTTCAGGGCTCCTGACTTGTGCATGTTGAATCAACTCGCGCACTGACCACTAATGGAATGATGTCGTCTTTTTTCTTCTCCAAAGACCAAACCATTTTGGCATAGGGGTGATAGGGGGTTATTGGCCGTTTTTTCAAGGGCAATGAAGGCAAACAATCTAGGAGTCATTAATTGAATGCAAATAACGCACTTTTCTTCTCTAAATCAACACATTTTGAAGTATACATACAATAATTAATCCCAACTTCATGGGGGTCCAGTTATGCCCCCCCCCCCCCCCATTCCAGGGCCAGTCCAGGGCCCGGGACAACGTACCCGTTTGTCCCCCCCTGTCGGCGGGCCTCATCACCCTCATCCTCATCACAGGTGCAATGTGCAAGTCTCTGCTGTGGCTACAACAGAGATAGGATACCAACGCTACCAGCGGCCAAAATTGAGCGACCAGAGCGTCAAAAAGAAGTTGAAAACTTTTTAACTTTATGCAAATTACTATTATTCGCTTCAGCGGCCAAACACTGACAGCCAATCGGAATGTAGACGCTCTTCGCTTGCGTGGATCCCAGGGAACATCGGCAGGCACTTTGGTTCCTACCTACCTTTATTCACTCACTGAACAAAATGTCGGCTGAAGTATTAGATTAGATTAGATTAGATTAGATTAGATTAGATTAGATTAGATTAGATTAGATTAGATTAGATTAGGCTTTATTGATCCTTTTGGGATGACTCCCTCAAGGAAATTGATTGTCCAGTAGTTTACAGAAAGAAACACAACACAATATTAAATTATATACAATATAAGATAAACAATACACTCTTAGATAACTATAAAAAGTAAAATAAAAAGTAAACAGTAAACAATAATTATAATATAAGATAAACAATAAACTCTTAACTAACTAACTATAACAAGTAAACAAAAAAAAACAGTAAACAATAAAAAAGAGATAATAATAGAAGTAAAACCGGATTCAAGTAAAATAAAAGATAAATGTAGAGAACTGTATAGAGGATTAATATAAATAAATAAATAAATAAATATAAATAAATAAATGTAAACATAAATAAACATATATATATACATATACACATGCACACACATATACATCTGCACACATATATACATACACATATATATATACATACACACATACACATACGGCATTGTGAATAAATATCATATCATATATGAAATGACGGTGAGCAAGGGGTGGCTGACAGTTAAATTAAATTAAATAAATTAGCAGTTCAAATTAAGCAGTGGAATAGGTTATATCTCTCCTCTTTACTCTATCACTTCTATTACTTCTATTACTTATATTCTATTTCCTCCTACTTCCCTCCGAGTGAGGAGTTGTAAAGTGTGATGGCATGAGGGACAAAGGAGTTCTTTAGTCTGTTGGTCCTAACTTTGGGAAGGGGCAGCCTTCCACTGAACAGGCTCCTCTGGTTGCTGATGACAGTGTGCAAGGGGTGGCTGGCATTGTCAATAATGTCCAGCAGTTTGTCCAGTGTCCTCCTCTCTGCCACCGTCACCAGTGGTTCCAGCTTCATGCCGACCGCAGAGCCAGCCCGCCTGATCAGTTTATTCAGTCTGGAGGCGTCCCTCTTGTTTATGCTGCCTCCCCAGCACACCACAGTGTAGAGGAGGACGCTGGCAACCACAGACTGATAAAACATCCACAGCAATTTGCTGCAGATGTTGAATGACCGCAATCTCCTCAGGAAGTACAACCTGCTTTGTGTCTTCCCATACAGGTAGCTGGTGTGTGTTTTCCAGTCCAGTTTGTTATCCAGCCAGACCCCGAGGTATTTGTAGGAATTCACAGCCTCCACCTCAGCTCCGTCTAGCAGGACTGGTCTCGGACTTGGTCTGGATCTTCCAAAGTCAATGACCAGCTCTTTTGTCTTAGAGGTGTTGAGCTGTAGCCGGTTAGTGTGGCACCAGAGCGCAAAATCCCCCACCAGACTCTGATACTCCTCCTCTCTGTCACCCCTAATACACCCAACGATGTCTGTGTCATCAGCGTACTTCTGTAGATGACATAGTTCAGAGTTGTAGCAAAAGTCTGAGGTGTACAGGGTGAAGAGAAGAGGGGCCAGCACTGTACCCTGGGGGGCTTCAGTGCTGCTGACCACAGTGTCAGACGTGATGTCCTTCAGCCTGACGTACTGTGGCCTGTCAGTGAGGTAATCATCAATCCAGTCCACCAGATAGGGTTCCACTCCCATCCTGTTCAGTTTGTCGTGAAGCATAGGGGGCTGGATGGTGTTAAAGGCACTGGAGAAGTCCAAGAAGAGAATCCTCACTGTGCCGCTTCCCTTATCCAGATGGGAGTGGATTCGGTGTAGCATGTAGAGGATGGCATCCTCCACACCAACATCTGGCTGATACGCGAACTGCAGGCGGTCCTGGGCGTGTTGTACCTGGGGTCTGAGGAGGTTGAGGAAGATTAATCGCGGCTGTTACTGGGCACCCGGTGTTGAACGAACCCACCCTTTTTCGGTTCAGAGATCGAAACGCCATAGTGGTTTGGATATCAAGTGATGATAAGCGGGAGTATTTATAGGCTACATCTAGAACGTTCGTATTTAAGCGGGACTCATTTTAATTTGCTCTACATGCCACCAATCTAACCAACCAATCGCGTGTAGCATGCTTTAAACAAAACCAAAAAAGTTTTTGAAATCGTCACATAAACAAACTAATCGACAAGACGAGGGATAAATGACAAGGGATATATCTCTTGTCTTTTATCCCTCTATTCCCCACTATTCACGGAGCCTGAGGTGAATAATTGTTAATTAAATAGTCTAGATAGATAGCCTAGTCAAGTCTTTATTAATACCAAACGACACAAATCGTCGGGAATCCATTTAGGTGGTTCGGCCCACACAGGACAGTATAGCCAAGACCACACAGAACAAGTCTGACTGGACATACACACAATACATCACATTAAAACTAGACACGCGTTGATAGATAGATAGACAGAAAGACCTAGATAGATAGATATGTTCCATTATTTGCCTTGCGGAGCCAAACAGTCCTGTGCACGTATGCAAATTAGCCATGTGCGCTAATGTCTATTTGTTTTGAATGCGACGAATGAGTGCAGATCATGATTTGCAGATCCAGATCAGTGAAACATATTTCAACTACTACAGCACGCAGGGTTTTTTGTTCTCGGTTGTAATTAGCCTACATTTTAGGATTTTTTTTTATATTGGAGGGAATCACAGTCCTACTTGTTGTCGAAGCACTTTATCGAACAAGCAAAACCGTCTCGGCAATATGGCCAAGGTGTATGGGAGAGTTCACTATTTGATATGGCTGTCTGTAGGGCCTACTAAACGCATACGGCTCCTTTAAATGCGTCTGCATAATTGAATTGTATGTCATGAGCGACTTGAGCGACCAAATCGAACAGAAAAATTTGCAGCGAAACTTTGTGAGCTCCTGGTGTGGACGTACAGTAATGTTTACACTGCACTAACATGGCCATCCGAGTTACAACGGCAGCCTGGTGCATGCCTCCCTTTGATCTTTGACCTACCCTCCTGGCTCAATATCTTGATATACATGAATATACATAATTCTACCAGCATGCAGTAGAAATTGTTTGCAAACATAATTTCATATTTTTCAGATTGCATTCATGAAACAAAGGATTCAGTGACATTACTCTTGCAGTGATGACTTGTCATATTTTTGTTCTGACAGTTCAATTTGCGGCTCTTTCTACTCGAGATCACCCCTGATGATTGTAAATGGAAAAATATTTAAGTTTCTGCTCCAGGAAAAGCCATCCATATACTTCTCCTAAAAACACATTATTGGCTGAATATAAGTATCTTGAGTCTGCTGCTTTGTCAATTTGTTATATACGATATATCACAAACAAAAACATTTTGTAAGTGCTATTTTTTTTTTGCAACCTTTTCAGGAGGTTCCTGCAAACCATTCTGAAAAGCTTGGGCTTGGATAACAAATCAATTGATCCCCTAAGCTATATTGGGATACACACTGCAATAACACCAACATCAGCAGGACATTCACGCCATACGTTCTGTTCTACTGTTCCTGCGGATAGAGCAATGTATGTGGACGTTTTGTTTACTTCAGTGAGAGCATCTGGGCTGGCTGGGCATCAAAGTCTATGGCCAAAGTAAATGAAACTAGCTGCAGCGCAGGCTGCCAGCCTACTGCTGGGGGCATTTCACTGAAAAGTTTCCCTCAAACATGATCCCAGCTAGCGGTGACCTTGGTGTGGCTGCAGGGAGCACAGCAGCATCTCTATTTTAGATACTAGAGAGAAGGCAAAGACAAACCCTTTCCACAGCAGATCACAATTACTTGGACTGCTTCCAAGTCACCACAGGGTCCATGAGAAGAAGCCGAGGGTTCATTTGTGTGCCAAGATGCTGACCCTGGGATCTCTTCAACCAGGCTAAAAGTGAGTCCCAACTATCAGATTATCCCCTGACAGCATTAATTTATAGATTCTCATTTGGGGGTTGGTTGATTAAGAAAATACAGATTGCCAAGGTATCACATGTATCACATAATGGGTGAACTGAACAATCTACAACATTACAAATGAGTGTTTTAGGGAGCTTGAGTATATGGGCATGATATAATATGTGCATATGTGACAATTAATAACATAAACATACACATTATTAACATTCTTCTTCTCCTTTTATTCTTCTTTTTCTAAATGATAAAATATAGAATGGAATTGGGGCCAACACTCCTGAGTCTTTCTTAATGGCAATCCAACAGTTGCAATAAAACCTCAATGCGTCAAATATTTGTGTGGCAAAAAGCTTTTAGTTGACATTTCCTTTGGTAGATATGGAAATCGCTAAAATATGTTTTACCTGTGTGTGCATATATGTGTGTGTGTGTGTGTGTGTGTGTGTGTGTGTGTGTGTGTGTGTGTGTGTGTGTGTGTGTGTGTGTGTGTGTGTGTGTGTGTGCGTGTGTGCGTGCGTGTGTGCGTGCGTGCGTGCGTGCGTGCGTGCGTGCGTGCGTGCGTGCGTGCGTGCGTGCGTGCGTGCGTGTAGGCTTGTGAATGCTTGTGTATTTAACTTCATGACGTTTCCCTTGCAGCGAGCAAGGCTGGTGCACTTCCATGACACTGTTGTTGTTCTGTAACACACCCTGCTGGGCTCCAGCCCATATGATGGTTCAGATCATGTGATGGATTCCTGCTGCAGTGTCTGACAGGCTGGGCGGAGTGCATTGTAATTGGAATCCGTCGTTGTTCAGCCGCAGCAGGTGAGGAGAGGGCATACTATGGACGGGCTGAGAGTGAGACGAGTGTCCGACAGCTGAGGCCTCCTGTCTGAGACACTTCCACTCTCAGAGTGACGTGATGCATGGCTTGTCAGAGAAGCCCAAGGATCGGGAATAACAACCACAACAACGACTTGTATGTGCGCTGGCACACTGAAACCTTCACGTCAATACTAATTCATTTCACCCCAATATTGCGTGATTAGGCTTTATTCAACAGGCTGCCTGGTTCGAACAGTTAGCAGCTGCGAAGAGGAAATTGATAGATGTTCACAAGATCAGAATAAAGAAATAAAGGTCATGTCGTTGGTTTTCTTCTTCTGATCCATTTCCTCAGAAAATACTTCAATTAAATGACCATGTTAAATAAAAAGAAAAGCCCCCCCTCCCTTGACCCGCTATCCCCGTCTTGTCTCTTGTCCCTTTTATTTGTTTCCTGACAGTATGATACTGTTTTTGAGATGACAGCAGGTGAGGCAATGTTTGTCCCCCAAAAAGTTTGACAGGTACAATATTTGTAACAGTGTTTGACACTCAAATGCTGAATTCATTCTTCAAGACCCAAGAACAGCAACAAGAATCCTTATAGAGAATATTTTACTTAATGCTGGTTATTTTGCATATATCACATACTATAGTATGTTTACCTGTCTGACTTACCTTTGGTTTTTTACTTCCAAGAAAGACTTCTTGACCCCCCTATAGTGTTTATCTTTTCAGTAAATCGAGTAAAAAGATTAGTACGAGTTTACTCCCAAGCCTATACTACCATGAGTGTATTCGAACAACAAACCCATTTAACTTTCTGCAGGACCACTGTATGTTCCCATTGGCTGGCGACAGAGTCTTCCTACTTGGCTATGCTCATTGGACTGACCTTTCAGTCTCCGCTGATCAGTTCAGTCTGTGTGGGTGTCTCTGCTGCAGTCAGGTCTAACATTAATACTGTAGCATCACAAAGAAACAGGCCCCCTCCCACATTGTTGTTATTCATCCATCCAGCTTTCCTCGACGGTTTCAACATAGAGGCTTCCTTGTGTTGTTGCTGCCACTGCATTTACAGAGATGTCCTTCAACGTTTTTGCCTGGGGATCTTTTTGTATCTCTTATTTATTTTTTCTCCGTCTTTTCCCATAGCAGCTAAAATGTAAGTGTTTCAGATGACGGGTGATAACATTGCTCTGAGACGTTAGGGCACCAACCCTGTCACTTTTATCTACTCTTTATCCCCCCCTGAATTAACCCATACTATAATAAAAGCCTTGCAGCTTTTAGTAATTATGAAAGGCTTGAGGTTCTTAAAGGCATTTGCATCGTGAGACTGAATACTGCAATTGCTCTCATTCAGTCACACGGATAACAAACTGTTCGGTAGTTGCAGAGGAACACAGTGATTTGCACATCACTGCTGTCAGGTTGCTGCCACTTGGACCTTGCTTGCTGCATCAAATTCTCCATATTTGCTTTCATCTCTGTGACACCGCTGTCATCACCTTGTTTCAGCTATTGAATCCCGTACATCATTCTTAAGTCACAGGACTTATTTATATATATATTGCAGGGATTCTTGAAAATATAACAATCCATTCTGTCCAATTAAGTGACTGTAGGATTCCAAATGTGTTCAATATCCAGCTCAATGAAATAAGAATATAAGACAATTAAATCATTAAAATAACATTAGAATATCAATTCAAATCACTTTACATAAATGAATATTCAAGTTATTAAGTATTTACCTACATCTGAGTGGAGGCAATTGTGGCACAAGAGCTCACTGCACCAGATCGGTGAATCAGTTCTACAGGTGGCAATGACCACCTTTACATTTTTGCGGGGAGGTTGAGGTTTATTTTTTCACTCATTTGAAAATCGTAAATGAAAAGTCCACGATTCGAGTGCATATACCCCAGCTTGAACAGCTGTCATCAGATACACCATACAGTTGCTGTGTTGGAGAAACACAGCAAAGCAAATGAGCAGGAAATGTCTTAATTTTCTCGATTTGGCCTGCTGTCTATCTAGGACATTACTCATTGTAATTCTATTAATAATAAAACAACCATGGCATTATATTTTTCATAATGAAAATGTTGACTTTCGAGGTATGCCAAGGTCAAGGTATGTAAAAGCAGTGAAAACCATGAAAACCAGTTCCAAGTTTTGGATAATCACTACTATTATACTATTTACATTTTCGTGTATTGTTTCAATGATCACGGCATCAAAGTGTTCCTAGCTGCTGGACTGCTTAGATGTCTTTGTGCTTCCTGGGCAGGTCACAGCACTTCTAACACTTGGAGATAATGCACACACCGTAGCCATCTTTGGCCAGACACTGGGTTTGGCGATTGCTTTAGTTTGCATCATCAGCCCATCCTTTATCAGTTGTTGTTCCAGAAAAAAATAATTAAGCAAAAACAGATTTTCTTTGCTTGATATTGCCTCATATCAAAGGCCATCAAAGTGACAAAGTCATATATTTTCACTTACCAATAATGGAAAGCAATTATCGGCCTACAGCTGTAAATATTCGAAGTCCCGAAGATACTCATTAAAATAAATAATATTCATTATGAGAAGGATTTCTGCATGTTAACAAAAGAGAGATGGTAAATATATTAACATCTTTAACCGCCTGCCATTAAGGTGCAATGGTTCAGCAGGGTTAGTATGGGGTTATCAAAGTGTGGACAGAGCCTTACCTCAGGCCTGTAAGTCGTCTCGTTGCTCTAGCTCATTGTGCTGCTTCATCAAAGGTGCTGGCCGAGGTTGGCCAATGTTGCCCACTTCTTAGTAGGGAAGAAGTCCTTGTAGTATGTGATCCTAGAGCAGTGCAGACACGTTCAGTCATCATGCTTTGTGACCAGATGGGCCTTTTATTCCTCCTGCTGATAGTGTGGAGGTTAACTGTCTGCTAAGACTTTCAGATAAGGACCCAGGTGCAGACCATATGCATTGAAAAAATATTTATTCATTTTCTTCAGGATTCAAGGGCAGACAGATCAAAAGTCAAACTTTAGAGTCAAAAATGTAGCGCACAAAAGATCCAGGCAAAGTTCCAACAGAAAAGGAAAAATCCGAAAACAGAAAATCACGAGGCAGAGAATCCAATGTATACTGGCAGAGCAGAAACAGGAAGAGGAAGAGCAGTGTATCTCACCAAACTTTCTGGTACAATCAGACAAAGATTGGGGGGCTGAACTTAAATATCAAAGGAAAACAAGTCATTGGCAGAGAGAAAACAATGGACAGAGGCCTCGTTTCCTGATAATGATTGATCTTCGCTCGTACGATCATTCTCACGATGGATCTTGCGAACCATCGTGAATTTCTTTGGAGCGTTTCCCGAAACTCCTCTTAACATGAACGCACGTTCACTGCACTCACGACGTTCGTAGGACTGTAACTGTCCACTGACACGGTGGTAAACGGGCTATGTAGGATGGGGAGACGCAGGAATGTCACAGGAAAATGGGATTGAAAAGGGTTAAAATATCTCCCCATCAAGGCCAACAGCAGAGTAGTCTACGAAAAGAATAGACTGCAATACTATGAATGCTGAAGATATTTAAACACAATTGATTAGGCCTATGCCAACATATGTATCAGTCCTAATCCTGAATGCACTGTGTGTACATTTTTTCACGGCATGTTCCCCCCTGAAATAATTCCGTATTACAAAAATCAAAAATTGCTTGTGTGACAACTACATTTATCTTAATGTGCTGATTTCTGAAACATGCTTGGCGCAGCAAAGAGAGCCAACCTTATCTGATTCCACATAAGGTTTCATTGATTGGCACGCCGATCCAGTCTAGAATATTTGTAGACATTAAAAATGCAACGTTCCATTCATTCATTATCATTCAAACGCAGAGGCTAGGCATTGACACACGACTATTGCTGACCCGATTAAGAGAGCTTGGTCTAGATCCTGCCCATATTGTTGGGCAGGATGATGTAGGCTATAGGTCTTTTTACAGTCTAGAAACGGTCCATTAAATAGTGAACTCCATCACAGCCGAAGTGCCTACAGTGCTTAATGCAAACAATCGCAACAAAAAACACTTGCAGAAATTCTCAGACACCCTCTGGTCTCAGCATGATTCATGTCTACAGTAGCCTATGTCTTCTGTCATTGATCAATATGAGGACATTTTAACCACAATGGTTGAATTAAAATCAGAGGGAGACAGCAAGTGCAGCTCTAAAGCGACCTCCCACACAAGAGCAATGGAATCATTTGATGTTATTATATGCCTTGTGACGTGGCGTTTGATTGGTACATTTCAGCTGCGCATGTATTTTTGTATTTTTTAATTGCTGTAATAAATTATGTTGTTGTTCACTTCTAAAATTTCTCTATCTTTGCTGTTTAAATCTAACAGTAGTGTATGAGTAATAAATCAGCGGTAACCACTGTTTTTGGTTGCGAAATTGCGCCAGCTGGGCATTCCGTGGTATTGGATGTGTTTGAATAAAACACATCCAATACACGGAATGTCCACTGGTGACGCCACTGAGGCTATAGTAGGCTAACGATGCTCTTAGCGTCCTACGAGTACCCTGGAGCACTCGTTAGCTACGAGCGTTTTCACGACGTTCGTTACCAACGATGCTTTCGGGAAACGGTGTGAAAAATGTATGATGCTCGTACGACGCACTTCACGATCCAATTAGGCTAACGATGCTTTCGGGAAACTGGGCCCTGGAGTCCTCGTTAGCTAAGAGCGTTTTCACGACGTTCGTTACCAACGATGCTTTCGGGAAACGGTGTGAAAAATGTACGATGCTCGGATGACGCACTTCACGATCCACTTAGGCTAACGAAGCTTTCGGGAAACTGTGCCACGGTGTGGCAGACAGAGTCAGGTGTGGGCAGGGAGTGGCACAAGGCAGGTGAGGTCGGTGTTCAGTACAGAAACAAAAGCACATGGCAATGCAAAAAAAAACATTAAATTCCAAAAAAAAAACAGCAGGGCAGGCAGAGTCCATACAGAATACTAACATTGTCAGACTACATATATTTCCAGCACTGTGAGAGCTGGCCCCCCTGGTGTGAGGAAGGATTTTGAATCAGGTTCTGCTGGTATTATTGAAAAATTAATGAATTATGTTATTTTACATATAACATAAATATCTTCCAATTGACAAAAAAAACACTACAAAAAAAGAAGAAAAAAAAGACAACAAAACACTTAATTTTGGATATAAATTATGTATACAGGTTTATATGCAAAATATGTATATGGTTCCATTTTACTAATAGATATGTTTAGACATATTTAATTAACTTTGGGTCAGAGATGCATTATATTTTTTAATGCATAAAATGCTGCCACAAACCCGGTTCCTTGAACCAAAATGATTCTCTTCAAAACTCGTTCATATCGAATAGGATTGTTTTGCGTGAATATTATATTAACACCAAGAAAAATCATATTTCGTAGAGTCGAAAAAGAGTTATTGGATGGATTGATATATTGATATATTGATTAGAGCTGTCAAGCGATTAAAATATTTAATCGAAATTAATCGCATTAATCTCATCTCATTTTCGACCGCTTATCCGGGGTCGGGTCGCGGGGGGAGCAGCTCAAGCAGGGGGCCCCAGACTTCCCTTTCCCGGGCCACATTGACCAGCTCTGACGGGGGGATCCCGAGGCGTTCCCAGGCCAGTGTTGAGATATAATCTCTCCACCTAGTCCTGGGTCTTCCCCGAGGTCTCCTCCCCACTGGACGTGCCTGAAACACCTCCCAAGGAAGGCGCCCAGTGGGCATCCTTACCAGATGCCCGAACCACCTCAGCTGACTCCTTTCTAAGTAAAGGAGCAGCGGCTCTAATCCGAGTTCCTCACGGATGGCTGAGCTTCTCACCCTATCCCTAAGGGAGACGCCAGCCACCCTTCTGAGAAAACTCATCTCGGCCGCTTGTACCCGCGATCTCGTCCTTTCGGTCATCACCCAGCCCTCATGACCATAGGTGAGGATAGGAACGAAGATCGACCGGTAGATCGAGAGCTTTGCGGCTCAGCTCTCTTTTCGTTACAACGGTGCGGTAAAGCGAACGCAATACCGCCCCCGCTGCTCCGATTCTCCGGCCAATCTCACGCTCCATAGTACCCTCACTCGCGAACAAGACCCCGAGGTACTTGAACTCCTTCACTTGGGCTAAGGACTCATTTCCTACCCGGAGTAAGCAATCCACCGGTTTCCTGCTAAGAATCCTCATCCCAGCCGATTCACATTTTTTTTTTTTTTTATAAAATAATTGCGTTAATCGCGCGTTACATTTTTTGACGCCGTTAAATTTGGTTTGCGTTAACGCCGTTAATAACGCGTTTAACTGACAGCTCTAATATTGATAATATATCAGTATATCAATCAATCCTGTAACTCTTTTTGGCTTTTACTTCCTCTCTTCCGGAATAGGAGCACTCATGTCGCTGTAACCTAAACCTTAAACCCTGCACCCTAACTATCACTGCAGCTTGGAGCCAGAGCCAGAGCCAGCTAGGGCTCCATCAATCACAACTCAAATCTTACAGTCACGTAATTGGACAGGATGTTAGAAATCAACATTCCATCTATCTTCACAACTCACAGCCTGATCTGACCGACTGTCCCAGCCACCCCTGTCCCCAAATGATTCAGTTGTCTGAACACATGAAAAAAAGACCTGGGATGAACAGTGGATTTCTTTTTAATCCTGCTTCATGCCAGTGGCCAGCATCAATAATTCCTCAGAACCTTTTCCCTTCACTGCAACAACAAGTCATTCCACAACGACTGTAAAAACAGTGCGATTTGGCTTCTGATCAGAATCATATGCGACTCAAGTACATGTAAAAGTCATTCTGTTAAAAAAAATCAAGCAGGTGTCCTCATTTAGATACTTGGGGGTTACAATATTAGACCATCAATTATCATGGAAAGCCCACATTGACCAGATTTGCAATAAGATAAAACATAGAATGTGGTTTCTCTGTAAAACTAATTTACGGTATAAGTACTCATTAACCTTTAACTTGGCATAAGAAGCAATTGCTGGATTCTGCGCAATAACATCATAATATCAATAAGGTATTCCTTGAGAGACATTTTACTTAGGCGAAGGATAAGGAAACTGAGGGTCTGAGGCTTATTAACTCCATTTTGCACAACTACGTAATCATTTCCCTTGTTTTTATCAGATCAGCCAAGCCTGATTTTATCGGCCCCCAACAATTGACATACTGATTTATCCATTGAAATGTTGGAAATCTATGTATCTATTTAAGCGACTGAAATTGAAATTAACTGCCTTCCCTGTTCAACCTGTCCCTGCCTTTTATAACCCTTCTTGGAATATGGCTCTTGATTGTAATTTTCCGCCCTTTAGTTTTGGTTTGCTTCTCTGTTGATTAAGTTCAAAGTGAGTGATCCTCTTTCGCTGAACACAAAATAACCTGCAGGTTCAGATAGGCTGAAGTGATACTTTTTTAAAAAGTTGGGCAGACTTTATCGCTTCACCCTTAGCAAGCATTTTGAACCAAACTCCCACTCAAAATGTCACCCCAAATATGTGGAGAGCCCCCACACCATCTACACAACCTACAGCTACGCTTGCTTTTCACAGAGGCTTTGACATAGGATAAACACAGGGGCTAATCAGCAGTTATTATCGGTCTGCTCTGTGTGTGTACTAGGGCAGGGGTAGACTCTACTAGTGAAGATACATTAAAGGTACATTGAAGTAGTAGACCCATACATATTGTTATGAGGGACACCTGTGAAACTAGTGTTGAAATACAATATAATAATAATAAAATGTTCAATTTCCTCTCCCTGGTTATTCTGAAACCTTCAGAGATCCCTCTGTGTTTCCGCTTGTAAAGGCAGAGACACAAGGCCCAGGCCGTTCTAAATGTGCCAGGGAGTGCTTGGCCTCCGGTATTGCTGCTCAACCCGGTATCACAGGATTTCGTGCTCATGCTCACGAGAACTTGAATCGTGTCCCAGAGCATGATTGCACAACTTTTTCCGTGCTACACGGAACGACATTCAAACCAATGAATTTCAATCTGAAGATTTTTTTCTTCTTCAGAAGGGGGAGGGGGCTGTGCAGTGCACCCTCTACGTAGTTATGGATACGTCAAAACAACATCCAGCGGTAACGCAAAACTCCCGGAGCTCTATATCTATATAGTATAATATTATATAATAATATTTTATTTTATATAATATAATATAAAGGTATCTATATAATATAATATATGATATCACGAACCAAAGTGTGCGCCTCCGGATGATATTATTAATTGGGGGAAAGGAGCCGTGGCATTGACTCTCTGATGTCCAGATTGATCCATGACATGGAGGAGAAAGGGATTGTTCTCCCTCCGGCGGGAGTACGGCAGCTCCGGCGGACTCCCTGCCAAGGAGGCAGTCACATGGCAAACTGACCTATGGATCTATTTTTGTATGGAATCTCCCTGCTTCTGAAATGCACGAACATCTCCGCCCAGTGCTCGTCCGCTGGTCCACAAAATCGTAGCTATGCTCTGATTGGAGGGGGTGGGGAAGTGGCTGGTGATATTCAAATGTGGGGTGTAGGCGGGGTACTTTCAGAAATGCATGTCTCACTCAAAAAATCATGTACAGACTTATTTCAAAGTTTGCGTGTGGGAGCACCAGAGACCCAAAATAACACCCCAAATCCCAGGAAAAGTGTTGTTTTCATAATATGTCACGTTATATGAAAACAATATTCTGAACAAACCTCAAACAAATTGATTCTAAATTCATGTGATAGGAGCGGGACGCTGTGATGAGGAACAATAATGTACACAATGTATGCACCGTTCACGTTGCAAATAAGTTCATGAGTTCAGTGTAAAGTGTAATTTACACAAAGTAGATGAGGATTTATTATCTTAATAGTGCACTTCAGTCATTTACTCAAACAATAGCTCTGCTCCAAACCACAGCTCACTCGTTGCTACGACAATGTTGAGTCTGGCAACACACTTTATTGTTGCCACGCCCCAGTGGTGGTGGTGTTATTTATATGAGAGAGGGCATTTAAAATACTACAATGATCAATTAGGAGGCCGAAGCTCTCGGACGTGATGCAGTAAGTAGGTGTCTTCTGTGTCAAGGACAGTAACAAGTAAGCTATAGACCTGCTAGACTGGCTTGCAATATTTTGAGCTGAAGTTCTTCCCTGACCTACACCCTAGCCATCTAACATGGATATCTGAGAATCAGGCCTCTCTTTCATAGTGACAAAAAGTTATGAGCGAAATGCCCATTAACTTTAACTCATAAGGGGCATGGCTTTTTTCCAGAGACCCACATTTTTCCCAGAGCAATCCCAAGATGCATCCTGGTAAAGGCCTAATGCCAAGTTTCTATCTCTTGCCAACGAAGATTGACTTCTTCTTCATTTCTAGCAACGTTTTGTGTTTCCAATGCGTTTCAATGGAGCATTTGATATGCTGAGGATCAACATAGTTATACTACATTCTGGTGTGAGGCTGGGTTTAAGGGACATGCTCTGGGTCACGATTTAATGGATACATTTTCATGAGCATGAGCACGAAATCGCGTGATACCGGGTGGTGCTGCTGGCAGTGTTTTGGAGATGCGGTAATCCAAAGATCTCTGCACTTCCTTCGGTCCAAAGTAAGCAACGGAGGGCGAGATTTAGCTTTAACAGTTGTGACGACCCCCTGCACCCCTTAAGGCTCTTTGATGCCACTACAGGGCTACTACTTGGGGAAGGTGATCATAGTCACAGTATTGATCACACCTGGGTTAATGGGCGGGGTATTTAAGCAGGTTGGGTCTCTCTCTCATTAGGCACTCTTTTCGGTTGTTGCAGGTACTAGGTATACTTTCACTTGGGCACGTTGCTTTGTTCTTTGTCTTTAACGCTTTCCCCTCATCCTCACTCTTATTAGTTATAGTCTCATTTCTAAACATACAGACGCATTCACTGCATCCACTCATCCACAACCATATCTCGCACTTAAACATATACCCTAGACTCCTACTCCTTGTTTGTTTGTTTGCTTTGCTAAATAAATTGCATTTTGCTTTAAAACTAAATTCTGTTGTCCCTTTAATTATGTGATGGTGAAGTGTTTCACCGTAACATAATTTTGGGGGCTCGTCCGGGATGCCTGTCGGTGAAAAATCCGGAATCCATAGACTTTTGTGAGTTCAGGTGAGAACGTCAATTGTTTGTGTTGGCTATAGTTTTGTGCAGTCTCTGGCAAGGAAGAGTGCTCCAGCTGGGCTTGCCTTTCCTTCGGAGCACTGTTTATTGTTTTGGTTTGTTGTTTTTGAGAAAATCCTGGTCTGAAGTTTTTAACTTCTGTCAGGGGCACGCTTCGCACAGTGGTAAAACATTGTAGCGAGTTCAGCGTTAACCAGTCGCCCCAAGGCCGGCACTTCTCAGAAGAGTTAGCCAGGACAGTTAGCTTCTTTGGGCTAGGTATTCAGGGCGCCAGTGGACTGCGTATGAAGACACACTTTTCAGTGGGAATTAGCGCCGACAATCAATGGATGATTTCACCTGGATGCATGGGAGTATTTTGGTTAGTGGCTTGCGGATGTGGTTAGTGTTTTTTTTGTTAGATTATAAATTGGTTTGCTACTGTTAGCGTTCACTGTGCAAGTTGTTTAACTTGTAGCGGAATACCGCATTGTTTGTGGAACGTCCACTGGTCTGTTGTTAATAGTAACTTGGCCATTTTGGAACCAGCTTAGGTTGGAGTGAGTTTGTTTGAACTAGCACATGTTGCCCATGGTGTGTGAAGAACACTAGTAGTCTGTGCAAGTACTTTGTGCCTCATTTTTGTGTGGGTTTAATTGTGTTTTGGAAATTGAAGGTAGCCTGTGTTACTGTAGCGCCCATTAATTAATGGGTAGCTTAGCACAAAGCTACAGGTTTTTGAGCAGGGTTGAATAATTGTCTTGTGTTGTGAATTGGATGTTGACTGGGTTAAGATGGCATCCCCTGAAGCTTTTATTGCTAGTCCATCAGAGGAGTTGTTGTCTGGCCTTACCAAACTGCAACTCTGTGAATTGGCTACACAGTATGAATTACTGATAACTGCGCAGGAGAAAATTTTAAAGGAGACCTTGTTCTTGGCTGTAAAATATCAGTTGCAAAGGAAAGGAGTGTTGAAGACCGATGCTCCTGTTTCTGTGGACAGTGATAAGTTGCAGCTTGAGAAATTGCTTGTTGAAAAGGAGGCTCGCGCTTTTAGGGATAAAGAGCTGGAGCAGAGGAGAACCTTAGAGCTCCGCAAGCTTGAGCATGACCTTGAGTTAAAAAGGATGGAGCATGAGACCCATGAACGTGAAAGAGAGCATGCTTTGGCAATGAAGAGGCTTGAACTTGAGTTAGGCCAACGGCCTCAAGCCTCTCCTGCCAGTCCGTCTGTAGGTGGTTTTGATGTGAGTAGGAACATACGTCTGGTTCCACCATTCTCTGAGAAAGAGGTGGATAGATATTTCAAGAGGGTAGCAACCACCCTCAGTTGGCCCAGAGAGATGTGGCCATTGTTACTTCAGTGTGTGTTTACCGGGAAGGCCCAGGAGGTGTTGTCCGCTCTAAGTATCGACCAAGCTAAACAGTATGATGTAGTGAGAGACAGCATATTGCATGCCTACGAGCTGGTTCCTGAGGCTTATCGGCAGAAATTCAGAAATACTAGAAAACTAGAGCAGCGTACTTTTGTTGAGTTTGCATTTGAGAAAGAACGCCTGTTTGATAGGTGGTGCACTGCACAGAATGTTCAAACCAGGGAAGACCTAAGACAGCTTGTTCTCTTGGAGGACTTCAAGAACTGTCTCCCTGAATCTGTCGCTATGTACCTGAATGAACAGGAGGTGCAAAAGTTGGACGAGGCTGCTGTTCTTGCAGATAAATTTGTACTTACACACAAGTGTGTATCTAGTAGTGGCTGGGTAAGCCATCAGAACCAAACATGACACCCTCCTAGGAGTCTGCCACAGTCTGGTGGTGGAAATGGTGCTTCGCGCTCATCCCCACCTGTTAGCTTTAGCCGTCCTCCTACTAACAACGCAGAGGTCACTTGCTACTATTGCAAGAAGATGGGCCATCTGAAAAATGATTGTGTAGAACTTCGTAAGAAGAACCAGAACGCCAAGAGTTTTGGCCTGGTGGCTTCTTGTGGAAATGTCCTGTCTTCTTTGAAGGATACCTCGAGTGTTGGGCATGTGGTTGCTTGTAAAGGAGATAAGTGCAAAGTTGACGCGGAGTACACTCCTTTTGTCACCAAAGGCTTTGTGTCTTTGGTGGATGGGGAAAGTAGTGTGCCAGTAGGCATACTAAGAGACACTGGGGCAGCTCAGTCATTTATGCTGTCCAGTGTGTTGCCTTTGTCTGACAGTACTTTCACCGGAACACATTTTCTAGTCAGGGGTTTTGAAATGACTCCTGTTCAGGTGCCGTTGCATAGTCCATCTCTCTTCCAAACTGGTCAAAGGTGATGTGGTGGTGGGAGTTCGACAATCTCTCCCTGTACCAGGTATTTAATTTATCTTGGGCAATGACCTGGCTGGTGGGAAGGTTTGGGGTAACACCGAGGCCGTCTCACCACCTGTTGTTGCTGATTTTGTGCCTGAAGTACCACCAAGGCCTGATCAGTGCTCACGGCGGCATCCTGATGTGTTTCCTAGCTGTGCGGTTACTCGTGCCATGCTGAAACGTGGCCTTGCTTCTGATTTGGTTTCTCTAGAGGACACTTTTCTTACTAAACCTGAGGTTGCAGGTAGTACTTCCTCACAGTCACCTGTAGGGGAGCTAGAGACTACCACTGCTAACTCTGACGACTCTACTGGAGGTGGTGGTAACTCTGAAGAGATTGAGTCTGCAAAAGTGGTCCCTCCCTTGGGAGTGATTAATGGTGAGTCTGCAGTCACCATTTTGACTTCGAGTGAGCTTGAGCGCTGTTCTTTGCCTGATTTGTTCAAAGTGTCACGTGAGGATTTGATAAGAGAACAGTTGGTGGACTCTTCTCTCAAATCTCTCTTTGTTTTGGCATCTCATCAGAAACCGGAGGATGAGTCCAACTATTATGTACAGGATGGTTTGTTGTGTAGGAAATATGTGTTCCAACAAGAGACTTTTTCCAACTCCTTTGTACAGATAGTTGTTCCTTGTAAATTCAGGAAAGCTGTGCTAGAACTCGCTCACAATGAGGTAGCTGGACACACTGGGGTGCAGAAAACGTATGACAGGATTGTGCGTCGGTTTTTTTGGCCTAAGTTAAGGAAGGATGTTTCCTCGTATATAAAAGCATGTCATGTGTGCCAACTGACCGGAAAACCGAACCAAAAGATTCCTGTCGCCCCATTGCAGCCCATCCCTGCGGTGTCTAATCCTTTTGAACACCTCATAATTGATTGTGTTGGTCCATTGCCTCGCTCTAAGGCTGGACATCTTTACCTGTTGACGGTGATGTGTCAATCTACACGCTACCCTGCAGCGTATCCACTTAGGTCAATTACGACTAAGTCTGTGTTGAAGGCTCTTACTAATTTCATGTCCACTTTTGGGATTCCAAAAGTCCTTCAAAGTGACCGAGGGTCTAATTTCATGTCAAAGCAGTTTACTAGGGCATTACGCCAACTTAAAGCGAAACATAATATCTCCAGTGCATACCATCCGCAGAGTCAGGGTGCTCTCGAACGTTTTCATCAGACGCTCAAGTCTCTCTTAAGATCTTATTGTGTAGAACTTGGGTCTGATTGGGAAGAGGGTCTCCCTTGGCTACTCCTAACAATTATGGAGGTTGTTCAGGAGAGCACGGGCTTCAGCCCTAATGAACTGGTATTTGGACATGATGTGAGAGGGCCAACCGCTGTTTTAGCTGATGAGTGGTGCACTGCGGAGGCACCTGTTAACGTATTGGACTATGTAAGCGGATTCCGCTATCGTTTGTATGAAGCTAGAGCCGCTGCTGGACGTAAACTGGGTAAAGCTCAGTCTAAGATGCAATGTCTTTACAACCGCAGGGCGAAACACCGTAGTTTTAACCTTGGGGATAAGGTTTTAGCTTTGTTGCCGCTTTTGAGTAGTCCCTTTCAGGCTAAATTCAGTGGCCCGTACGAAATTGTGAAATGTTTCAATGATCACAATTATGTTCTTAGTACGCCAGATCGGAGGAAAAAGGTGCAGGTTTGCCATATTAATCTTTTGAAACCTTACTTTTCTTCTTTGTCAGTTGCACCTGTTGGGTTAATTTCTACCACGCCTCTAGGGGTCTCTAGTGACCCAGACCATGTGTTTTCCTTAGGGGATAACAATTCGGAAAGTCTTGATTCTGTCAGTGAGGAGTCCAGTGAGGGTGTGAGACCTCCATCACAGGCGATCGTAGAGGGTCGCCTGCGAAATTCTGAGTTCCTGGCAGAATTACCTTCACATCTTTCCCATCTGAATGATGTGGAGAAAGCCGATATGATTGGTCTAGGAAATGTCAGGAAGCTTTTGAGAATGTTAAGCTTTTGCTTGCTTCTTCCCCTGTGCTTTCAGCCTCAAACTTTGACTGTCCTTTCAGTGTAGCTGTTGATGCCAGTGGGAGTGGCGCTGGTGCAGTTTTGTTACAGTTGGGATCCGATGGTGTAGAGCACCCCGTAGGATATTATTCTAAAAAGTTTAATCGTCATCAGCAAGTTTACTCCACAGTGGAGAGAGAAGCACTTGCTTTAATTCTTGCTGTTCAACATTTTGAGGTCTACTTGGGCTCATCTTCGAGTCCAATAGACGTTTTTACTGACCACAACCCGCTGGTGTTCATTGATCGTATGCGGAACCAGAATCAACGCATTATGCGCTGGAGCTTAATTCTACAGCAATACCCGCTGAAAATCCAACACATCAGGGGCAAAGACAACATTGTGGCAGATGCGTTGTCCCGTTGTTGAAATTACTTGTTTTGTTTTTCTTCTATCTCTACCTTGTGACTGTCGAGTTCTGGGGTTTCACTGTTTTTCCTAGTCCTAGGGCCCAGGATCTAGGAAGAGACAGTGTTGTGGGTTTGAATTCTTCATTGGTCTTTATTTCTGTTTGGTTATTTGAGGTTTAGACAAACCTCTTTTTAGTGGGGGAGGTGTGACGACCCCCTGCATCCCTTAAGGCTCTTTGATGCCACTACAGGGCTACTACTTGGGGAAGGTGATCATAGTCACAGTATTGATCACACCTGGGTTAATGGGCGGGGTATTTAAGCAGGTTGGGTCTCTCTCTCATTAGGCACTCTTTTCGGTTGTTGCAGGTACTAGGTATACTTTCACTTGGGCACGTTGCTTTGTTCTTTGTCTTTAACTCTTTCCCCTCATCCTCACTCTAATTAGTTATAGTCTCATTTCTAAACATACAGACGCATTCACTGCATCCACTCATCCACAACCATATCTCGCACTTAAACATATACCCTAGACACGTTACTCCTTGTTTCTTTGTTTGCTTTGCTAAATAAATTGCATTTTGCTTTAAAACTCAATTCTGTTGTTGTCCCTTTAATTATGTGATGGTGAAGTGTTTCACCGTAACACAGTTCATAGGGCCCCCCCTTAATGCATAACAAAGTTTGTGCTGCTTGCCCTAGTGCCATTCGGAGGGAACCCTGCAACCAACCAAATGCTCACTCCTCAGTGCCCTTCCTTGGGACCTCATTAATACACCCATCAAGTGTGAAGGCGATCGGAAGAGGTGATGTCGAGAAAGAATCTTCATAGTATAATAACCATATGTCTAAAAACTGATCGGCATAAATGAACAATTTCAACGATTTTTTTTATAAAAAAGGTATTTTAAATTATAAACAATGCGTCATACTTGCTACTATCAATTCCTATGTAAATGTTTTGGTGATGTTGTTCGGAACAAATTGAAAACCTCTGATGCAGTCTAATTTTTTAAAATTATATATTTTGAATTGTGATGGAGCTATTGGTGGTAATAACAGGTGTGACTGATGGCCTCCCTCTAAAACCCTCTGGAAGCTGGTGTTATTAGCCAAAGCCATTGAAAAGAGCAGCAATGATTGCAGTCCTGGAAGACAATGCTGCAGATCTAACACATTTCCTGTGTCTGTGCGATGCATCTGAATGTGTGTCTGTTTGTGAATACATCTGCATGTGTTTGTGTGAATCTGCGTATATTTGTGAGTCTGAGCATCTGAATGTGTGTGTCAGTGTGTGTGTGTGTGTGCTTTCACGAATGTCTGTGTAATTATTAGCCAGTTTTCAGGTCACATAATTGCCTTTGACACATGCCGTGCACATTCACCCGCTCCGTCCAGTCTCTGTCTACACTCTGTCTACAGAGTCTGCTGCTGCACTGTGTGTGGTGGCCTGGTGGGCGGGGCTGTGCACCAGTAGTGCAGGTAGTAGAGTGGGTTGAGTTGAATCGGCACTAAAATGTCTCTTAGGTCCTAAGTCACTGCAGTAAAATGGTTGAAATTAGTGGTTTGAAAAGTGATCCAAAAAAAAGATGATGCATCATGAAAGAAAAAGATGTTCAAGTTCAGCACCAATACAAATAGAAACATCTTATTTCATAGTGTTAACCTTTGTGAAGCGTTACGTATGAAAACCATACTTGACGTTAAAAATATCTTGATAATGTCTGTAGCACACATGCTGTCAGCTATGCCCCTCTGCCTAATGCCTGTGTGTAGACTTTATCCAACATTATGTGGTATTAATCTGATACGTCTAGTATTTGATAATGTGACACGAGGTCTGGTATTTTTTTTTTTTTTGTAAATCATGAGATCTTCTCACACTTTTGTGTGATTTTGTGTGTTTTTATCTTGTTAAAAACATAAACTGCATCATGATTCAATAAGTTACGGAAGTTAATTTAGGGGATTTTTCTATAATTTTGATTTGATTAAACAAAAATGACACCAAGAATGGTTAACAAGACAGATTGCTAGATTAGGAGTTTATTGCCATTGGTTTAAAGAATCTCCTGGGATTGAAGCAATCACTCCAACACACTGAAATTTCAGCCTTTTATGTTCCCTTTTGGAAGGCCGTTAAATGGGACACTTTACTGGTATTTGGATTGTGTGAATGGCTTCAATGCAATTTGCAGAGCAGAGCAAAATGGAGCAGATAAGATCCCTTTAAAAAAGTTTGTATTTGTCCGGTTCTTTGAAACATAGAGGCCATCAATGCTAATTATCTCTTCTGACGATGTCAAACGCTCCATTAAGTTTTTTGTGGAAGGCATTTAATATACAGTACACAAACTACACACAGTATATTTACAGCATATATAATTCATGCCTTCTTTCCACACGTCATTCAATTTAACATTATCATGCATCCTTGTTTTCAATACTTCGATCCGATCCTTAAATGTTTCATGGTGGGCACGAAGGGGATGCCTTTCCCCTTCGTGAAATCTCATCCAGAACAAATATTGGGTATTCTGCGGGCTAAGAAAGCAATTAGCATAGCAGGGCAGGAGTTCAACTTTGTTCCTTTGCAGACGTCAATTGAAAGAATATTTTAAAATAAAATATTCTTTAGCAACTCTTTCCTTGCAGTGCTGTCAATTAGAAGTTGAGTGACACAATATTGACGATTGTACATTGCTTCTTTAAGCTTTGAATGCTTTTAAGCCCCCTTAAAATTAGCTTTTTCCTCCAGAACAAGGCTGGTCAACCCCATTCAATTATATGTAAAAACAATGGATTCTGCAAAGCTTCATACAACCATCCCTCACCCTAAAAATGTGAGGGATGCTTACAAAAACAACAAAAACAAACACTCCCACACAGACATTCCTTGTCCACAGCGCATTCTGGTACAGATGCGTATCAGAATAACAATGTGATGTTACATCAGCCCCCTTCCAGAAGGTGTTATCAATCAGACACCTGTCCATCCGTCTGACAGTGTTGAAGGCACTCACAGAAAGGCTAGATTATTGATTCTAGAGACAGAAAGAAAGAGAGACAGAGATAGAAGAATTGCAAGAATAAAAATGCAGGGTTTATGTAAAAGATCTCAAAAACCTCATGCAGAACATATTGATTGCAATTGCATATTATCCATATCGTTGAGAATTCCTTTACATGCATGCAAAGAAATTAGAACTCTTTTATCTGAAGTTTAGTTAACGTTAAACATGGAAAAGATAGTGTACGTCTCAGCAGGGCCGGATCTACCATTAGGGCCCACAGCACTGTGCCCAGGGGCCCCAACCATTCCCAGCCAGTGGGGGGGCACCACACGAAATAATTCTTTTTTTTTTTCTTTTTTTTTATGAATGTTTGTACTCTTAAAATAGTTATACATGGTATTATTAAATAGGGTATTCATTTAAAATTCATTATTAAAACGAATGTCATAAGAACAGCAATATAATGATTCTGAACAATATAGTGGCCTAATGTGACAGTTAACCCCCCTCCCATAACCTGCAGCGTCCTGTGATATCTATGCACCTGAACACAACGCAGTAGTCGGCGGAGTAAGACCAAGCCGGCTACACTTTATGTGTCATTATGTGTGTGTGTTAAAATAATAATAATAAAAAAAATATATAGAATTTTTTTCAGACATTTGTGCCCAGGGGCCTATGATTTGTTAATCCGGCCCTGCGTCTCAGGTGGCTTGGTCTAATTTGGTCAATTTGCAAGTCGTCTTACTTTTGAGTTGATACATGCCTGTTGAAAAGAGGTTTTCTGAATCTCTCTTAAGAGTAATCTGAAAGTGCGTGTGGTGAATGGTTTGGTGGGTCAGAGTTTAGCTGAGCCGCCAATGTCTGTGTTCCCTGTGTCTTTCTCTAGAACTCCAGGGAGTTCTAGTATGTACACCAGACTTAATGTGTGATTAGCCCGTGTCCAGCTTAAGGCGCAAGATAAAGCTGAGGTGCATAAAGCACAGTTTTCATTCAAAAATCCAGAAGCTGGAGGCAGAAACGACTCTGAAAATGCTCCAGCAGGAGTCCCAGCGGTCGGTAGATGTTCATAATGTATTTATCCCCCCAGTTGAAACTCCTACTGAACTCCATCTCCAGCCTTATCTTCCTCTGGCACAACATTTGAGGTGGGAACAAACATTGCATTAGTTCATCAATTCAGAGATATGTCGTGTTACTTTAGTGCACTTCAGAGAGTTGCAGTTGCTTTAAACTGGCCTAAAGACGTCTTAGAATTGCGATACTACCGGCCTATGAGGCGGTGCCTGAAGCATATCGTCAGCGCTTTGGGAACTTTATTTCTCTTGTCTGTTTGGTCCCAGAGAGGGAAGTTAAGATTAACTAAGAAAAAGTCCAACTGATCAAATAATCTAAAACAAATGAAGGTTTTTAAAAAAAAAAAAATTATGTTCACTGGCACTTAAAAAAAAACAAGTATCCCACTCCAATAACACCATGATGGAGAATTTCTCCTAAAGTGTCAGTTAACTGCTGATCAGTTAACAGACATTGTGAATTGGTGGTCAGTTAACCACCAATACTAATTTGTACCATCGCTCTCTCTTTAACCACTCCCCCTTTTAACCATTTTCAACTATTTTACACCTATCCATCTCCTAATCCTAACCCAAAGCAAGACCCTTATTCTACTCCTCCCCTTACCCCCGCTCCTATCCCCGCTGGCTCCCTGGAGTGGGAAGGGTGAAAAGGGGAAAGAAGTTGGTAACGCTGAACTCTAGCCTTGAACTCTTATGTCCATTCCTAACCTTAACCCCTAACCACACTGCGTGTGTACATGCTGTTCCAGAAGGTTACGTCATATGAATTACATGTTGTTCTATTGCTTATTAAACAGGACTTCATTGTAAAATAAACGTAACAGGACAGTGATATAAAGTGTACCCAAATATTTCATGCTTTTAGAGAATTGCTCCCCCCCTTTAAGACCACCCAGTTGAGACATAACATCATGTTGTCAATTTTGCCTTCGACCCAGGGGGTCAAAAGCAGGTACCTATGTGTAAAGTTCCAGCCTTCTGTTCTGTCTCGTTTTCTACATTTAAAAAAACAGGCTTTTCAAAAGGTGTGCAGTTATGCTAATATACAATGTTCTGATTAGCCGCCTCATTGCATCGTTTTGCGAAGGGAGAGATGTACAAGATTAACGCAGTAGTTTGGCCACAACAGAACCAAAAGTGAAAGTCCTTTTACACCGGATTATTCGTTGCGATTTTTTTTCAATGAAATGAGTATAAATCACAGAGCTGAATGGTCACTTACAACACGATTGGCCCCTTGCGAAAAAGCAACAAGAATTTTACCCACATCATTTTTCATGGATCTAGCCAGCGAATAAGACAGTTTAACCAATCAGAATCAGGATTTAACGAGGCAGGGTTATTTGAAACAATTCATTAAATCATCATGTGTGAGAGGTCATTCCTCCTACTGAGTGTGTATCGACTATTTCTGTTGATTTAAATGCTCATTGCAAGCTTCCTATTTATGTCTGGTGTACCCTTACTGTGTGCAAGCACCCCCTTCCCCTATGGATATGGAGAATTGTTGATATGACCTATTCAAATATACCATCACTACCGTGAAAACCATACAGATGCGATGTGAAGACGTGTGTTGCGGTGACTGCGACTGGATGCCTGGACTCTCCTCATGGTTAACTGGTCAGCACCCCATCGTCAATTTAGGGGATTGCTCTTTAATGACCTGTCTCCATACTGTCTAACTCCTACCTGCTCCTTAATGACCTGTCTCAATACTGTCTAACCCCTACCTGCTCCTTAATGACCTGTCTCTGTACTGTCTAACCCCTACCTGCTCCTTCATGACCTGTCTCCATACTGTCTAACCCCTACCTGCTCCTTAATGACCTGTCTCTGTACTGTCTAACCCCTACCTGCTCCGTCCTTAATAACCTGTCTCTGTACTGTATAACCCCTACCTGCAGCACCCCATCGTCAATTTAGGGGATTGCTCTTTAATGACCTGTCTCCATACTGTCTAACCCCTACCTGCTCCTTAATGACCTGTCTCAATACTGTCTAACCCCTACCTGCTCCTTAATGACCTGTCTCTGTACTGTCTAACCCCTACCTGCTCCTTCATGACCTGTCTCCATACTGTCTAACCCCTACCTGCTCCTTAATGACCTGTCTCTGTACTGTCTAACCCCTACCTGCTCCTTAATGACCTGTCTCTGTACTGTCTAACCCCGACCTGCTCCTTAATGACCTGTCTCTGTACTGTCTAACCCCTACCTGCTCCGTCCTTAATAACCTGTCTCTGTACTGTCTAACCCCTACCTGCTCCTTAATGACCTGTCTCTGTACTGTCTAACCCCTACCTGCTCCTTAATGACCTGTCTCTGTACTGTCTAACCCCTACCTGCTCCTTAACGACCTGTCCCCATACTGTCTAACCCCTACCTGCTCCTTAATGACATGTCTCTGTACTGTCTAACCCCTACCTGCTTCTCTATGACCTGTCTCCATACTGTCTAACCCCTACCTGCTCCTTAATGACCTGTCTCCATACTTTCTAACCCCTACCTGCTCCTTAACGACCTGTCTCTGTACTGTCTAACCCCTACCTGCTCCTTAATGACCTGTCTCTGTACTGTCTAACCCCTACCTGCTCCTTAATGACCTGTCTCCATACCGTCTAACCCCTACCTGCTCCTTAATGTCCTGTCTCTGTACTGTCTAACCCCTACCTGCTCCTTAACGACCTGTCTCTGTACTGTCTAACCCCTACCTGCTCCTTAATGACCTGTCTCTGTACTGTCTAACCCCTACCTGCTCCTTAATGACCGTTACATTCATACATACACATATATAGTAACTTTAAATAATGAAAGAAGTACTTTCTATAGATTTAAAAGTATATAAGTTCTATGTCTCTATAGACTAGACTTTCATTTTCAAATCCTCACACAAGCCATACTGTTCTGCTGCAATATAGTGTATTGTAAGCAGCAATGGTAAAATAAACCATAGAAGGTCAAAGGGCAAAGGTCATTGAGCTAGGTTCTTCACCTCCATGGTGACCCAGGACTTCTGTCTACATAGACAGCCATTGCTTTTTTCTTATTAGGCCAAAAGGTTATAAAGCCAAAAGGTCACATTATATCCACAAAGCAAAGATGTTTGTATCATGTGTCTCAAATTATAATATATATATATATATATATATATATATATATATATATATATATATATAATAATTATTGGGTAATTATAATTTGAGATGAGCTTTTGAAATATAAACAGAAGTGGCATCCAAAGTGTATTTTCCTGCTCAACCATGTGAGGACAGTATTGAGCTGAAAGGGTTGTGACACCTTCAAACCAGCCAAAGCCATGCTCTGCTGTTGATTTGGAGGGCAGCCACTTGCATGTTTGTCATAAAAATGGTAATGGTCTATGTATTAACATTTGTACTAAGGCCATTCAGAAACAATTCCAAAATCAAATTTAGGCATGATGAATTATTAGAAATGTCTCGGATACTTGTGCCTTTAGGCATGCCTG